>NC_034414.1:17231883-17531883 GCF_002078875.1 Numida meleagris
TCCATCCATCCATCCATCCATCCATCCATCCATCCATCCATCCATCCATCCATCCATCCATCCATCCATCCATCCACCCCTCCCTCCCTCCCTACCTCCCTCCATCCCTTGCTCCAGCCACCAGCTCTAAATAAACTGGCAGGGAATGGGGGGCACTGGGGCCCTGTTTTGGAGCCCAGCAGGGGCAGCTTCCTCCCAGGCAGGGTGTCCGGGTGCGGAAATCGATGCAGGGCATCCTGCCAGCAGAGACGGGAACTGTGGACTTTCTATCCGGCTTTTGGAGATTTCCCTTTCCCTTGGAGGAGGGAAGCGTTCAATTGAGGAGTCTCTGGGGGGAAATGCAGGGACACTTCAGAAAAACAAGGCCGGAGAGGGGGAAGGGGCAGTGGGTTCGGACCAACCGTCGGAAGGAGATAAGGAAGGTGTTGCCTTCCTGCAGCAGTGCTGGGGGAAAGGCACTGTAGGAAAGATGAGGAGGGAAGATAGAGGGGGATGGAGGGATGCACAGCGAGGGGGATGGGAGCTCCTGCTGGATTCTTGTGCAGCTGGAAGCGTCCTTGGGAAGTGCCAGGCAGTGGAGTGGATTTGGGTTGGAAGCACACCCCAAAAAGCAATGCTGTGACTTGCTGCAGCCCACTCCTGCAGTGGAGGTGCTGGCATGGGGGGCTGGTTGACCCCAAATCACACACAGTGTGGATGAGGCATTGGAAAAATTGTTATTCCGTGTGGGGTTGAGCCAAATGTGTGCACAGGCTGCAGCAGCGAGATAGGGCTGATGGATAAAGCAGTAGGGATGGGAGGGGATGGGGACGGTAGCCCCAGGAGCCTCTCAGCTCATTCCAAGTGGGAGGCTCAGCCCTACATCCCACCAGGGGTGCAAAAATAATCTCACAGCGCGCTAAGCCGGCCGATGTCCCCAGGTGTCCTGGATCGCCTTTGAAGTCACCTCCTCGTTGACGCTTTCACGCTTTCCTCCCCAAAGCAAACGGTGGAACAGAGGGGATCCTGCTTCGCCTGCAGCCCCAGGTGGGGGGGCCCAGCACCACTGTGGGGCAGGGGCAGCCCCGATTTGTGCTGGAAACACATGGATTTGTCAGAAGTGAGCTTACTCACTGAGCAGAGGAGGTTTCAACAGACCTCTCAGCTTAGAAATAGCCCAGAAAATAATTATCAGGTGAGAAACGTTTGTTTTCCTCTGCTCTGACCCAGAGGAGACAGCAAGGGGGAAATTCTGGACATTGTTTGCCCTGTTTTGTCCCCATCACAAGATGTTCCAAGCCACTACCCAAAATTTCTGCCTGCATTGGACAGCGAGCTGGGCTGGAGAGAACCCAGCAGCCCTTTAGGGTCTGTGTTAAAAGAAAAAAGAGCTTTGGAAGACCTATGGGCTTTGGAAGGGCATATTTTAGAAGTAATGGGGGGATGAATTTGAAGGAGTGGAAATAGGTTGGAATGGGAGAGTTTGAAAGATGGATTCATGGATAGAGGGATGGGAGGAGTGGAGGGAGTGATGCAAGGATGGACGAATAGCTGGAGAGAAGGATGGATGGGTGGAGGGATGGAGGGAAGAAGGGAGGGAGAGATGGATGGAAGGAGGGATAGAGAGGTGGGTACCTGGGCAGGGGGACTGGAGGCATGGATGGAAGGATGGACGGACAGTGGCTGGTTGGCGGGTGACATTAGTGGCAGGCTGGCTGGACACAGCAGGACAGGAGAGCCCACAGGGGAGCACCTGGCACCCCGCAGTGGCTGAGCTGGGTGCTGCCAGTCCCCAGTGCATAGGATGGTTCTGTCCGGAGTCACCCCCAGCCAGACGCATGGCCGTGGGGTGGGCAGCAGGGGAGGTATGCCAGCGCTGGGGCTGCCACCATGCAGCAGGGCTGTCCCCAGGGCCATGCGTGCTGACAGGACGAGGCACAGCTGCTGCCCGACCTTTGGGCCCCTGCACGTAGGAAAAGCCCTGTGGTCCCCATTTGAGGGGCCTGGCTGTCCCGGGGAGCCGGGTGACACCACGGTGACCTGACCGCTGGCAGCTGGGCCCTGCGCACCGGGAGGTGCTGCTGGAGGAATAACAGGAAGCGCAGGGAGGGGAAAACACGGCTGATGCCTTCTGCAGGTTGTTTTCCATCTCCTGCTGGGCCGGCCCTGCGTGTCCCCACTTTGCACACCCATATCCCCGCTGCCACACACCCACATGCCCGCCTCGGCCCTGATTCGGGCTGCACTGGTGCTCTTTATTTTGAGGTTCAGCTCTGAAAAAGTGCTCACTGTTACAAAAGTACACGTTTATAAAATGTGCTCCGTACAAAGTCCAGGGGGGTCAAACTCGGTGTTTCCCCCTTCTCCTTCCCCATCTGGCAGTGCTCGGCATAGCATGGGGAAGGGGGGAGGAAAGGGGAAAGAGGGAGGGATAGAAAGAGGAGAGGAAAAGAGAGAAGGGCAGAGAAGGGAAGAGAATGGAAGGGAAAAGAAGGGAAGAGAAGGGAAAAGAAAAAGATGAGGGAAAGAGAGGACAGGAGGAGGCCAGTGGCTGCCCCCATGCCCTGCACTCCCCAGGCTGCAGGACAGAACATGGCCATGCCACAGGGGCGGTGGTGTGGAGACCCAGCACCCGAGGCCAGGCACCAGCACCGGCTGCTGCTGGACAGAAGTGGCAGAAAATTGACATCCTTAGTCCCCCGCCCATCCCTTGCAGGAAGGTGAAGTGTAAGGGAAGGCCCTTCTGCTTCAGAAAGGCAGAAAATGGGTTTGGTTGAATTCATGGATATTTGGAGCTTGGCATTTACACTTTCTCCCCTATCACCCAATAGTGGAGTCAGGAACTGCCAGAGGAAATGCTTGTCTTGTCCATAGTCTCCAGAGGCTGTTTTGGTGGGGAGACTTACCAAAAAGAAAGAAAAGAAAGAAAAGAGGGATCCCGAGTGCCCCTATCCCACAAAACAACACAGGTGGGCTCCACGCTCCTACAGGCATGGGGTTTGTGGGGTGCAGCCTGGAGCTGCAACATTGCCAGTGGTTGAATCTTGCCATGGGTAATACCCCAACTGTGGCCATGGATCCATGGCACGGGGACTGCTGTGATGTGCACCCAGCCTTCTCTCCATGCTGCAGCCAGGGCTCGTATCTCAGCAGTGGGCGTGGGGTCACCAAGCCAGAAGTTGCCTTATTCTTCCCCATTTTTCTTGCGTTTCGTTTTGGTTTTGTTTTGGTCGGTTTGTTTATAAATGGCACATCTACACTCCAGCTACACACATGGGAAACACAGTGAGAAAATAAAACAGCTCATGGGAGGCCCCGCCTTGGGATGCGTCCGGCAGGAGGATGGCTCCAGGGAGGGTGTATGGGGGGGGCTGTCCCAAGCAGAGACCCCAGGGAGCAAGGATGGGAGCAAACATTTCTTGGCAGCAAAGTGCTACGTGACCGCGGGGGTTTTACAGCTGGAGTGGAAGTGTCAGTCTTCAGCCCCACACACTGCAGGGACGGCCATGAAGACAGCGTAAAACACACACGGGAGCAGCAGCCACCCTGCTTGGACAGAGAGGCCGGTGGCTTTGTGGGTTTTTCTTCTTTTTTTCATTTCTTAGGAGTTTGTTTTGTCTCCTAACGATGGTTCCCCAAGCTGTCTGGCCAGGCTGGGTGCCAGGTATGGCCCAAAACCTGCACAAAACTTGGGAGGAGAAGGGGAAGGAGCAGGCAGTGGTTGGTGAAAGCTGCCCAGGAGATGTTTGCGGGGCTTCAGCGCTTGTCCCAACAGCAGGCACGTGGCCCTGGTGCTGTCTGCATGTCCAAGCGGTGGCAAGCGTCACCAGCACCTGGGGCTGTCCCCAGTGAGCGCCATGTCCCAGGCTTGGCCCTTAGCTGCAGAGAACAGGCTGGGTTTGGGGAACTGGAGGCTGCTGGGCTCTTTCTCCATCAGTGCTGTTTTGGGGCTGAAAGCAGCGATTTCCATGGTTTTCTCCCCAAGCAGTGGGCACCAGTACCCCCAAGGCACGTGCTGCTTTTGGGGTTCTTTCCCACATGGGGTTTGCTCTGGCTGCAGCCCCTGCTATGTTCCCCCTTGGCTCCTGACCTGGGGACACCCCTGTGCCCCCCGCGCCACCGCCTCCACTGTCCCAGCAGCTGGGGCTACAAGCTCAGCCCAGCTTCATGGCGGTGACAGTGGTCCTGGGGGGACAGCAGCCCCAGTGAAAATCCCCCATTTTGGGGCAAAAGAAGAGGAACTGTCCCCCCATCTCCCCACAACAACCAGGCACAGGGGACAGCGGGAGGGGACAAGGACAAGGCACAGTGTCCCCGCCAGGTAGTGGGGCTGGGGCGGGGAGCAGGGGAGGCTGAGGCGGCTGGGGGCAGAGGGGTGAGCCCCGTGTCCCAGCCTCCCCGGCCGTACCTAAACCTCCTCATCCTCGCTGGCTTTGCTCCAGCGGTGACAGCAGTTGGCTGTGATGCCCAGCAGGAAGTTGGTAGCCACCGATGCAATGGAGACCACGAAGCCCACAAAGGCGATGAAGAGATAGTCGTCCAGCGTCAGGGTGAGGTGGCACGCCTTGAAGCTCTCCTCTGTCAGCGAGAAGAGGGGCACTTCCTTCACCTCGGGGGGAGCCTGGCACTTAGCCAGCTGCGAATCTGCCGGGAGAGCGGCGTTAGGGGTCGGTACCACCATTGGCAAGGACGCGGGGGGTGACGTAGGGGCCACCTACCTGATGTGCAGAGCTGGATGCGGCTCTTCAGCCACTTGAGGAAGGGCTCCATTGCACAGCCGCACACCCAGGGGTTGCCGCCGATCCGGAGGGTCACTAACCCCGTCAGCCCCTCCAACGCGTCCAGGCTGAGGGCCGACAGCCCCCCGTAGCTGAGGTCCAGCTCCCGCAGCTGCACCAGCCCGCGAAAGGCCTTGGGGTGCACCGTGCACAGCCAGGGGTTGTGGCTGAGGTCGAGGCGCAGCAGCTCGCTGGCCTCCAGGAACATGTCGGCTGTCACCAGGCTGAAGTTGTTGTAGCTGAGGTCCAGGTGGGTGAGGCGGCGGGCGCCCAGGAACAGCCTGGCGGGCAGGGCGGCCAGCGAGTTGTTGCGCAGGTCGAGGACGCGCAGCTGGGCGTAGCAGGCCAGGTAGCCCAGCGGGATGCTGGCGATGCGGTTGTGGGCCAGGCTGAGGTTGCCGGTGTCCAAGGGCAGCTCGGCGGGCACCGAGAAGAGCCGCTGCCCGCTGCAGTCCACTGCCTGCCCGCGGCACGTGCACAGCACCGGGCAGCCCGCCCCAGAGCCTGCTGCCACCACCGCCACCACCGCCACCAGCCAGGGGCCCAGCAGCATGGCGGGCCGGCAGCCTGCCCCCGGGCCCATCTCAGAGCCTGGAGTGTGCCATGGCAGCAGGCCTCAGTGCGGGGACAGCCCGCTGGCTGCACCGTGACAGCATCCTCTGCCCGTCACAGCGTGGTGGGGGCCATCACGACTGGGGGAAGGGTCACCCAACAAAGTCTACTGGCAGTGGTGGAGGAAGCAGTTGGGACCGGACCCAAGTTCTGAGCTAGAAAAGCAATGCTCAGGGCATCCCACGGACATTCGGGGCCCACTGAGCCTCCCCGCAGGGCCGGTGCGAGCTGCTTTCAGCTGCCTGCGGAAAAGAGGAGTGAAAGAAACCCAAGCTAGCAGCAAGCTCTTCCAGGGTCTGTGCGGCTCACAGAGCATCCACACCATCCCCATGGATGTGCCCCTCCTTGCCCAGCCCCCGTGCTTTTAGCCAAATGGAGGGCTCAGCCCCACCGACTCAGCTTGGCCTGTCCTGGCAGAGCCAGGGGCGTCCTCACCGTCAACGCTCTGCCCGCTGCCAGGGATGCCTTCTTCGCCGGCCCCCGCAGGGATAGCCCCCTCCCAGTGCAGTTCCCCGCCCGGCACAGCATCCCTCACCCTGGCAGCCCCACTGCCAGCCTGCTCTGCCCCCACTGCCTGGCCATCTTAGCTCCTTCCTCCCTCACCCAGCACGCCCATGCCCTCCCCAGCTCCATCCTTTCCCCACCTCACCCATTGTGCTGGGGAAACCACCGCCCCTGCTGCCCTCCTTCCCTGCCACAGCCGCCAACAGTGCCGGGGGACAGCGGGGTCCCTGGGTACTCACGCTGCCTGGAGACAAGCGGGGCTCAGCTCAGCAACCACTCAGGCGGTAAGATGGGGGTCCGTCAAGTTGGGCGAGCAGCTCCTGCAGCCAAGGCTGCTGCCGAGCCTGGCAATCAGAGCAGGTCTTTCCCCACCTCCTTCCTCCCCTCCTCCTCCTCGTCCTCCCTTGTCTCTCTCTTTCTCTATTTTTTTTTTTTTCCTTGAGGGCCAGATACTGACGTTTTGGTGTCTCTTAGCAACTGCCTCCACATCTCTGAGCAACAGGAGAGCAGGATGCGGAGCTGCACAGTGATGGAGACGGCAGAGGGGAGCAATGCCCCCGCGATGGGGACACCCTGCTCGGGATGACGGTGTGGGATGAGGGATGACAGGTGGCACTCAGCCACGCAGTGACCCCAGCTGGTCCCCAGCCCACCAGCTCCCCTCCTTGCACCTCCAGCCCTGGGGAGCACCCCCGTGGGATGGGGTGAACCAGGGCTTCCCGGGTCTCAAAACAGAAGCAAAATAGGTGTCAGCAGAAGAGAAAATGAGAGCAAATCAGGAGTGATTTCACCCAGCTGTCTTCACCCCAATGAACCCAGGCTGCAGGGACCTGGTGGCCTGGGGGGTGATAGAAAAGCTATGTTCCCATTTGAAAACTGATACACTGCTCATTTTGCATGGTCTTTTGTGACACCCCCCACTCCCTCTCTTTGTAGTCGGCTTCTTTAAATGCAAATAGCTCTTTCAGAAAAAAAAAAAAAAAGAAGGATGCACATTGCAACAACATGGGTACGACATTTTGAAAAGGAGGCACTTTCAAAATCTAGCCTGCTTGTGCATTTTCCCCATTTCTTTCAATTTTCTCCCGCTGTTTTCACGGAGCCGCCTCCTTCCCAGCCCCACTGGCCCCATTTCTGTACCCCAGTGGCATTGTGTGGATGCCTGGGGCTGCTCCCCATGGGACAGCTCCCCCTCGCCTGCAGCTTGCAGCCAGACGGCGCGCGGCTGCCTCTCCCTGTGGTGGGTATTAATTGGCACTGCTCTCAGCCCGGGGTCCCAGTGGGTTTCAAGAGAAGCTCCAGGAGCCAAATACAACCAGACATCCCCGGAGCCAGATGCAGCTCAGCCAGACACATAATTAGAGATAAGACCCATGCCTGGCTGCAAATCTCTTCCAGAGCATCTATTAGTACAGAGATTTCCACCATTTAGGGCTGCATTTGCAGCAAATTAATGAATAAATAACCCCGATTGGGGCTGGTTGTTAATGGCCCTCAAGGCCGACTGGCAGAGCTTGGCTCAGGGCCCCTTTGCCAAAACGTCTTCCTCAATGCAGGAGAGGTTGGTGACAGCTGAGCAGCCTCACTGGGACATCATGGAGGCACCATGAACCACTGAGATGGCCACGAGCATCCCTGGGGTGCTCGAGGCCGGGTTGGAGGGGGCCCTGGGCAGCCTGATCTGGTGGGGGGCAGCCCTAGCCATGGCAGTGAGGCTGGAGCTCAATGATCTCTGAGGTCCCTTTCAACCTAAGCCATTCCATGAAATGCAGCTTGCTTTTGGAGATGGGCATCAGTGTTCTCACCTCCTCCTCATCTTCATCCTCCTGCTCTTTGCCAGGGCAACACATGCAACCAGAATCCCCCTGTGAAGGCCCAGTCCCATAAAGCATGCATGCACGCATGGCACAAAAACACAAGCAGAAAAATGCTGCCTTTACAGATGATTGCTCCAAGTTTGCATTCTCCCTTTGCTTTTTTAAGAAGGCATTGGTAATATTCCCTCAGCACTGGGGCTGCCCCCTGTGCATCCACAGGCCCCCAGCCAGGCTCATCCCTCAGAGCAGGGCCTCTGGGAGCTCAGCTCAGTGACTTCACCTTATGCTCAGGTTGGGCTTCATCTCTTTTCATGGGAATCACCTGGTAGCCCACTTCATTTAGTGCACGTGCTCAAGCTGCGGAGAGAAGGAAGAAAGTATGTAAGTAATAAAGCACATGTAGAGTAGGACCAACTTCCAGTTTCCTCAGTATCATTCTCAGTGTTCTAGCCTAATTCTTATTTTATTATTATTTTTTTCTATTTAAGTACTCTACAGCCATTAATAAGCTTATACCAGCCCAGTACGCCATTAGGACTCAAGGAAATAGGATCTTGCCAGGATCCGGGCAGCAGTACTTACAAAGGGCTTTGTTTGACTTTGTTTTGGGTCTCTTTCCATCCAAGAAACATTTTTAGTTTAGCTGACACTTTGTAATTACGAGCTGGTGGCAGAAAGCCAGAACCCAAATCTGCTTTCTGAGCCCAGCACAGCGCATTCGTGCCAAGGTAGGATTTTACAACTTCTCAATACTTTGTAATCAGCTAAGCAGGTTTTGCTCCTGTCGGATTTGTCTTTGTAGTTTCAGTAAGGAAGTAGATGGTTTTCCTTCCTGCGATGCCTTTATCTACAAACACTATCAAAACTGAAGGCTGTTGTGCAGACAGGAGCTGCAGGTGGGGCACCGCCTGCTCTCCATTTCTTTTCATGCCGTGCGTGTCGTTACCTCATTTTTGCCGGTTCAGTCTCAGAAAAGCAGCGCTTGCTTACAGCTGTTCCTCATTGCCAGGACTATGCCAATTGCTGGGAGGAGCCTCGATTTAGCCTGAATTTCGGCCCCAAGGTTGCTCCCCATCCCGCCCCTTCCCCTGACAGTGGCACTAGCCACTGCTAGTTTTAGAGTCTGCTACGTTTTAGGTGCTTTGCCCTGACACCACCTGAGCTTCTGAAGCTTTTTGCTTGAGCCAGACTTGGGACTTTCAGGTGGAGCAGCCTCTTCCCCAGTGGTAGGACACTGTGGCTCAGCTGGTGGCACGTGTCAGACAGGGATGGGGCTTTCCCAATGGCACTGCTGCCCTTTCAGAGCTGGATTTTAAGAATGGTGGGATGTGTGGAGAGCTACAGGGGAGGAGGCTCATTCTTTCAGGGCAGATGGAGAAGGCCAGCTGGACAGACACCAAAAACCTCGTGTTAGATTGCTGTGGCGGCAGCACTGCCCTGGACACTGTGACTGATAGTGTTGTTGGAGCAGAGTCAGCTCTGCAACGTGGCTGCTTTGCTCAGTGAAAGCTGAGGGGCCCAAGGCTAGACCCCAAGTTCTTAGAATATCCCAAGTTGGAAGGGACCCAACAAGGACCACTGCAGTCCAACTCCTGGCTCCATACAGGACCACCCAAAAATCAAACCCTGTATCTGAGAGTGTTGATGTGCTCCTGGGAGGCACGGGCAAGATGGCAGACACTGGACAAGGAGTTTGTGGGGTTTGACTACAGCCCCTTCACCTATTGCTGGGAGCTTTATGATAATGCAGGGCAAGAAGTTGCTGGAGAGCTACAGGAGGAAGCAAAGCAGGGGCTGGGGCATATGCAAGCGCCCAGCTCAGGTCACAGCTCTCCCCATGCCTGCTGGCACAGCAGAGACACTGCACACCCGCTGAAAGGCTGCAGGAACGTGTTTTGACTCTTCTGATGAGCCTATGTGAGGGAGAAAAAAAATTGAAAGAAATGAGAGAGGCCTATTTGCGGATACTGAAGATAGCCTCAGGCATGACAGAACTGTAAGTCAAAGGGGCCTACCCCTTATTATTGCACTTCCTGTCGATATAATTTGGTACCACATTTTTAAGTTAATGAGTCTCTACTACAACACTGTAACAGAGAAAACTCATTTTCAGTGTCTAGGTCAGATGGAAGAATTATAGTACCCCTGAGAAGGGATGGAACCATCCCTTAGCAGGGGTGACATTTTTCACCCCAGTACTCAGCCCTGACACTAAAGCTTAGAAAGAGGGAATCTCTTGGAGGTGGATTCAGCTCATCCTTTCACACAACATGGCTCTTTGTCCCAGGCCTTGCTCTGTGGTCAAGAGGATGCTGCTTGGTTGGCTTGGCTTCCTGTTCATGTGCTACAGCACTGTGCCATTACTGCTGGGTACTGCCTTGCAGCTGCACTTAGGCATCTTTTCACTTACAGCTCGGAGATTTGCATTGTATTTTTCCACTTACAGCTAGGAGATTTGCACTGTATTTTTCACTTCGGAGTGAGCTGGAGCCACTCTCAGCATCATTGCCCCCAGGGACATGTGAACAAGGAAATACAACAACAAACAGAAAAGCAGATACAGCTGTTACAGACTCCATGCACATCAGATTGGGAAGAGATCCTTGTAATGCTAAACGCACCTTCCAACATGCATTGCCAGGCTCTGGTTGCACAGGGTCAGGGCCGATCCTCCTGAGGAGCACAGAAATTACTACCTGGAACTGAACTATGTTCACACATTACAGATCCAGATAAGACCTCCTCCTGCGTGAAGAGGAAGGAACAGAGCTGAGGGTGCAGAAAACTAGGGTGAGACAATGGAAAAATCTGTGAAACTTCAGTGTTTGCTCCCTGGAGTTGGGAGCACCCCAAAGCACACCTTAAATGACAAGGTGTTTCTCCACTCTCCATAGCTTATTCATTGTGATTTGTGCTTTGATCAAGCTTCTAATATTTCCATTCATTCCTGGGGTCAGTAGCAATGCCTCCCAAGGCCAAAGCATGCCCTAGGGATGGTACCAGGCCCAGGGGTCTGTTTTCTCTCCCATTACTAGGAGAGTAATGGTAGCACTAGAGGTGCTACTAGCACCACTACACAACAAGCAGCTAGCTTGATTAAGCACAAACCCACTTAAGTTTTCCAGTCACTCTAGATCCAGCACAGCTCTCAGCGCAGGAAAGAGTGATGAATGGCACCAGTGTGATGCCTAAATCAGTACTACACTAGGAACCAGACCTCCCAGGTTTCCTCAGAGCCCAGCAGGACCCTGCCACCTTCTTGGCCCCAGCCACTTCCTCTGAAATTGCTTCATGTCTTTTAATGATTACCTGTCCCAGAGTTGAAATGCTCTGACAGCAGCCGTGGTTTTGGCAAAGGCCCTCCTGTGAACTTCCTGCTCAACACCAGAAAGTCAGGTTTGTGGTTTGCTGCATGCTGCTTGCTCTGGCACAGAGTTTGGTCTGAAATGAAACCAGTTCCCCACCAAGCCTGATGTTAAATCACAGCTCCTGTTTTGTCTCTGCCAGGAAACCTCACTCCTTCTCCAGCCAGGCACATTTGGCCAGTTCCAAACGAGAGCTTGACCTCCAGCTTCCTCCTCTACCAGGATCCTGAAGTCATTGCCTTCTTGGCTCTAATGAGGTAATTTGGGGATTATCATCAGTGACAGATCAGCTGGCAGGAGAGAGCCTGGGTCTGTGCTCAGAGGAGCCTGAAATAGCTCAGCAGAGCCCAGGGACCATAAAGAGGATCAGAGCGAGACTGGCCAGAGAAGCAAGACTCACTGAGAGGCCCACAGACAAGAGTCAGAGAGAGAGGTCAAGAGGAACCAGAAAAGCTGGGGAAACCCAAAAGACTTGGGGCAACGTAACAGCTCTGAACTGGTCACTAGCTACATTTCCATGTCTGCCCCTGTGGGGTCAGTTGCACAGAGAACACACAATACTGGCCCAGCACTAGGGCAGTGCAGGGCTGCACTGGAGCAGGAGTGGGGATGCTCTTAATCTCTAGGCACTCGAGCAGTGATCTCTCAGAGAAATAAGTAAGCCCCAGCCCTGTACCTGCTTGCTGGCCTAGAGCACCACACTGTATCACCTAAGGCATGATATACTCTCTGCTGTACCCGTGAACACAGCCCAAGAGAGGAGAAGGAATGGTTATTATGGCCAATGTGGGACTTGGCTGTCACTCAGGGACTTTCCCTTTTCATATAAACATCTTCCTCATAACTGCATTCTGCAGGGCTTAACTAGCTTACCTTCTCTTTGAGCGTCATTGACTGCGTGGGCTTGCCCTTCAGGGGTCCTAAGGACAGGAGATGCACAGCATGGACAATAGCTGGCTCTGTGCAGCTCTGCAGGAGCTTGGGATGCTCTGCAGCTGGCCCAGCACGCTAGAGCAGTCCCTAGGCAACCTGCAGCAGAGCCACCGGATGCACTGCAGGGAGTCTGCTGCCACTCAGCACAGCCCTGGGTGCGCACAAGCAGGGGGCACTGAACAGATGATCTCAATGCAGTCCGAAGGAAGTCACTTCACTGCTTACCTTTTCTAACTCACAGCTTTAAAATAAACCCGACTCCTGCCTAAAAGCAAGACTGTATCCTCAACCCTCCTAGGAAAACAGCACTAAGAATTTGCTTTGGTTCTATTTTTCCACGAGAAAAGCCAAAGCAATTACAGGACATTTATAAATTCTTTCAAGAGTCTGAACAGACTTTTCTAGATGAAGAAAAAGATTCTGGTCCAGTAACTAAAGATCAGAAAAATGCGGGATTAAAAGAAAGACACTAGTGGACAGAAGCATTGTTAAATATGTAACTATTATACAGGATGGGTTATGAAAACATTACACCCCCCTCACTGTTGATTTAAAAAAATTATTTTCCCCACAGCAGTTTCATAGCTTTCTTGGGTAATATTCTGCAAGTAATTTGAGGAAATACGTAACGGAGCAACATGCTATCTTCAAACATCTGCACTTGCACAAACCACAGCCAGCAATCTCAAAGCTACAGCATCATCCTAGCTTAAAGGGGAAAGGACAGAAACAAGCACTGGTGGACTTTATTCAATGTTTTTATTTTTGTACGAAAAGGTTTAAAACTGTAAGCAGTCTGTATGCTAAGAAAATAAAACCCGATATGTCACGCTGTCCAAAAACATTTCTGTTTTCTCAGTTTTTGAAGTTGCAAGCTATGCCACAAGTAGATTTGGGCCCAGGTGGAGAATGCCAAACTGCTGAGCTCGTGCGTTTGAAATACCGAGGCTTGCTCTTGCCAAAAATATCTTCCAGCTTAGGGCTTGCTATTAACCCAAAGAGTTGGTCAACATTCACTGGATGATAGTATTGGTGCAGAATGGCTTGATTAAGCTGAGTCCCTATGAAAACAACCATGTCAGAGAAGCACTCAAATAAGTTGTCAGCGCTCTGCTTAAGGCATCCTTTCCCTTAGAGCCCACAGGACAGTTACTCTTCTCCATCCATACCCCCCAAAAAAACATTGCAAGCTGCACAGTGAGTGCAATTAACAGTCTTCCTGCTCACTGTAGAGCTTTGAGCACCACATCCATCTCCGGGATGCCAACAACATTTGTTTTATGTCACTCATCACCACACTAGAAATACCCCAAACCTGCCACACCTTGGTTTACCACAGGGGGAGGGGCTGCCTCAACTAGCGAGCCCCCACCATTCTCTCACACCCCTGAATCCAAACACACACAGAACTTGCAAGAAAGCAGATCCAGCCACCCTCACCACTCACAGCCAACAGTGCTGCCAACAGTGCTGAAGTCTCACACTCCTGAACTGTACTTTAAGGAAACCGAGATCACACTAAGCAGATCTGGGGAGCTCCTGCTTCCCAGAGAAGGAATTAAAGACCAACCAAACTTGGCACCTACCATCGGCCCAGGCAGGGACAGGCTTCCGAGGTTCATTCTCATCATCTGTGGAATCATCACTGTTCAGATCCATCCCGTAGTTATTGGGGGACCTGGATTCTTTTGTGCCCTTTGGAGGCACTAAGCAGGATGCGGAGATAGATTTCTGAAACCACAGAGACAATATTTATGAGAGGAGCAAACAGACCTTGCAGCTTGACAGAAGAGTTTGCTTTGCTAGGGCAGGCTTACCCAGTCTGACCCCTTGCAGGCATCTCAAAGCTCTGGCATTAGCAAGACAAACAGGCTGCACTAAGATCCCAGATTAGATCCCACAGCAATATGGTGCTAACGTACCTAAGGTAGAATCCTCACACCAACCCAAAGCCTGAGTTAAGAGGGAGGTGTACAATGCCCTGTGTTGGGCAAGGAACATTAAAGTAAAGGTAGCCAGAAACAAGAACTGACAGCAGACTTCCTAGAGCAGATTCTTCATAGACACATTTATTTTCATCCCTAGTTCAAAAAACAGGAGACCAGAAAGGTTATTCAACTGTGTATGGGAAACTTTTTACCTACACATTAACTGAAACACCTGTAACATTCAGGTACAGGTATTTTGGGTTGAGATTTCCAGAAGTGCTCAAATCCTTTTGGTTTTTTTTTCTTGCATATCTGTTTTGAAACCATGTCTTGATGAAAGCCAAGCCCAGGACTGTGTACCACAGCAGGAACTGCAAACTGCAGAACTCAAACAGCTGCTTGCTCAACCAGCGCCTTTCAAGCTGTGGGGAACTGCCTGCCAGCATCTGGTGAGGATAGCGCTAGGGCTCCATTTCACTTTGAAGCTGCGGGTCAGAACAGCACAAGACAAAGCCTGGAGGAACACGCTGCCTTTGTGGTGAAGAACAGGGAATGACTAGAAGACCTGACAGTTGCATGTAGTCCAGAAGTGCCTAAAGGTACTGACCAGAGGATAAGCCTGGAAAGGCATCGTTATGGAGATACTGCCACAAACTACTGGCATACCTCTCTGAAGTGCCTGTACACTGAGGAGCACAGTATGAGGAATAAACCTGATGAAACAGTGATGGGCTGCAGTTGCAGGGCTGTAGTTCTGTTGGGATCACAGATATGTGGTGCAAAGGTGGAACCAGGTACTCTTTTTTGGTGCCCAGCAATAGTACAAGAGGCAATGGGAGCAGCCTAAACTGAATCTCAGGAGGTTCTGTCTGAACACCAGGGAATGCTTCTTTACTGTGGTTGTCCAGAGAGGTGGCAGAGGCTCCTTTCTTGGAGATAAGGAAAACCTGTCTGAAAACATCCAGTGTAAGTTGCTTCACATGACCCTGCTTGAGCAGAGGTATTGGACCAGATACCTCCAGCAGACCCTTCACCTTCACCATTCTTCTTGCAGTGTTCTTTGCATTGAATCCAAGTACAGGAATAAGGGAATACAGATGTGCTTATTTACTCTGTATAAGTACAAAATCAGTCACTGTATTCTGTGACTTGCTCACTCTTTTGTAAGGAGTACTCAGGGCTGGCTGACTCTTTCAGCAGCTTGCTTCACCCCTCCAGATTTTAGGACTAAACAGTTCAAGCCCATACAAGCTTCTGGAGATTTAAGCAGCTAAATAGTCAGACTTTACAGGGCAGCCTGAATCAGTGCTCCTACTGTGTAGCTAAAGGCTCTGCAAGCTAAACTGACACCTCATGATGTGCTGCCATCCTGTGGTCACTTCCAACATCTTTTCAAGAAGAAAACAACTGCTTTTCGTTCACGTTCTTCTGCACTGAGCTCTCAACCAAGTACCCCAGAAGAAAAATGTCTCCATCCTCACTCTACACAAACTCCAGTTAAACCCCAACAGTCTCTTTAGAGGATTTCACCTCCTGTTCACCTTCATCACAGCCAAATAATAAATCGGCAGGTTAACAACAAAGCAGAGGAGCAAATCAGATACCACGGATCCATTTCAGGGGCTCCACTGGAACTGAAGCTCACCTTTACAGTTTTGCTCAGCCACATGCTGGAGGCAGCAGTAAAAGATTCTGGTTGCTCAATCTTTTTCTCTTCTGCCAGCTGCTGCTGGGGCTCCTGCAGACCATCTCCCTTCTGTCAAGACATAAGAATTAAGTTATTCATTAATGTTCACTCAAGCAAAACAACCAGGCTATCTCTGGAATTAATTTTCTGAAGAAATTCTCTACTCCTTTGTCTTTGGTAGGGCGAGGGGGAAGAAATTAAGAATCACACAGATAAAGTGACAGCTGTCTTGGCTCAGATTCAGATCAGTGAAGTCTCTAGAGCCCACACTCTTATCGCTTTCAAGTAGTTATTAGAGGTCATTGCAGTGGATTCTGGTTGCTTGGCTCTCTTCTCCTGCCCAAGCAGCTGGTGCAGGCTTTCTTCCTCCTGACGAAGAGGAAAGCTTTGCAGTACCACCTGAGCTCCATTTCAACCCAAATCACTTTATCCAGGTGCTTTATCTGCCACTCTCCTCAGCAGGGAAGAAGCTAACACAAGATGAAGAGCTGTAGCCACCCTGAATTAGATTCAGCTTCTCTCTTACCTGGAGAAACTTTGCTATGCCTTGTTCCAGCCCAGCTGCTGGTTATACATAAGCAATTCAGACTTTCATTAAATTTGTATAGCAAAAATAGGAGTCCCGTGGCTAACAACTTCTAAACTAAGAGCAGTCAGAACAAAAAAGAAGAATTTATCCTCAACAGTGGTACCACTTGGGACTTTGATTATTTTTTAAACTAGTGCAGAAGGCAGAAGAGTGAGGCATTATTTAAAGCGGAAAGAAAATATTACTATGATATTTTGCAACAAGCATCTTTGACTAAGTAATAGCTAATCTTGAAACTTCAAGTAGTAACAAAGGACTTGGAAAGCAAGTCCCATCTTAAAAAATAATGAAGTCTGCATGTTCTAGGCCTTACTGCTTTACAACAGAATTTGCTGGAAGCCACTGTAACTCCCTACCTTTGTGTTTTCATCAGTTAGCACCATGGACTCTGTCTGTGAATGGGGGGCCTTTCCTTTCTCCCACTGTTTGAGATCCCTGGGAAACAAAATTGTAGTTTAGTTACACAGAAAAACATGTTTCCACCCCTCTCTACTGGCCTTCTTATACGCTCTTGCTTTAGCACCCCAAACCTTTGGAATCACCTGACGCTCACATCAGACTCCCAACTGCAGCAATACTGTTTATATTTATTGCCTCACCATGCCTGTTGCTAAGTCCCCCTCTCCAGAATAGAAACAGGCTAATACCTCTCTTTCACTTGTTCCACCTGTCGCTGCTCTACAAGCTTTTTCAGTTCCAAAACTTTTCCTTTTTCTTCCACTCCAATTTCTCTCCTTTTCTGCAGTAGTTCTTGCTGCTCAGATTTATCTTCCTCCTTAAGAAGGACAACAACAACAAACAATAACCCTCCAATTCAAGTGGGGAAAGATGGGGTGGATGAGAAATGAGTGCTTTGAGACAAATCATGCTTATTACATCCCATTGTTATCTTTCACAGCTTACTCACTACCAGTTGGGCAGTATTTCCCTTCTGTCTGCACAAGTTCCCTGGTGCTTAAACCCAACATTAACTGTCTAGACAGAAATCTTGCAGCAGATACTTCCATTTCCACAAATCCCCGTGGCTCCTGGCAGTAACTGCTCCCTGTCCCACCAGGCAGATCAGTGCACAGGTTCCTTTCCTTTTCTATGTGGAGGAGGGATCTAGAATTGTTCTCACCAGCTTCAGTGTTTTCTGCTTCCGTACATCGGTTTCCCAAGGCTTCTTTGACAGTTTTTTCTTGCTCCGTTCCTCTGACATCTTTTCTTCCCGCACTTGTGAGAGGCGCACCTGAAAAAGCCCCATGCATCTGCTCCACAACCCCTCAGGACACACAGCCTTTTCCAAATGGAGGATGGGGAGAGCTTCTGAAGTCTGAGGACTGGAATTCAGGTTCTAATAAGACTGAGAACCCAGCACCAGGCACATGTGCACTGTATTTAGCACCAACCTTGTGCAAGTCCACCACTTACTACAGGTCATGTGAAGAGACACCTACCACCTGGAATGCTGGAAGAAGAGAGCACAGAAGCCATTACAGAAATACAAAACACATGCTTCCACCCTGTATGTGATTCTCTGCAGAACAAGGGCATCTAGCATCTTGTCTGTGTTTTGTCTCAAAATGCTACTGTCAGCTGAGCTCCAGTATGAGCTTAGGACCTGAAACCTGAGCCCCAGACACTGCTTTTGCCTGAGCTGCCCCAGTCAATCCACTAGCACGTGCACAGGAGCACGCTAGCCAGGGATGCACGTACTTTTGGCTACTGAGGTTTTGGGAGATGCTGAAGGAAGCATGATTCCTTCTCTTTCTAGGTCTGAGCTTTTCCAAAGGTCAGTCCAGCCCACTCCTTAAAGTGAGCAACCATCTGTTTTCCTGGAGCTCTATCCAGGTCAGCTTGGCATGGCCTTCCTCATTCCTGAAGAACCTGTACCATTGTACAAAAGCAGCAAGTCTGCACATAGCCATCAATGGTTGATCCTGGCATACTTTTTTTTTTAACCCATCCTCAAAAACAGGAGGAGACAAAGCCTTAAAAACAGACACAATATGTATGAAACACATACAGCTGCTGCTGCCACATCTACTAGTCATGAGCATTCCTTGCTCACTTGGTAGCTATTCCTTCCTGCCATGCTTCTGCAACCATTGTGGCTTCGTTATCTGTAATGCTATGCAAACAAATGGATAACTGTCTCACCTGAACAGGCAGGGCCTGTTCACAGGACAGTCAAGGGATGCTGCCACATTCCTTGAACACAGAGCACTATAGACATTGCATGTCAGAACAGGAATGTTTAGAATCACTGCAGAGGTATGGAGAACAAAAGCCTCCCCTTGTTCGACAGAAAATTTCAAAGTCTATTTTCGATGCAGACTTTCCCACCACCTGATTAGTCACCATGAGCAGCAACACTGTGCTTGCTCGCGTCATGCCAGTGGCCTGTTTGCACCCGCTTGGTCTCATAGCTCACTGATAATTTCATTATTCTGAGCAGTCCAAAGCTTAGTCAGGCTTCTTACCTTTTCATCACTCTGTAAAATCTTCTGTTCCATCCGCTTTTTCTTCTCCTCTTCCATTTGTTCCACCCGCTCTCGAGCCTGCAGTGCCTTCCTCAGTCGCTCTTCCCTCTTCCTGAGGAATGTGTGTGCAAGAGGGGCCTGTTAGCTTTGTTTGTTCAGAGAATGACAAGGGAACAAGGATTTGCCTTGATAACTTGAGTTTGTGGCTCATTTTCTAGCATTGCAGCCTGCCCTGGATCATGAAAAAACAATTATTTTGCTTGAATTGCTGAGCTTAACCCCTGCTCATATGTGGATTAAGTCCACCAGAAATCAGCAGGTGCCTTTCACTGATGCAGTTATTACTGCAGCAAGCCACGAGCAGCAGTGCTCAAAGTGCCCAGGGATCATCATCTTATAAATGTTCTTTCTGAGTGGGACGTACAAAGTATGGTACAGCAATGCTGTCTGCCTGGCAGGAAAAAAAACTTCAAGGCAATTCTGCACTGAACCAGGGAAGGAGCAGGACATAAGGGACTCAACTCACTGCTTCATTTCTGCCTGCCGCCGTTTCTTCTCCTCCTCCACTTTCTTTTTCCTTTGTTCCTCAGCCTCCTGCTTCTTCCTGAGGCTTTCCAGTCTCTGCCGCTCCTTCTCCTGAAGAGAGATGAGTTCACACTACACCAATTGCTGGGGCCTGTTTCTGCCCTCAGGCTGCTTGTGCACTAGCAGCTAGAGGCTAAGCAGCCTGCTAAACAAAGAAGTCCCTGTCAGAGTCATGTTCACCCACACACAGGGATGGGAAGTGAATGGTAGGTAAGAAACAATGTAGATTTGGCAGCAGCACTTATTCAGCTGCACCACCTTCTTACAGCAGAAGAGACATGGAGATGGCTGGGAAACACTTAAGTCTTTCAGCTGTACAGAATACATTTCAGGCAAGGGAAGTTACCCAGCACTCTGCTCCTGTAGGTGACCACCTGTAGCAAATGCTTCTTGCCCAGGACAGTGTCAACTATGTTAGCAACTGGGAGAAGAAGGAAGAAGCTACAGAGTGCAAGCAGTCATGCTTAGAGGCCGAAAGGTTTCTTAAGTAGTTCCCAGCACCAGCAGAACACACCTGCAAAGGAGATCCTGCCACCTCACCACTGCCATGGCCAGCTTACATTTTTGGACAGAACAGAAAAGCCATGTGGATGCCAGCGTGAGAAGAAAGAGCTGTCAGTGCTTGTGAGGCAAGAAGCACGGCCATTATAGTCTTCCAGCCCCCACAGTTAAGCGTGTCTACTTACAACAAAGTCTCCCTGTAGAAAAAAGAAACATGAGAGTTTGTAAGAAATACTAGAACCTTGCATCACTGTACACCACTCCTGTTAGCTGCAGTTCCTTACAAGTACATGCTAGGAAACCCACTGCCTGACCCCACACAGTCTCTCTCAGCCCTGAAGCAGCCAATTATCTGACACAAAGGCAGATTCCCATTGCGAGAAGAGAAGCTTCCCATTTTATCACAATTAAACTGTTCCAGAACATAAAATGTTTCTGCTGACTATAGACAGAGCAGCGAGATTTCTCTGCATCTGAGGAAAGATTGAGGACTGGTACTAAAAACAAAACAACGCTGGCCAGTAACGGTGTTTGTGGTCTTGCCTTGCTTCACCTGTCCAGTCAGCTTCCCTCCCCCCCGGAGGTCGAGGTAGAATCATGAGGATGATTTGCTGTTATGACCTACACTGATCCACGATAGCCAACATAACCAGGAATACATTTATGCTTTTCTAAACAGTCATCCTGCTACTCCCCCAGACTTGAACCTCTCATTCAGCTTTGTGAGGGGAGGTGGGATTCTGATGCACCTTAACATCAGGTCGGGTGGGAGTATTGCGCTTGATGAAGTTCTTTATGACACCCCCACGTCCTGTGGGCCCAGGGGTTGCGAGTAGCTGGTTTCTCTGCACAGCCTGAAGGAAGTTTTTCAGTGGTCTAACAACCTAAGAGGGAAAGGTGGAAGGAAATCAGCACCTGCAAGGGAAAGGGAGGCAAGGAGGGGCCACAGCAAACACTCGCCTTGCTAGCTGGAGAAGCAGAAGGTGGAGTCTGGTTTGCAGAATTCACATGCTTGTCATCCAGAGGGGATTGGGCACAACCTCCTGGATGCTGCCCATTCCATATAACACCCATTGCTTGTTTATAGCTTCTTGTCCTGTTGGCATTTGCAAGAGGGACATGAAGTCCCCATTAAGTGCTTCAAGTTTTAACAGGAACATTTACTTACTGTTTCACAGCTTCCTCTGCCTACTCACTACCACCAGAGCAGCTGGGCCTCCTAGGAGTCAGTCAACTATGGAGCAGGAGCACCATCTAGTCATTAGTTATGGACAGGGGAGGTACACGACAACTTGGTAAGGGAACACCCAAGTTTTAGAGCAGCAATATACATCACCCCCACTCCCTCATTCCTCACTCTCATTCCCAGCAAACAAATGTATATCATATTTGGTATCAACAACAAAAGATAGACATAATCCACATGTGTTAGCGACTAGCCATTCCAACTCACCTCACTGGCAGGGTTTCATTTGCTTTATAAACACTTTGGACTTTCACAGAAATGTGACCCACGTCAGAAATCCCGTTATGTGCACCCACTAATTCCAGTGGGAAACAGGGGAACTGCCTCGCTGCACAGTTGAGGCCCAGTCCAGCAGCAGTTCCAAGGAAAGCTGCAGATCCTGACCCATCACACACAGTTAAGCACCCACGTGAAAACAGAGGTTACTGCTACTCTCCCTTCCCACCCATCACCTGCAGCAAATCCACCCCAGCAAAACCTAAAGGGACACACTAAGGACAAAGCTAAAAGCAGCTCAAATCTCACATGAAACATCAGTAACATAAGCAGTGAGAAAATAAGTCAGGCATTCCAGACACTTGCACAAGATAAAAATAAATAGGTCAGTCACCTGCTTGTGTTGCTGTGTGAAACTACTCCCAGACCACCCCTTTATGAACCACTCAGAGTCGCATCTAAGCTGTGAGGCAACAGTGCTGTTTTAGTAATCTTAGCTGGTTTGTGCATGAACTAATGCATCTGGGATCCAGGTCTGGCTTGGGGAGCAAAGGAGGCTGAAGAAATCGCACAGAACTCCCACAAGATAAGATTAAGACTCCACTGGGGAGGGAACAGGAAGGGAAACACCCAAAGCTTTTTAAATAAATTATTTAAGAAGGCCAAGGTGAACTCTTCCCAGACCACTGGTTCATTCCTCCCTTGCAAATGTCTCATACCAGATGCGTGAAGGATTCTGCTGGGACTTGGCACAGTGGGCTTGTTCTTGGTTCTTGTTCTGAGGTTCACCATTTGGATTTACACAGCTTCCTGTGAAGAAACCTGCAGTCAACACCACGTTCAAGGCATTCTGCAGGGCTCTTACTCCAGTTCTGAGCCCCACGGCATGTAACTAAACTGCAGAAGCCTAGATGGCTACCTTGAATATCAGTGCTGTACACAAACTGCAAAGCATGCATCTCGTACAGATCCTTCTGAATAGGCACAACTTGTCTCATCAGAAGGACTGCAGGTACTCTTACTTCCATCCCAGCTACAGCTGCTATATCTGTAGGATCCCACAGAGATATTCAGACTGTTTGTCCTCTATCTCCCTACTCTGAGGCACAGTAAATAAGCATGATGTTTAAATCCTCACCTAATGCAAACCCAAAGAGGACAAGGATGTCAAGGTGCTCCAGCACAGCATTATACTACATAGAAGACTAAAAGTCTGAGTGTTCTTGTCTCAAGTGTTCCCACTTACTCATTATAAAGACAGAAGTTTGACTAAACTATGTTTGTCTCAAGGCTTGGATACAATCCTTCACAAGCATTTACAAGATGTCCTTGCTTATCTAACTGCATGTGTCTCAGCCCCCTAGGAGATCACAGGTTTACCTGAAAAACTACCTTGACTGGTCAAAAGTAGTTTTGTTTCAACACAAGTCCCAGATTTCCCACAAACCCTCATGTAGAGACCTTAGTCTGTGTGCCTCTGCGGCTTCATACAAGAAAAACAAGACTAACTCAACATTACCATCATTATTCCCTGTCTGCTGCTCAAAAGGAGACAAGTGCTGTGCAGGAGGGCTGGCAGCTTTTTCACTTTTGCTTGAAGTGAGCAAGTTTTCAGGAGCCTAAAGGAAAGGGAAACAAACATTATCTTAGCACAGTTCACCCAGAGGAATAAGACTGCAATGCACCTTCGATCCTGAAAAAGAAGAAAACAAAAACAACCAGTCACTCCCAACTGCAATCCAACTGCTAGCCTAGGGACTCTTCCTCCCAGCCAGAGTTGTGCTAGACGGATACATACTGATTCACTTCAGTAACACAGGGCTCTGCTCATGAAACTCCCACCGAGGCTGGTAAGATGACTGTTGCCCAGCACTTTCTCATCAATAGCAGGACACTTTGATTTGATATTAGCTTGAATAAAGTGCCTCAGGAGCAAGGGACAGCTTCTACACACTTTGGAGACACAAGTTCCAACTACAGATATTCTATTCTTGAAAGAAAGTTCAAGAAAAGTTTTTAAGATTACAGTATAATTATACACTTTAAATACCATTGTAGTATATTCTCAGGAATATAAACAAGTCACTGAAGCACAGCATGCAGGCTGCCTGCACGCACACAGGACATGCCTTCCCCTACCTGCTAAGCTACTGCCACCCACAGCAGAACCAGCTGTCCACTTGTCCTTCTGCAGCTTCCCAATGGCACCAGTGAACTGTTTGGAGGCAGAGCCAGCCCCTCTCTCTGCTGAGCTGATTTTCAGATAAGCTAGTTTACAGTGCAATCACACAAGACATTTTTGCCAGTTCATAGGATGGGTTGGGTTTCTTTGTCTTGCTAGCACTGAAGACTTACACAAGCTTGTTGCATACACAGCCTCTCTGGCAAAATAAAGCACATTAACTTGAACTGCCCTTCTGAATCCTGTATTTCAAATCAGCCAGGCAACAAAGACATGCTAAGAATATGCACAGTCAATCACCATGCCTGGATGACAGGCAAAAGCTTGCGGACTCCTGGGAATCTGCCCAACAACTTCTGAAAGCTCCATCGTAAAGAGGCCTTACCAAGACACAAAAGGCCTCCATCCACCAGGAGCCTGTGGCCAACAGGCATAACAAGCTACCCAAGCATTAGAAAGGCTGTGCTGTCCGACTCAGCAGCGCCTTTGCTAAGCTTGACACGATGTGACAGAATCAACCCTGGGCTGCATTCCTTACATCCAGTCATAATGCTTCCAACTGCTCAGCAGAAGATAGGGAGGTCATCCAACAGAACTCACCTTTTCACCTGGGGAGTTCAGTTCCAGTCCAGGTCTGCAAAAAGAAAGAATCTTGATTATTTCAATTTTCCGTGAAATAAAAAACACTGCTTTGTCCTTGGTGCACCTCTACCAGGAGAGCAATATGACAGGAAATATGATGGAGCTAGCATACGGGACCCAGGGAAAACACAGGCAAGCATAAGTACAGCCAGATAAAGGCAGGAACCTGTTTCAGCCAGGCCACACAGGGATGGAGATGTAAATTCCTCTGATGGACTATTTAATTACATTGCTGAATAACACACTAATGAGCTTTGTTCTCCCCTTTTCCTGCAGTACTTCCATGCAATAGGAAAACAAAGTTCTGTGCACCTCAGGCAGAGAGCATCTCGCCTGTTCACCTTTCAAGTCAGACAAGCTGACTAACCTCCAGCATCCCCAGGCATCCAGAGGCTGGTTAAAGCCAATAGCTGCAGGACATACTTCACATGATGGCAGACAGAGCCGTTGCTGGCAGGCTATCATGGCTTGTGGCATAGGGCTGGATCCTGCATTAATGCAGTGATCAACCTCACTGTTAGTATGAACAAGCTTCTGAAATGGATGGGCTGTGTCTGAACAACAAACTTGGAAATATCAACAAACTCCAGGTGATGACATCACCTAGAACAGTCAATTACAAAACCACAGTCTTATAATACAGAAGCAACCCCTACAGCTGCTGTATTCCCTGCAGCCTTTTTTTGTGGTTTCTTCCTGCCAGCAAATACGGTAGCCTCACCTCAAGTTATTGGTCACATCTTCTTCCACAAAAACCTCTAAGGAGCTTTGACCTGGAGGGGGAAGAAGAAAAAAATAACTAGCATAACAAAAGGCATCATGGTGATTTCAATTTGAGGCTTCCCAACAGTGGCAATGCATGCGTGGTAGAGCTCAGGTCTCTGTGCAGGCTTCTCCCAGGGAACACGCCGATTGCTCATCTCAGCTTTCCACATGAGCACTACCACCTCCCTCAAGTGTCACTGACAAACTGGTGTAGGCTGGGAAGGCAGAGAACTGGAGCAGCAGCTCCTCTGTCTGCAGACTGCTCCAGCTGCACAAACACACTCATGCCTGTGTCACAGAGATATCATTTCCCAGTCAATTGACTTCAGTTTCTGCCTCCCTGCACAATTTTATGCAGAGATTTGGTCGATTTTGGCTGATTCTATTTCCCCCCCAAACATCGCTTAGCTGAAAGTGTTTTAACAAATGCCTAGATACAGTGTGACTCAAAGCTGACAAAACTAAATACCAAAGGTATTAGTGCTTTATTAGAAGCCAATCTGGTTTCAGAAGCAATGATTTTTAGAAAGCCCAAATCTCAAAGCCTTGTAGCCTTCTCAGGAGCAGCAAGAGCAAGGGATATGAGAAATTTAGTGCTACCAGGGACAGCCTGGACTGTTGAATCATTTCCTCGGGTGACTGTGCTATTTAGTTCTTTGTCCATGAAGTCTTATCTTCACCCAGAAGGGATTTAAATTCCTCTGCCAATTTCAGAGAGCAGACACATTCAGCTTCTGACAGTTCCTCAAAAAATCCACAGAAGACACTCATACTAGAGGCCCTGTGCAGGAAATGCAATAGCCTCAACCCAATACGCCACAAAGCCACACACATACCTAGAACCAGGTAAGGTGCATTTTTCCTTCCACTCTACATTTATTTGCTTTTTTTTTTTTAAATCTGCAACTTGTGTGACCCAATTTCGAATACCTGTGCCCCAGCATATACTCCTTCCATAGCAAAACACAGCCCGAGGCTCACCCTGACAGCAGATGAGGACCTGAAGATTGCACCCTAAATGGATGGAAGCCACAAAACCTATTGCTGAGGAAACTAGGAGAAACTGCAGTTAATATGGATGAGCAACTCTGTAGCAAAGCTGAGAAGCTGACTTAGCCAAATGAATGCACTCAATAACAGAAAACTTACAGCTCACTCTGCTGGAGGCAGAGGAAGATTCTTGTGCCGCTGCCTTCTTCGCAATGGCCCTGCTGATAGATCTCCGGATCATGCTTTCTCTTTTGCTGGCCAGAGAATATTTTTCTGCCAAGGAGGTCCTATGGCTTTTGCGGGAGCCACCCACACAGCTTCGGCGTCCAGAACGTCGTGTTTTGGATATCACCGTGGTCATTTTGTTGTTGGAGTCCTGGAAAAGCACCTCCTCTAGGCCTTGAGAAGACAGATCTCCTTGGAGCATGGCAGGATCTCTATTTCTAGTAGCCTTGGGAGTGGAAGTACTTGCTTTTCGTTTGGTGGTCTCTTCCTCCTCCCCTCCTGTCTGGTCATCAGGGACTGCACTGACAGTGGGCACCTTGCACAGTTCAATGACTGCACCCTCCTCAGGCACCTGCTCCCCTGGAACAGCCTCGCAGGCTGCATCACTGCAATCAGCACTGTCTCGATCTGGAGTTAACTCAGCCTGAGGGCAGTCATCGCAATCAACTTTCACCATGGGACTTCGTGCTTCTGCTGGCAATTCCTCAGGCAGTGCTGGAAGCTCCGTTTCAATGTTGGCCTGAGACCTCACCGCACAGTCAGGTGGGGACACCTCTTCCTCTTGACAGCCAGGGTTCTGGGGTTGCTCTTTGCTGCAGCGTCTTTGGGAACTTGGCCTGGAAGACACTAGCTTGGTACTGCTCCTCCTTCTGGACAACCTTAAATAAGAACAACTTCAAATGAAGCAATGCAGAAATCTCCCAGTCCTAAACAGTTTCAAAACAAGACACAGAGAAGTTTTGCAGTGAATCTACAGGCTTCCTCCCTGCACCCACTTCCCTCCCCTTACAACGCATCTTTTATCACCAGCTAAATGCAGGAGAAAAACCTTGAAAACTCTCAGGTGCTCTGGCAGATGTAGCCAGGCATACTACATTTACTCACAAACAAAGGCTGCATCATATAAACACAAAGTGCAGTGGCTGAGGTACCAGGACGCTTGCAATTCTTTGTGGATATTAACCTACAGCCCCACCTGGAGCTGATTTCAGGGGATAGTAAAGTCATACTGGTACAACCCACTCCACTGTTTGCCTCCAGTGAAGCACAGACACCCTCACAGGAAGGAATTTTGGATTAAGTTTTCTCAGCAAGCTAGGAAACACTACACAGTGACTTGGAGAAGTTCCACAGTGAAATTCAGCTTTGAAATGCTTTGTATTAGCTAACTTAACAAGAGAAAATGGAGCCGTGTACTTGATCAGCAAGTCAAGGAGATCAGCTGGGCAAAACTAGAAGACAACCTCAGCACTCCAGAGAAAGGAAGCCTCTGATAAGAAAGTAACCCAGACGTAGCTAAAGGGTGGAGACTGGGAACAAAGAAAAGTGGAGAGCCAAGGTGGAAGTGCCTAACAGCAAGAAAACAGAGCTACAAAAACCCAAGGCAGCATAAATTAGTTAAATGAACAAGGGTTTACAGTTCCTGGTGGAAGACCTCTCACTGCTAGCCTTCAAATTGATACCCTCTGCCTTCCTTCCAGTTTTGTTCTCTTAATTTCTCATTCTGACCTCTAGCAAAAAATATCACTTCCTGCTAAAGTTAAGAACAACAAGATTATTAATTGGGAAACTCATCAACAAGCTAATAAGTGGTTTCAAAAATATGTACTGAGGAAACCATAGCAATGGAAACAACAATACCCTGACCCTGCAGAATTAGTGCGCTGAACTCCAACATGAACTTCCTGTTGACAAACTATCATCCAACCTTTCAGGCGTTGTCACATCAGCAGATCTGTCTCAAAACTAAGTTTAAATTAGGAAAAAACACATGGAAGATTTGTCTTCTTTATGGGAACAATCAAGCTGCTATCTAGCTGCTACCTGAAAACTAACAGTACGGCTTCAGAATTCTCCCTGTTTAGAGTTGCAGTATCTTCTCCTGCTCTCCTTCAGCACACACATGCATGAACTTCCCACGCTTCCGTACTATTCTTGCTGTTCTCTCCATCCTCCATGTCTAGTTTTTGACAGTCTTTCACTTCTAACTCTTCTGTAGGGTTTTTCCATCACAGTTATCAAAAGGTAAGGGCCTTACCACACAGTTTATCGCTGTATATCCAGTTACTGGGTTAGGTCACACTAAAGCAATTACCAGCACGCCTACCCTCAGATCACAGCATATGCTTCTCTGAAGAGCAGGTTATTAACCACCTTGTCCCAACCACAGGATGACAGCAGATGCAGTCTGCCACCATGAAGCTAGGATGTCAAGGAAGTTTATTAGCATCAAAGCCAAATCACACCCAATACCATCCCTCCTTTGCAGCCATTTGCAGACAACTGTTGTCAGGAAGAAAGGCATTCCTCCATTTACCCTCCTCCTTACCTCCTCTACTTAATGAGTTTTGGCTTACTTTCTGGTAAATCTCCTGGTACAGGAAAGGGAAAGAAGAAAAGTTTGGCTGCTTGCCATTACTACTGCTGCCGCCATCTTCATGCTGCAGAAACTCTGTCAGGCAGCAGCAAAAGGGCAGGCTGCGTGACAGAACAGCGGCACTGTCTATACAGAAAGCTGTTAAGAACATGAAGTAAAAAGCACAATACAAGCCACATTTCTTCAGCAGTCTACTTGCAATGGATAAGATGCACAATTTTAGGACCTATTTAGGGCTAATCTTGAAAAAAATCCAGTAAGGTTGGTTTTACAAGCAAACCACTTAGAGCTTCTACTTGTTTAATTCTAAACCCCTCTGAGTCTTTTCTGCCTACTAGCTTAAATAACAACAATAGACATGACACTTTTGCACATTGTGTAGCAGATTACATTCTCAGGTGAGTGAACACTGGTAGCAACCTCAGGTCGAAAGCTGTGCTGAAAAAAGCCATTAAATTAAACAAAAAGAAAACTCAAGCAAACAAGAAGGTAGAAAAAGATATTTATTGTTTTTAGACAAAAAACCATGAAGGGACTAGCTAATCTCTACCAATTTTTCACAACAATTTAAGTGTTGATTGATCTTCACACACCCTTTTATGTTTAATATTTACTAAATCAAGAAGCAAGCGACTATTCTGTGTATGCATACGCAGAAACAGTTAAAATTTCATTTCACTGTTAAATGCCACATGCAGCAGAGCCAGACTCACCCACCTCCTCCTGGTTGGCTCATTCTCATCTTTCAGAGCTGAAGACTGCCTCTTCCTAGGCCGTCTCCTCTGGGATGGCGTTTTGGGCAACAGGCCAGGTTCAGCTCTGAAGTTGCTGCTGAAATGCAGAAAGCAGAGGCTGCTTTCTACTGCTAACTGCAAGTCAAACTGCCCACCACCCAGCCATAGCAATGTTCACCCACTAAGAGCAACAGGTGAGAAGAAATTGAGGTGTAACATCACCTAGCACAGAAGCCTTAATGTGGCTGCGTTCAGCAGCTTAATTTAATCCCCCTCGCTCAGCTGAGCAGTGCACTACCCCTAGGCTTACACCAGGGCTGCGCCACCAGCAGCCAGGAGCACAGGAGCTTTGTGCTCTCAATGTCTGAGAGCATCGTGGGAGGCTCTCCTGGAGGGCAGCCCCTACCTATCCAGCATCCTCAGGCCCTGCTCCTCCACCTCCCGTAGCCAGGCCAAGTGCTTGTGCTCAGCATCGTGAAGGAACCTGGAAAGTCTCTGCCCACACACTTCCAGCAGCCGCATGGGACCGTCGGCTGCTGCCATGGCCTGCCTGAAACACAAGAGGCAAGATAAGAACCCACTAGGATGTAGAGGATGAGCAAAGCCCGCGTTGTGCCTCGCAGCAAGGCACAGAAATAAGCCCAGCCACAGCTCTAAGGCAGACACAAACCCAGAGGACCACCCTACTAGTCTTCCCACAAGCCCATAGGATCAAATCCCAAGATGCTAACCCACCTCGCACTCCCCCTCGCCACCGCCCAGCGTGAAACCCCGTACCCTCACAAGTACGCCTCTCTTCCCCTCCCCTCCTGCTCCCAAATATCGCAGCTTCCATCAATCACGGTGCTTCCCCAGCGAAGCCCTGCCTACTACTGGCTGCCTCCCACGTCCATCACTTCCCCGCAGTTAAAAATCCAGTTGCCTATTGGTCCGCTACCCCAAGCCCCGCCTTTCAAGTCCTCCACAGCTACAGAGGCGAGCGAGCAGAGGGGAAGCAGCTTTTGAGCGTGCCGCACCCGCCTCCTGGCCAATGGGGAGGGCGGGCGGCGGCGAGCGCTGCGGCGATAGGTCAGCGCGGCCGTCACGACGGCAGAGTAGGAGGCGAGCGTTAGGTTTGAATTCCAGGCGGGTACAGTTGCTGCGCGCGCGGCGGCGGCAGCGAGGGGAGTGAGGTTGGGCCGGGCGCGCGCGCAGGGGGCAGTTGGGGCTGAGGTAAGCTGGGGCGATGGCGGTGGCAGCGGGCTTGGTGCGGCTGCCCGCGGTGTGCAGCCAGCGGCTGGCGGAGCTCCTGCAGCAGGTGGACGACACCGACCTAGTGTGGCTGCAGGAGATCCGCGAGGAGGCGGCCAGGATGTTCGGCAGGTAACCGTCCCCCCGCCGCCCTTCCCTTCCCTCCCCTCCGCGTCGAGCCGACGGCCCCGCGCTGAGCTCTGCCCGCCCTCCCCCGCAGCCACTACAGCGACCAGCCGGAGCTGATGCCCAAGACGCCGTCGCAGAAGAACCGGAAGAGGAGGAAACGGCCGTCCGCGCTGCAGGTCGAGAGCCAGGAGCTGGGCAGGAGGAGGTAGGCCGCGGGCCCGGCTGTGAGCCGGGGGGCCCTGTCCCGGGGCCCTCCTGCTGCGAGCCGTTCTGAGAGCCTGGAGAAAGGAGGTCGCGCTGAGGCGGCCCCCGCCGCGCTGCTGTTAAAGGCCTGGCTGTGCGGCATCTCGCGACATTATTAGCCTAGCGGCTTGAGCGCCCCATAGCACGGAGGTGCCCAGATGAAAGCGCACCCTGCCTGCGAGCTGTTGTTTGGCGCTTTATACCTCCTGTTTTCTTTCCAGTCCGTAAATAGTGCTTTCTGATCTGCCAGGGGGCTGTTTCCATGGTTCTGGGCTGTTGCTGAATCTAGCTCTATGCTAACATCCCTTTTCTGTTGTTAGATTATCTAGAAGGAGGACTAACAACCTCAAAGCAGCGTCATCCAAGCGATATTCTCAGCGACTCCAAAATAAAGAACACACAGGCCCGCTCTGCACCAAGGCCGAAGAAATCTCAAGCCCAACTGTTTCCCAGCAGTTGACAAGATCCCAGGTTGCAGTACCTGCCGACCACTCGGAGGTCCTTCCTGAACGTCTTGGAGAAAGGGTAGTTCCCATAGTAGAAATCCGTGTCAGCGATCGCATTAGTGCTGAGTTTCATTTCCAGAAGCGTGCATCTGAACCAGCAGAGAACCACTGCACAAGCCTCCCCCTGAGCTCAGATGACAAGTCTCCCAAGGAGAGCAGTGCTGCAGAATCACAGCCTTTGCCTGCTGTATCTGAGCTCATAGTCCCTCATACCCCAGAGGCAAAAGGTACAGGAGAGAGCAAGAATACATTTAAGCTGAAGGCAGCAAATGCAGCTGATACTACAGTCATTTTAAGTGAAGAGCCTGGGCTGGAAGAGGTAGATGACTCTGCTCAGGTGCAAGAGCATAATGAGAGGGATGATAAAGAACCTTCCCAGCATACAAGAGATAGCCCAGAAACTCCTACAGGCTCTAGGCTAAGCCGTCGCTCTGTGCGCAGAAGTTTGATGGGCAAACCTTCCACGATTCGGAGAACCTCGTTGGCAGAGAAATATTCACTAGCCCGTAAGAGGGAAAGCGCTATTCGGAAATCTGTTGCCAGGACAGTGGTCAAGCGTAAGGCTCCTCAAAAGTTATCTGTGTCCTCCAGTTCCGTGAATGGTAAGTTGGAATGTCACCGGATAACTGTTTCTGCTTATTTTGTCAATGTATTACTTTCCACTTGCATGAGACTGTGGGTCTGGTGATTGCAGTGGGCAGGAGCGTATACAGTGGCCAACCACCCTGCGTGATTGGGTTCTATGCCTGGAAAAGCTGATTGAGATACATAGAAGTGAGCTAACCTGGAGAACAAAGAATCAAAAGCACAGTGTGAGCTTGACTCTCAACCAAGCAAGATATGGTTGGCTACTTGAAATGTGCAAGAGAGGTGTTCAATCAATGGCTGTTCTTATTGGTGACTCCTTGCATTATCTTGTGCAATGGCCCATACACAGCTTCTAAAGAAAGATGATGTTAGCGGAGCTAGCTCTTCAGTTTGGGTGCAGCAGCTGATCTTTCTAGCTTAGACAAGCTCCAGTTAAACATCAGTGTTCTAACTGACTTTCTAGATACCTATGTGAACGGAGAAACCCAGGTAGCAGTTAACTAATAGGTTATAGCCCACAAATTCAGCCTTGTAAATCATGCGGGAGAACATTCTTAACATCTTCTGAGTTTCTGTGGTGATAGCTGGCAAAGTTGAAGTTGGATCTAGCAAATGGGGTTTGTTGTTGCTAGTAGTCCTTAAGGAGGAGCATAGGCTCTGTCTTGTTTTTAGGAAAACAAGGTAGCTATTGTGAATTAAATGATTTTTAGAAATAATCTGATTACCTCTTCTGGACCCCCTCCTTTGAGAAGGAAATTTTGAGACTGATCTTTGTGAATTTATTAAAACAGTCTTCTAAGCTTAGTTTGCAATAGAAGTGAGTTTCTGTGAAGGATGGACACCTGCTTGCAGAACGAGTCCTTGCAAAAACAAGTGGTCAGCTCTCTCTACAACACAAGATCACTTCCCTTAAAGCTGTCAGAATACTTTGTTCCATCCCAAGACCATTCTTCAGTCAAGGGCCTTTAGGTCCCTGACACAGTAACTTTGAAGGGACACTGAAATAGCTTTTTCTATCCAGTTTAAATGATTGGTCTGTGTTGTCTGGATCTGGATTACCTGGGAACCTTAAGGAGGACTTCATTTCTTTCCTCTGCACCGTTTGGTTCAATGAATCTGTTGCCCAGTCAGAATTTCTAGGTACAAGGAGAGCAACTGAGGTACTTCAGGTGGCTCCAGTTGAGCCAAATTTATTGTCTGACCACACTGTATAGGTATTAATTGACTGCACGGTGTCCGCTGTGACTCTGATGGATCGGGTCTTGTCTATACAGCACGTATTTGCATTTCATTTGATAACATCAAAGATGGAAATTTAGGAGCAGATTTCATGCTTGTGCAATGTCTGTCTGCATTTACCCCCCTCAGTCTGAGGCAGCGTATCCATCTTATTAATTATTAACAGCAGTTTCCAGCCTGTGTTGGTACTTAAAAGCTAGCTACCACTGAGCTAGCTGGAACGCTTAGCTGGAAGCAGCACTGTGACTGTAAATAATGCTGGTTTCAACTATTGCTAATATCTGAACGTGGCCCTGCACGGTGGATCTGGGCCCAAGGCTAGCCACTCTTAATGTAAGCACATTGGATATCACTTTTAACTCATCTGCAATTGAAAACAACTGTTTTCTTATATTGAAATTGCAGGCAATGTTTTTTTTTCTAGTGCTACTTGGGTATATTAAGCTGCCCTTGCTTGTAGCGGCATGCATTTGAATTGCAGCAGGTAACCCAGGAGGCAGAGCAGACAAGTCTTGGGAGAATCTCGCAAAGTGTCTTGGCTTATGCTTTACGTTATAGCTTTGGCACCCTTTTTTCTTTTCCTCCAGGCTCAGGTTCTGAAGACGTGCCAGAAGATGAAGAAACAGTTGTCAACACTGGGTGAGACGACTTTCAAGATATTTTTTTACCCTTAATATCATGCTTGTTTGTTTGTTTGTTTTTCCCTCCAATTGTATTCTTGATATAAAATGCACTGCTTGTGGACGACAAGTCATTTCATAGTTTCCTCAGTGTTATTAAATGTGGCTGCCTTTTTTATTCTTTTTCTAGACCTCCTCCTGGATCTTGTACCCCTCCAAAGCTGGTAAGTTTTGACAAGGAGTTAAAAGCATTTCTGTTTGGGTGGGCTCATGACCAAAAGATGTTGAATGTATCTCTCATATGTTGCTGGGAAATTAGGGAGTTCTGACCACATACGGTCAGATTCAGACCACTTGAATAAAAAAGGCGTAGGGCACTCAGCTCAGCTACGTGCACGTCCCTATACATAGCCTACCTAGTTCTGATGAACAGACTAGAGAAAAGTCTAATACTATTTTGATCAGTGTTCCAGAATCGTCAAAAGAAAAAACAGTGAAGTTTTTGCTCAGAAAATGAGTGTACGTGACTTGAGGCTTATTTTGGATGCAAGTAGAGGTGTCCTGTATGGTGTTACAAGCTAGGATGCTTCCCAGCCAAGGCTGGTTTGGAAAATAGTACTGTCTGTCATCTTACATAAGTATATTTAAATGTATGCATTTTAGTAATGTAAATGATTGGTTGCATTCAAGCATCATTTACATTGTTGGAGCAGGTCCAGAGGAGGGCCATGAAGATGATCGGAGGGCTAAAGCACCTCCTCTGTGAGGACAGGCTGAGAGAGCTGGGGCTCTTCAGCCTGGAGAAGAGAAGGTCTGGAGGGAACTTATATAGCTGCCTTCCAGTACCTGAAGGGGGCCTACAGGAAAGCTGGGGAGGGACTTTTTGTAAGGGCATGTAGCAACGGGACGAGGGAAAACTGCTTTAAATTGGAATAGAGTAGATTTAGACTCAATATTAGGAAGAAATTCTTTACTGTGAGGGTGGGTAGACACTGGAACAGGTTGCCCAGTGAGGTTATGGATGCCCCCTCCCTGGAAGCATTCAAGGCCAGGCTGGATGGAGCTGTGAGCAACCTGGTCTAGAGGGAGGTGTCCCTGCCTATAGCGGGGGGGTTGGAACTAGGTGATCTTAAAGGTCCCTTCCAACCCAAACCATTCTGTGATTCTAAGCACTGAATTCAGTCCTTGGTATTGCCGGCATTCAGAGTAGAGACCTGCTTTCTGTTTGTGTTTTTATTAGCCCTTTGCTAGAGATGATTTTTATGAAAATTCAGTCCTGAATTCATACCACACTGTTAAATAAACTTCTTATAATTCAGAAAAGTTTTTTCAGTTGGGCAGAGTTGGTACACTATTGCTATTTCTGTATTTTTAAAGCTCTTTTGACCTTTTCACTAGTCCTGCAGATTACGGAAAGATTGTCAGTTTGTCTTAAGACAAACGCAGAAATTTGTAAATATCATTCAGGTCAAAACATATAACATATCCCTCCACAGTTATCACCACCCTTATGAGGAAGAAATCCCAGGATTATGTCAGTGTTTTGTCGAGGAAGATTTTCAGTAGGCGAAGACTGAATTAATGGTGTGGAGCTCTGTGGCATTAGAACTTCTGTAAGCAAGGAGAGGCTTAGACATGCTTTTATACATGTACTTTTCAGTAGATCTGCAAAAGTTCAAGTAAATCCAGCTCTTGTAGGGCCTGTGGATTTTAGCGTGACTGAATTTCAGTTGTGGAAAAGTTAAAATGAAAATATGAAGAAGAAAAAAATGAACTGACTGCTTTGAAGATCTGTGAGTGGAGCATCTGTCTTTTGCTTCTCTACTCGATGAACTTAGAAATACAATCTAGTTATACAGTGTAGCTGATTTATCCTTTATCCTCGTGTTTTATTTCTATACTACTGCTGACAAAAGTGGGATTTTGTAACCCCTTCCATTCTTAGGCTATGTCACCAGGTTCCCTTATCCTATCTGTGCTTTTCTTAGCAAACCAAATAGGGTTTGGTTCCTGCCAGAGAAAAGAAAATGTCTTTATATGTTCCTATAGTCAGAGATAAGACCTTTATACGTGCTCTTACTTTGAGATCAGATTTTTCTCAGTCCTGATATCAGATTAATCAGATCTACGTGCTTCTGCTGGCCCACAAGATGCTTCCTATTCCTAGCCTTGGGATGAGACTCTAAAGAAGCCTTGTGCTGAGTATAAAATTTCCAAGCTTCTTTTTTCCTTCCTAAATCCTTTGTGGCTGACAGCCTACCTGCTAGCCAAGGTAGATTTGAGGGGTGCAATTAATGTTTGTATTGCTAGCCAGAGTGCAGATTTCAAAGGCTGTTACCTGTTCTCACAGACGTACTACACCATTATCACAACAGAAGTAAATTTGTATCTGTAAGACCAAGGAAGGCAAACAGCACTGCGTATCGTATTAATAATGGAAATACATAAATCAAGGAAATGAGCTGTTTGGTTTTGCTATCTTAATCTTTCAGCATTGCTAAGTAGAATGAGCATTGCCTGATTCTTTGCCAGAAGTCCAGCAAGCATAGACAGATTTCAGACTGGGAATGCTTTTGTCCTTAATAGGCTGAGTTTGTTCAGTTTAAGTAGTCAATACCCCATTGCTGATATTCATGCTGTGCAATGACATCTGTGCTTCTACTGATGACATCAAGGAATTTACCAAGGTGGTGTCCTGAGATATTTTTTCACAGCTAGTGGTTAAGACTTCACTCTGTGTGCTGGTACCAATACTTTAGTATTATTGTACTCCTTGATAATGTTACAAGCCGGTCTCTGCCAGTATGACATGATTTCAGGGACCAGAGAAGGGCAACAAAGCTGGTGAGGGGACCAGAGCACAAATCTTATGAGAAGCGGCTGAGGGAACTGGGACTGTTTAGTCTGGAGGAGGTTCAGGGGAGACCTTATTACTCTCCACCTGACAGGAGATGGTGATGAGGTGGGGTTTGGTCTCTTCTCTGGGTAACTAGCAATAGGGTGAGAGGGAATGGCCTCAAATTGCACCAGGGGATGTTTAGGTTGGATGTTAGGAAAAGCTTCCTCTCTGAAAGAGAGGTCAGGCACTGACACAGGCTGCCCAGGGAGATGCTGGAGTCACCATCCCTGGAGGACTTCAAGAAATGTGCGGGTGTGGTACTAAGGGAAATGGATTAGTGGGCAACATTAGTGGTAGGTGGACAGTTGGTCTAGAAGATCTTAGAGGTCTTCTCCAACCTTAATGATTCTGTGATTCTATGAATAGTTGGCTGTTCCTGTGCAAGAATTGTGTTGAAACCCCTTTGTTTTTCCTACAGGATTTCCAAGGCCTGCGAATGTCCCTTCGCTCTCGGACTGTCAACAGAAATGAACAACCTCAGGAGACAAGCAGCAACGGTAACTTCCAAAGGCTTTCTGTGGCAGAATTTTAAATGGTTATGACTTTGGGAGACTGGGAAGTTTGAAAGACTGGCTAGTCAATTTGACAGCCCAATTTGGAAGACTAATCTAATATTTGATAAACAAGGATTTGTTTCAAGAGATTAACAGGAAACTCTGTGCTGGACTTGTCATTTTCCATCCTGGGAAGTGCGTGGAAATGGTCTGTGATGGAATGAAGATATAAGGTTATGTGTTCTCAGGTTGTGGGAGAACCTTTATTTTGTATTTCTAGGTTTGTATGGTACTGTGCGGTTATTTCTGAAAGCAAGCAAGGTCCTGCTATGTGTAATGTGTGGCAGGTGGTTTTTTTTTTCCTGTTTTGCTAGGAGAGAGCTGCTAAATCTGTCTGCTTTCAAAGCTGTCTCGGAAGGGATTTTTTGGCCAGAACTAACTGTGTAACGCTGTTTTCTTTCAGAATGTGACTTAAGTAAGAGTGAGAAGACCCAGGAACCACCCCAAAGTGCCAGGTAGAGTCATAGAATCATTTGGATTTGAAGGTGCCTGTAGCGAGCTGTAATACAGTCTCTTGTTCAAAACAAGTTCAACACAGAAACTCTGTTAAATGGTGTAGCAGAAATGGTAAGTCGTGGCTTGAACCAGTGATTGAGCACCTGATGGGAAGGCAGGGCCAACCCAGGGGAGCTCAGGTGCAAGCAATGTGCATGAGTGGCTGGAAGGGGTTTGAGTCAGGATCCACCCCCTCCCAGACTTCATTTGAGGGTTGGTAGTGGAGGCAAGGGTATCTCATCTGGAGATCCCTGCCTGCCTGCCTGAGGATCTTACACGCCTTCTGGAGGGAAGTGGTTTCTTTCCTTTATTTCTGTGCCTGCTACTGTTGCATCTGAGTGGATTCTCACTCACTGTGGCCTGAGACCTTGCTGCTCTGTTGTCTTAATATACTTTCCATTGCGTGACAAATGGTTGCAGTGATTTGTGACTACGAAACTTATTGCAAAAGTTGTCTCTACAAAAAGGTGGTTTATTTTTTATCTTCTATCATGTTAGAAATTTTTACTGGATAACTTTTTGAATATACACCACCTTTTAATCTAGGATAGTTCTAGGACTTTTTTGAAAACCTGAATTTGAGACAAACAGGAGCGTTTGCAGTGTGTGATAAACTACATTTTTCTCCCAGGAGAAAGACAAGTTACAAAAGAGCTGTGGATCAACGCTATGACACTCAGCAAGCAGAAGATGGAGGGCTTTCTCCTCAAAGAAAAAAGACTCCATCCCCTCCATGTCCAGCTAGTAAAGTAAGATCCTTATAACCCTGATGTACTTCAGCAAGAATTATTTCCTAGTTAGACTCCTGAGCATCGTTTTCTTGCGTTATTCTCTTAGGTTGTACGTCCTTTCAAAACGTTTTTGCACACTGTGCAGAAGAATCAGCTCCTAATGACCCCAAGCTCTGTGGGGAGAAATGGAGTAATAAAGTCTTTTATCAAGTACAACACTCCTCTCCAAAATGATCCCAAGGTAAGACACTTCTGTTGTAAGCTACTAGAATATGGTCTAAAGAGTGTCTAAGTTAAAGCACAGATGCAAAACAAACTTTCCCACCCATGTTAAACTAAGGAACAACTTTACGTTTCTAAAATGTGAGCTAAGTAAACTTGTGATTAGTCAACTTCCTAAAGATTTTTAGCTCAGACTCTAATCTTTATTTCTATAGCATTTTTCTGTGGTATTAGTAACTAACAGGAGAAGGGAAACTGGAAATAATTGGGAAATGGAAATCAGGAGGATTTTGAATACTGCAGTTTAGAAATATATAATTCAAACCAGTAGATCCAAAGTTTCATTTCCAGGATGAGTGAGATCTTAGCAAGTCCCTCTTAAATCTAAGCTCCTGATATTCTGAGGTTTATCAGATCTTTGGAGCTCCTTGTAGGAAGAAATGTGAGCCTGTCTTTGATTCAAGACTGCTGTGTCAGTGAGACAAGTGTGCTGGTATCTACACAAGATATAGCACCAATATCAAGGAAGAGTAATTGTAGCAGCCAGAGATCAAAGATGGATTGCGTGCTTTTCCTGATTGCAGGCGGCTGCCTTTAACTGTGCATTGCCACTGAAGCTTGTAGCATCAATAGGAAAAGCTGCTGCATGCCAAACAGAAGGATTTTAAGTGGACTTGAGAAGATCTGATTCTCGGTTTTCAAATGGTGTTGGTTTTCTGTGTTCTATTTACACAGAACTGTTTGGACAGTCTGGCAGTGTCATCAAGGACAGGAGTGTAGCTTCACTGATGCACTTAGAGATGAACTAGAAACTAGCATGGCAAGCATAGGTTGCTCCTACTACTTATACTCAACAACTTGCCTCCAAAATAAGGTACTTCTAGGGCTTGTTTTCACTTCCAGGAAAGCTGGAGAGGGAGAGGAGGGCATACTGCAGAAACTGATTTTTCTTGTGTCTATCTTATATCTTGACAACCTAACGTCCAGACTTCCATGTGTTACTTAAAGCTGTCATGGGTGTGATGCTTAGAGAGTCTTGTATCGGAAGCCCATCATTAGGAAGTTGTAAAATATTCAACCTTTTATCTCACGCGTGTTCCTACTGATGTTAGTGTCTGTATTGGCGAAGGAGCCGATGTGATCAGAAAAGACTCCTCCTAGTGGATCCTTTGTTGCTGTGATTTCACTGGAATTTATATTTTAGGTTTCGTTTCAGTGCAGGCAACCTTCCCCTTAAGACTTTTTCCATATGGGAGCTAAACATAACTAAGTAACATGAGAACAGTAAGGTATAATTGTCAATTTTAAATTCATCCGTTTGGAGACTAATAACTACCAATCTCAATATGGAGCTCTGCATAAAATAATCATTTGAATATTTCACCCTGCTTATCAGTACAGTACTTGAACTGAGGCTAGAGGTGTCATGATGAGGTATTTGCAGTGTACCATCTGGTATTAAATTAGCAAAAACATTGAGATAAACTATGACTTTAGAGGTGGATGGATCATGCTCTTCTAATTGACAGTATACTTTAGGTTGAGTTAGCTGGATTGTTTGGGAAAATGGGAAGAACGCCCTTTATTTCTGGGTAGATGATGTATGGGGCCAACTGTGCTGCAAACATGGTTGCAAACAAGTTGCAAGCACTCTGTTTAAATGGTGGTGGTTTACCAAGAGATGAAGCTTTGTGGGAAGCAAAGAAGCCAGTGGGAGCTCTGAGCTGAAGTAAGCAGTGTGTTTCCTAGAGTACCATCTGTTCCCATCACTCGCTGCAGGAAGTTAATATTATTGCCAAGCATTAGCACTGCTTTTTTGGTTCTTTTTACCAGCATAAATCACAGTGTTGTCTGTCTGCAAACTCTGTGAAAGCTGTCTGGACATCAGGCGCTGATGCTTCTGTTTTAACTTCTCATCTTCTCATACTCTCAAGGTTTAACACTATTGCGTTGTTGTCTATTGCATCTGTTCCCAGATATTCATTACCACATCGTAGTCTACTTGAGCTCTGTTTCAGACTTACTACCATCGAATGGTTGTGGTTGCAGCTGCGTTTCCATGGTGTTATCTCTGGGTCCTTACTTAATCTGGGTAGGCTAATGTGGAAAGAAACTGTAGCAGCTGGTATAATCACACTTTCCTTCATCTTAGGAAAAGGAGAGACAAAAACTGCAGGCTCTGAGAAAGAAGGAAGAGGCCGAGCAGTTGAGAAAACAAAAAGTGGAGGAAGAAAAGAAACGGCGGCTAGAAGAGGCAAAGCTGTGAGCATAAGCATTCTGTCTTGTCTGTACTGTTCTCTCTGGGCCTGTAGTGCACTGTACCAAGGCCTTTTATCTTCCAGGTTCCATAGACGCAGCAAAAATTCTTGTTGGCTTGCTCTCTCTGTAAAAACAGTATTGGTTCTCAAACTATCTATCCCAAATGCTACTAAGAAATTAACTTTCCTAGCTGACTGCTTCTCCAGCTTATTGCCTCAAGTTTTCTGCCTCAGATGGAGCTTAAAAAATATTGCCAATTTTTAAACAGTTTGCTTAATTCATTGGATGTCACACAACTCTAGATCTGTGTCTGCCTTATATTTGAGTCTTCTTGAGGTCTATGGTAGGAACTCGCATAGCTGGGCTACACTGACAGAATTGGGCTGTGTCCTACAGGAGGCGTGAAGAACGCCTGCGTAAAGTTCTGCAAGCTCGGGAACGGGCAGAGCAATTGGAGGAAGAGAGGAAAAGGCGCATTGAGCAGAAGCTAGCTCTGTTCGATGAGAAGACAGAGAAGGTAAGGAGCATCCTACTCATAGAGCTTACTGCTGAGATTAAAGAATCTTTTGAAGTAGATGATGCTATGTGAGTGTGCCTTCCAGAAAGAGGAACAAAGGCTGCTGAAATTCAAAGAATGGCCATTCGAATGAAGATGTTTCCAGAAACACTTAGTAATACTGAGTGACTCCCTTTTTCTTGGTTACGGCAAATGGCAGATAAAACCTTTATTTTCTGGAGTTATGAATTTGAATGTGGTTTAATAGGGCTTTATTAGATGGATAGGAAAACAACTTCAAGTAGGTAAAGCCAGCCTAATCATTTTATCTATTTGAAGTTGTTCTCTGATCTGATTAATTAGATGAGGATGTGAAAATAAACATACTTCCTCCAGACTGTTTCTTGATTCTGAGATTTTCAGATGGTTTACACATGTGACCATAGCAGTCATTTGTCTGCTTTCAGTATTTCCATCTGCCTTGTTTATTTCGCGCTTCTTAGATTAAATTCTTACGGCTTTTGTAGTATTAGATTTCTACTTCCAGAATAGAATTTACATCTTGCACAGATGCAGAAGAAGATAATTTCCCCGAATATTACCTTTTTAAAATAAAGCACAGATCCCATTGACTCCTAGTGGCAAAAAAAGAAGTCTGTTTTGTAAGAGGGTGGGAGCTTTGTGTTTTTAAGACAAACTGTCACACCAATTGACATACACAGAGCATTGCCTAATCTGAGACTTAAGTATTCATCTAGCTCTGTGTGTGTGTTTTTAGGCACGGGAAGAAAGACTGGCGGAAGAGAAGATCAAAAAGAGAGCAGCTGCCAAGAAAATGGAAGAAGCAGAGGCCCGGCGCAGGCAGGATGAAGAGGCCAGAAAACAAAAAGCACTGCAGCAGGTTTGTGCTGGAGCCCATCTTATTGTCCTGCATGCAGTTAAAATGGCTGCAGTTCGCAGTCTTTATAAGCAAAGAATGCAGTAGGAATGCTAAGATGAACCAACTGAATGAAAACTGGGGTGAAGAGGCGTCCTCAAAGCTTTCCACGGCACTGTGCTTCTTCCAGCACTATGCTGTGAGCTGCTAGTGGTGTTTGTAACCTGCATTTCTTCTGCAATTCTGGACAGATTCTTACTGAAGACCTTCACTTGTAAATCAGCAAGTATTAAATTCTTCAGTTAACCCTGTCTATCAGAGCATGGTGGCTATTGGGCCATCTAGGGTACGTGGTGGTAGGGAAGGGACAGTGCTGAAGTAGCTGGGGAGAAGATGCATGAAGGCACTAGGGCTGTAGCTCTTTGTTGTGTTTCATTACTGTTTAATGATATATGCCAAAAACTTGGGTTAAATGAGGTGATCCTGATTCTTTGTTCCGGAGCCTGTTCCTGTACAATGGGAAGTAAGTAGCTGCCTTTTGCTTAACAGGAGGAGGAGGAACGTCGGCACAAAGAGCTAATGCAGAAAAAGAAAGAAGAGGAGCAGGAACGTGCCAGGAAAATTGCTGAGCAGAGGCAAGCAGAATTGGAGAGAGAAAAGCAGCTGGCTGCAGAGAAAGAGCTGGAGAGGAAGAAGGAGCAGGAGAGGATTCAGGCAGAAAAGTAAGATAATGTCTATTTATGTACCAAATTCTGTGCTGAGCCTTTTAAAAGCAGCAGAAACACAGGGCAGTAGTGAAAGGCCCAAGCACTGATGAGCTATTTTGCCCTGGGCACTTCTGACAATTGTGGGTTAGTGAGCTGTCATGAAGTAGTTCTGAACTCGGCATAGGATGTACGATGGGAAGTGCCCTGAAAAGCTGGGTTTTGCAGCGGTCTCTGGATGGCAAGATACCCATTTATAGTTTTGAGTGTAATGGTCCATTGCCTTGGTTCTCAGGCAACGTGAACAGCAAGAGAAGGCAGCTCGCCTGCAGAAGGAAGCACTGGCTGCTAAAGAACAGCTCCAGAAGGAGATGGAGAAAAAAGAAGTAAGTAGATGTGGCTCTGACTTCAGTAGCCACTTACTGTTTGGAGCAGTTGGCCTATGAAGTTAATAAGAACCCTAATGAGTGAACTACTGCACTTCTGAGCTTGAGCTAACAAAAAGTGCTTTTGGTCCAGTCCATTTCAGAATGGACAGGTGTGCTTATTGTCTGAATAACAGCTGAGCAATAAGAAAAGACAGGTAACACACTTACTGAAGTTTTTGGCTTTTCTCTTTCTTTGCCCAGGTGTACTGTACTTTGCTTGGTATCAAACAACAATTGATCCCAGATTTTTTCAGAAACAACATCCCAATTTTGTTTTACACTTTCAGACAAAACAGAAGTACAGACTGTAGAGTTGGTGAGGTTATTTTCTGCAACAGTAATTCTGACATAAATTAGCTAAACAAGCATCTTTGTTCATGGTTCATTGTTCACTGACAGCAAATAGCCTACTACGTTCAAGGAGCTGAATTCCTTGGTGGGGATCCCTATGTACCCAGGAAGGTTCTCCCCCTGTTAGTTAGCTTCATGAAGGTGGTAAACCCATGTACAACTTTTCTAAGACTAGGTGGGATTTATCCCACACGGTACCATTTGAGTGAGCAGTCTCTTTGTTTCCTTTAGATCCAACAGGAAGGACTAAGCATGCATAGGGTCAGATTCTTTTGGCTTGTTGTGGATGCTTGTTGAACAGTGGGATGGCTTGGCCTGTAAAAATACTGTTCCTTAGTATGAAGAGAGGCTAAGATTAGTAGCATAAGAGTTTTCTATCTCAGGTGTTCAGCTCGTATCTGATGTTTGTTGTGAAAAAGTCAGTAGCAAGTTTTTCAAAGCATGAGGTCATCACATTATCAGAGGAAGGCAAATAATGCTCTTAAGTAGGAAGGTCAATTTGTTTGTACCACTTAGCAAAGAAAGCTTAACATGTTGCATTGTTTGTTTTACTACCTGTACTGCATTCAGAGTGTTCCTTAAAGAAAGCATTTTTAGCTATGAAGACTTGTAATTAGATGTTTAGATTTTTTTTTTGAATAACAAAATTGTGGATCCTTGAATTAACCTTGTAGGTTAGTTAATGAGGTAAACTTGAATTTACTTTTGACATTGGCTTGCCAGAAGGAAGAGCAGTTGCTAGCAGAGATGAAGAGGCAGGTGCAAGAACAGAAGAAACTACCAGAGGAACAAAAGGCTAAAGATGTAGCCCAAACGCAGCGCCTAGAAAACAAAGAGGTAACTGCTCTCTGGTGAAATGTAAGGGATCACATCAGAGAACTTTGATTCCAGCACTGGCATGCTGTTACTGTGGGCAGTATCGCCCTCTATGTTTTTATTCCCTTTCAGTAATGAAGGGACACTGTAAACTTTTTCCTTGGTTATCCGAGGCCAACTCCTGGTGGCCTTGAGTACTTAAATGGCTTTGGGGTACTGAAAAGGAGGGGAAAGGAAGCAGCAAGTATTTGCTGGGATTTTTCTAGCTGTCAGGGTGAGACAGTGGCTGTTAGTTACCTTGCCTTCTCTAAACTTGTTTAAAATACGGAACCTTGGAGGCACCAGGTGTACTGACATAGTTGTATTTAAGCTGAAAACTGGAACCAGCCACAGGATGGCAGCAGAGTGTATGGAATAGCGTTGCATTTGTGCTCCCCTACTGATAGAACCTGAAATTATGTTGGAGACGAATGTGCACTATGAACATGAAAGACAAATACATGGATCTTTATCTCCTTGCAAAGTGATATCATTTTTAAATGCAAAACCAACAAAATCTGAATTAACTCTAATGTGTACAGAGCCATGAAAAAAGTGTGGTGTGGGGAGCAAAACTGTTTCTAGCTCTTTAGAGATGCTTGTCTCTCTTGTTAAGAACTGACTTAAGTATCATGGTTGGTGAAATTTAGTGTTTTAAGTTTTTTTTTCTTTATGACTTGCATTTCTCTGCCTTACTGTTCCATCAAAATTACAATACAGTTTATTCTGAGATGTGTAAGATTTCTGTACAAGATAGTATTTAGTTTAATAATATTAAATGACCCTGGGAGTTTAATTGTAAAATAGTTACAGGGCATCACTTAGCTCCAGCTTTGGGGGTGTGAACTCCATTTAAAATGCCTTATTTTGAAGGAAACTACTGTATCTGTATCAGTATGCATGTATTGCCAGTTTATCTATGTCATAATTAGCTGATAAAGTGGCCTAATTAAACAAGAGAAGGCAGTGCAAAGTCAAAATGGGGTCAAAAGTTATAATTTAGGTAAAGTTCTTTGACGAAAACTTCAGATTTAAGTTTCAGAATTGTGCGATGCAGCAAGGGGGAATACCGAGATACTCTAAGCTACAAGCATCTCATTACAACTTGGAAGTGTAGCAATGCTGTTGCATCTAACCTGGTAATATGTTCATCTTCCAGAATTCACCTGCCTGCAATTCATACCAGATGACTCCACAGTACCATAAAGATCCAAAGCCCCCCAAGATAAATCCGAATAACTACGGAATGGATCTGAACAGTGATGACTCTACTGATGATGAAAGCCAGCCTCGCAAACCCATCCCTGCTTGGGCCACTGGTATGTGTCAGCAGGTTAAAATCTGTCCTGAAAGCCTCCAGCCATCCCTGCTGCAGCTTTGTTCCAATGGATAATGGTGGTTGTGTGTGCGTATATACACTTACTTTCATTATTTTCTGATATTCCACCTACCACAGGGAAACTAAAAAGTTGGTGGGGAAGCTGATTGTACCTGTAGGAAGAAAAGCAGAAAAACCTTGTCTGTTCCTGAACAGAATCCAGTACGTTCTGTCCCACCAAGGGATCTGTGCTGAAGCTTTAGGCATAACCAGAGTGTTTTAAAATGTCAAATGTTACAGGAGTTTCTCATGTTGCAACATTTGTGTGATTAGCAATGAAGGGAGCAGGGACACACTGCATACAGTCTACATAGCAATTTCAATGACAGAAAGTAACGATAACTTCAATCTTTTGTTTTTCCAGGGAATCAGCTTAGCCAAGCAGTAATCCGCCAGTACTACAACCCTCCCAATGTTGATGCACTCTTTGGGACGATTGTAAGCCCCAAGTTGGAGGACATCTTTTACAAAAGCAAGCCACGCTACTTCAAGCGCACAAGCTCTGCTGTGTGGAATTCCCCACCGTTTACAGGTGCCAAATCAGTCCTAGGTCTGCCATACAGCCTGAAAAAGTACTGAGGTGGATGGATGGTAGCTGTCTCCTGTGGAGCAATAACATGCATTTTTGTCTCTCTAGGTGAGAAGAGAGTTACTATTCGGTATCCCTAAGTCTTTAGGCACTAGCATTGAATAAATGTCATCTCTTACTGGGTCTCTTGCATTTTCTATTTTGGAGGCTTGTTTTCTCACTATTGAGCAAAGTTGCTGGCTTTTTGGAGATCTTGCTTCTGAACGGTGCATCTCCTGTTTCCTTCAGCTGTAAGCTGGCAAAGATTTAGACTTATAGGTCATGAGAATGCATCATCTAAAGCAAATGTGATTGTTCTCTTCAGCCGAGCGGACCTGGCAGCTGATGCACACAGCAGAGAAATGTATGTCAGTACTGTTCCTGCCTCTCTGTGGCTGAAGCCAGGGTACTGTACAGATAATGACCACTGCACGCATCTTGAGTCAAGTCCAAAGTGCACTACTGGTGTCCTTAAGAATAAAGATATTAGCAGGCATGGTCTTCATCTCCTGCAAATTTCAAAGTAATTTGGTTGGTTTGGTTTTCATTAGCGTACTCTGTGTCAATACCAAATGCATTTATGTGCATAGGCTATATTGATGATGATGTTACTATAGCTTGGAAGGAAATATCCTGAGGATTTTAATGACTTTTCTTCCATTGTTGGAGAGAGATGTGACCCTAGAGTTAATCATGTTTCCAGGAATACCCAGAGTAGCATAAGCAATCTTTGTACTTCTAGCCGTCTTTCAGATAAATTGTACAAAGGTTCTGATATTTTTTTTCTTTAACTTAAGTTCCATGTTTGTGGCAGAGATTGGATAAAAGGATGTTTTTATTTAGCTTTAATCCTTGTCTTGCTCCTTTTTTTTTCCCCTTAGCTATTTCACTTACTCAGCATCAAAGCTGGTTTTATTTTTAGGCCTTCACTTTGCACTTGTTCAGTAAAGCAATGTCAAAGCAGTTTCCTCTTAACAGCAAAATATGAGCTCAGAATTTCAGCTCCAAGATCACTTTGTTCTAGTCTACAGGTTCCTGTATAGAGAGAGTAGAAGTCCCTGTAGGGCAGTGACTTTTTACAAGGAAACAGTTACATTAGTTTCTATATGTTGCTGTGGAAGTCTGTCTTCTGCAAAGTAAGCAAAATATATGGTTCTTACCTCAGAATCATCTTTTTCTTGGGGCTTGATTTGTTTTAAAGATGGTGAGTGTTCATGGCTACAACCTCAGTCAGTAGACTGAGGAACACTGTGTACATACAACTTGGTTGCTTAAAAACTATGGAGATTATACAACTGTAAGGAGAATGGTGTCTTGTGCAGTAACTGTTTTTCAAGCAAATATCTTTAAAATGTGTTTTTATTACTTATCTATCAGTTATGTATTTGCTGTTGATCATTGTGCTCTATCTGTGAGATGATTGTGCTTTGATAAATGTTGAGTAGATTGAGTTTTGTACTATTCTCGTAGAATGAGGAAAGCTTGCTGGAATGACAAAAACAAAGTTGAATGCTATTTGAATGTCTGACAGTCTGATAAAACTTAGTTAAGTCATCTCTGGTTCTTGTCTGGACTCCTCACAGCTTTTTATAAAAAAAAAAAAATGTACAGTATTTTGGAACCTGTCCTTCTGGGTTGTATTTTACACTGTTTCCTTGAGACAGATGTGTGTTGTCTGTGAAGAAATTCCTCATATAGTAGAAAAGACTCATGGTTTGATAAACCTGCAGAATTTGCTGAACAGTTTGCTGTTGTTTTGTTTCCGGGAACTGGAAAGAAGACTGTTTGATATGATGATGGAGTCCCAGAAATACATTCCTGTAATTCACAACAATATATATCTCTATCTACTCAGAATTGCTGTTACTGGATGGCGCAGGAACTTTGGCCGCAGTATACAACCACAATGCTAGTGTTTAAAAACAAACAAAAAACTCCAAGTAGAAATTCTAGAGAATCACAACCTGAAGATTTTAAGAAAGCTATTTTGACTCTTGATTTCAGGTATTTTTCTGAATTCTGATTCCTGCTTGCTCAGGCAGTATTTCCTGAGCTCCAAGCGCATGTTTGGTGCTCTGTGTGGTTCTAGGTTTGCTCAGGACCCTGAGATGAGCTTCCCTTGGAGGCAGTGCTCTTGGTGAATGTCCTTCCTATGGACTGAATTTCAGTAAATATTACACAGGCAGATTTTTGAAGTGAAGACAGTCATTTAAAAACAAACAGAAAAAGCCCAGTTATTTCTGTTTTCAAATTCTTGGTTACATGCAGATTTTTTTTCCTTCCTTCTCTCTATCAGCTCTTGTGTTCTGTTGTCTGTTCTGATTTATATAACAGTTCATTAAAATCAGAGATGACAGAATGGCCGTGTCTACCTACCCTGTCACCGCAGCTAGGGACCAGCAGGTATCCAGAGAAGTGTAAGCACAGAGCAAGCATGCAGCAGTATTTCCCAAATGAGTGAACTTGGCTGTCAGTGATTTGCAGTGCTTTATTCAGCTGAAAGGGGAAACGAAAAAGGGGAAGGTGGGGGGAGAATCAGCTGTGTGCTGTCTGTTCTCCTAGAAAGATATTGTTTCCTTCCAGTGAGTAGCAGGAAATACCTGGATCCAGTAATATAAAACAGGATTACTGCAGCATTGTAAGCCTGTGATCCTGTAAGTTTGTTGAGGTCTGAAGCTTTAAAACTGTCCCAAGAAAGAACATATGTAAGAGCAAAGATATTTCTTGATGAGAGTGTTAAAAGGCACATTGTGGTTTTGGCTTGATGAGCAAAACACTTCTGTACCTGAGGCTTTGCAGACACTACATGTGCAAATGCCCTTTGTTCTCACAGGTACCCGTGAGCTGGGCACTAGCAGTAATCTGGCTGTCATGCCTTTTCCAGTGTACTCCTCTGGCTCAGGTGCTTTCTCAGAGCGGGATTGGGAAGACAGCAGAGCTCTGCATATCCGTACAAATCTAGGAGTTCCAAGAGTTCTTACCAGTGGTTGCCAATAAACTGTTCAGTCTGTAACAACCCAACTGGCTTTCTAGTTCATCTGCTATTAGGATACTCATCTCACAGATTTGGGAAGCAACTGCCCTTGTGGAACAGCCTTCTCTGAACAGCTGTTGACCTGAAAGTACTAATTAACCTAGAGGCTTAGAGGCAGGTAAGTCATATCTGCAGAGAGGATTGCACAGAAGATGTAATACAGGAAAGGTAAGGTGAAACTCTCCATCACAGAACTGAGGGGTAGGTTCAGGGTTTTAGGACCATGTCAGCCTAAATCTCCTAGGGTCTAGGGAATGTAAGTGCCCTTGAGGTATTGGAATATTTCCTATTACCTACCAGTTTATTACTTGTCTCTGGCAAACCCAAAAAAGAGTGGGTGGGGTGGCTGTTAATGTTCTCTCTAACCACGTTGAGTGTTATAGACACCTTTGTGAACAAGGAATACTGGCAATTCAAAAAGTCAAACAAAGTTGAGAAAGCAGCTTCTTGGTGAGGAGAAAAGTCGCTTCCAATCTTCATGGACCACTTAAGCTTAGTAACAGTGATAATATCTGTAACTGATTTTTGTCATCATATCTTGACAATGATGAGAGATTCTGACCTTGAGAAGACCCTGAAGCAAGCATTCAAAGGATTATTACTGAGCCACTTTACTCTTATACCACCAACTTCAACAAAATTTTGCTTCTCTCAAATACTTCAGACTCATCATTGGAGGTAAGCAGAGTGGGACTTTATGCAAACTTCTATGAGTGGAAAAAGCAGCTAGCTCTTCTGAGATAAAGTGATTGTGGTTCAGTTTTGCTTAGAACAACTGAGTAGAGGGAAAGGAGAGGGGCTTTCACCCCTCTTGCCATATCTCCTTAGTAGTACAGGACAAGTTTAGAAATATGAACCAGGACCTCTCCATACAGTTTCAAGGTAACAGTGACATGTCAAAGCACTTATTCATGTCTGTTTACAGGTGGGATCCTGAGCCAGGTGCCATACCTGGTTCCCAGTTGGGTTCAGAGGCGCTGAAAAGCTAAGTTTAAGGAGCTAGTGCTATTCAAAATCACTTTTAAGTGTGAATGAGAGCTTGGTGTCCCAGCCAAAGCCTTACTCTTCCCCTCTGCCTCTTTACACTTATTTATTCTGGCATTCTCTTTCCTGTATTAAATATCTGAGTCTCCTTTCTCCTTCAAATTAGAATAAATCTGGTTGTGTTTGTTGCGGCTAATGCCTTTCTTGACCTCCTCCTTGTTTGAGGAGGGGCTGACTAAGGAGAATGGCTCTGTCCAAGATAGCCTGCTACTTCCTGGCACAAAACCAGCAGCTAGTGGCCAAACTTGGAGAGATCACAACTGTGAAGAAAATGGAGCCACTCTGGAAGCTGGCTGGGTATGAAAGCTGCTGTGAAGTGTCCAGCTCTCAGGAAGAGCAGGTCTTGCAGCAGCGGCTATATCCTTTGAGGGGCTTGGCAGAAGTCTGAGGAGTGTGAAAGTATTTCCTGAAGATCTGAATGTGGGTCTGTCATCTTCCCAGGTTGAAATGGCAGTGGGAAGAAATGCTGTGCACTCTATTGAAATCAGCATCTCTTAACTTATAACTTTCTATTTCCAAGTGCCAAGAGCTTTCTCTACCTGCTGCTCCCTTTTGGTGCAGGTGGCTGCCTCTCCTCCACGATACTTGTTTGCACTGCACTACAAATTGACTCCTGGAACAACAAACAAACGAACAATCCTCTTGGGGCAGGCCAAACCAAATTCTGTTATTTCTTGCCTTGAGAGTGTTGTGTTTATTGAGCCCTTTAGCTTAAAATGCTCCCTAAGCAAAGACCTATAACCACCTTCTTATGTCCTGGAGGAAGGTTAAGCTTTTCTCTTACTGCATCTTCTTCATCCTGTACTGCTGCCTCAGACAGCGTGGGAAGAGTGCTGCACAAATCAGGATTTGGCCCAACCACCTGACACCAACTCTCCCATGTCTTTGCCCCTGCTCATGTCCGTCCGCTGGCCTGGAGCAGCACTGCCATGTTCCTGGGCCCAGGGCTTCCATCTGGGACACGTAGGCTATGCTGCTGACTGTTCAAGTGAAAGGGATGATGACAGCTCAGGAAGGCTTTGCAGGCCTGTAAGCTGCAAAAGAGGAATGTGTTCTTCCATCCCCTAGGTTCTTATGTAACAAGATGAAGTGATATGTTTACCTTGGGTAAAAATGCAAAGCCAAAGCCAGAGTATGATAGCCTACAGGTGCAAAGTACAGTTTTATAGCATACAAAAGGTTTTTAGCATTCCTACATACAGATGCTCTGGGCCAGGGTCTGCAGTGGTTACAAACAGCTCAGCCAAATTACCTGTCCTCCTGCCTCTGCATAGCAGCATTCACCCATATTCACTCAACACAAAGTAGCTTAACTGCTAGTTTGCTGAACTCATAGGTCTCTGGCATGATTGCACCCAGCAGACAGCTCCCATGGCTTCCTACTAGCAAGGAAAACACTGCTGGGAAAGGCAAGTTTGGTATAAAGATTGCAGGGGGTCAAAATGAACATTTATTGCTGACGGTGTGAAATTTGTTTCCCTGTGATGTGAAAATCAGAGGAAGAAACTAATCTCCCTTCAGAGCCTCAGCTGGGACTGCAGTGTTGTCTGGGCAGTGACCACAGGCAAGAAAACCTCATAGTCTTCAGAAATCTGCTGTGCACTAAACTGGCTTTGGCCCAAAATAAATTATTTCTATGCATCTGTTTTGCAGTTGAGTGAAGAAGCTGATGTATAGCTCAAATTCCATCGACATGAGGCTTGTTTAATTATTGTCCTTTTCTTACCAACATACACATTGACATCTTTCTCACACTAAGTATCTGTCTCCAGACCAAGTGCTAGGCTACATACAACAAACTCACAGCTTTTTTGCCATGCTAACAATGTCTTTTCAGCTCTATGTTCTCCACTGTATTTTTAGATTTAAAAATATCCAGTGTTTTTCTGACACTAAATACGTTTCATGAATGAAATGAAACTTGTCCGGCCCTTGCCATGTGCAGGACTGTGAATCTTGGCAAGCATATATTCTGGTTTCTTTTCCTAGCGGTGGATGAATGGAGTGAGAAGTATATGAAATAACATACTTTTTAACAATTGCCACATACCATACATGTACCAATACTACAAACCATTGAGATGAGTTATAGTGGTATTCCTCACAGTTAATTTCTGCAGCTTACTGTACAGATGTCTCCACCTGAGGCAGTCATCTGAACTTAGTTTAGAGCCAAGGGTGAGGTGGTTAATCAGGCCCCAGGGCCCTGAGGTGCTGATAATCCTGACCAGCCTCAGCTGGGCTCTTCATCTCCAGTAAAGCTGAGCTGGGGGCTCTTGTTCACTCTCTGAGCTATGTCAGAGTGCTGGGTCTCAGCTCAACTGCTTGTGGCTGTAGATGTAGATCATCCCAGTCTATGGACCAACTTCTTGTCTTGACCATGATCCATTTCAGAGGTCATCCATCCATGGAAGTGCATGGCAATTGGGGTTGAAATGGAATTTGAAGACCATCTAGAATCATAGAATTAGCTAGGTTGGAAAAGACCTACAAGATCACCTAGTCCAACCATCCACCTACCACCAATAACCCCACTAAACCATGTCTCTCAACGCTATATCTAAACTAGTCCAATATATCTAGTCCAATCCCCTAATATGGATAGAGATACCCTCCATCAGATCAGGCCACCCAGGGCTCCATACATACTAGCCTTGACCACCTCTAGGGATGGGGCACCTGCAGCTGTTCTGAGCAGCCTGTGCTGCCTGATATATCACTTGGTTTTAGAGAACTGCCTCTGCTTCATTGCTTCTGTGGAGAGAAGGAGGAAGAACCCTCTGATTTGTTCATTATGGCAGGGAAAGCCATTTCCTTGCACGTTGCTCAATGAGAAAAAAAAAACACATGCCACTCATGAATGGAGGAAAAGGGGTATTGGCATCTTTTCTTTGTAAGTAAATACACTGTAGCTGTGAAGGTAAGTCTGCTTGACTGACATAAGTGTCAAAGGAGGAGCACAGCCTGCTGCTTCCTGTATAAATGTAAGCTCTGCAGGAAGACTCCAAAGGTGCTGAGCTGCTGTGCTGAGCTGGGGACTGGGTGCATCAGAAGCCACCATGAAGATGACAGTTGTTTTTCTGCTGGTTGCCCTAGCATCTTACAGCTGCTCTCGTAAGTACGACTTCCATCAGTTTCTGCTCTCAACCTGGGATGTACTTAAATATGAAGCAGTATTTCTCCTTTGCAGCCGTCCTAAAAACAGGAGTCTTAACAGGTTTTGTGTTTTCTTGGGTCTGAGTTGCTATGGGCTGATAGCTGCGGTCTGGCTGTGATGGGTTTCTTGTTCAGGTGAGCTCTAAAATGAACATCGTGAATAGGTTCTCCAGCCATGAAGGTACATAGCTTTTCTAGTTAGCCCCACTTGCACCTGGACTATTACTTTCATGTGTCTGCCAGGAAGTGGTCACCCTGAAGAAATATATTTCAACCAGTTACACTAGGTCTGAAGAGACAGCTATTGGGAACTGCACAACATCCTTTGGCTCCAGTTGTCACTGATTGCTGCCTGTTCTCATGTTCTTCCTTTCCAGCATCTGCTGCTTGTGATGCTCTGCGTAAGTTTGTGCTGTCAGCTCTCCATGACCCTTTGGATCAATATCTGGAGTTCATCGAGCCCTATGTGGGGTCTTCCCCTTCGATCAGAACTGCTGCCACTCAGCTGAAGTTCTGTGCAGAGGATCACTCAGAAGAGCTGAAGGAGGCAAAAGCAGAGTTGATGGTAATTTGATGCTTTCTGACTACGGTTTTGTTCATTTATTTCTCTTGGAGCCAGGCTTAAATGCTGTTTTAGTGGGAACAGAAGTAATTTTGAATGTACACCTCCATTTCCATTCATCTCTCCTGAGATGTCAGCATCATCATTGACCTGGGAGGGCTGTATAAGACCTTCGCTGTCCCAGCTGAAAGCTGGAAAGGGTGAAGTTCCTTCAACAGCCTCCCACTCCCTACTACTGAGGACATGGTGGAGAAACCAAGCCCTGCTGGTTGGGGCTGAGGAGAAATTTCCCTGCCTGGCATTGTGCCCCGGGGGGGGGCCCTTCGGAGGAGATTCAGGGCAGGAGACCTTAGAGATGCAAGGGAAGAAGGGAGTTAAAGTGAAACTGAAGGAGAGAGTTTGTGATAATTCCACAAAACAGGCTAGGCAACTCTGCATTTTTCCTACATAATTTACCTTGTGCTATGCCTGCATACGCTGTTCTTACTTTTTTATAGGACAATTTGCTAAAACGCTGTGAAGAACAGGAATGATTCCAAGACCTTCCTTTGTGATGACTCCAAATGCCGACTGACCCTCAACTTCCATCTTCCCATCTTCTTCCATTTCTTGGACATGAACTTTCACACTCTAACAGAATAAAGGCAACTGTGTTATCTAGGATCTGCAACCCTATCTTCAAATCATTTAGGTTTCTCATAACAATAAAATAAAAGCAGTTACTGTCTTTGCTAATCATTCTTCTTTATTAAATGATCAGATTACAATTGGCTTTGGATTATCCTTACCAGGATTTGCTTCTCTCAAATACAAATGTATTCACATTTACAGTTGTCATTAACTGGACAGCACAAGGAGAGATGATGTGGTATTTGAAAATATTGCAGAAAGTTCCCAATTAATCGTAGAACTGTTAAAGCTGGAAGAACCACTAAGATAATCTAGTCCAACCATCAACACAAATCCATGACATAAAAACAATTATTGAAAAAGACCAGACAAATAAATAGGATGACTCTATGGCAAATTCAGCACTTCTGTGTACAAACATGGATAGGACAAGAAGCTTCCATGATGCAACAGTAACAGCTGTCCTCCATCTATGCTCTATTGTATAGCTATGTGAGAAAAACTGATGTAGCACCAACATGTTTTGGAAGCTGTTAAACCAGCTTGTTGACTGAGGTACAGGAAGGTACTTTTCATGGAACAATGGAAATTGGTGGAGTTTCCCCTATGCTGGAGGAACGGAGAGGAGCCTAGCAATCCTACCTGGCTGCCAGCTAGCAGAACTAGGTCTATAACTCAAGAATTAGCTGTCTCTGCTGAATATGGCTTCAGCTGGCCAATAGTCCTTTAATTTTTACCTTTAGAATGCGCTTCACTTGTTTTTAGTTTAAGACGGGCAAAATGATATTATTCCAAAGTTTATCAGCAAATCTGATTCAGCTGCCAGTTCAGGTGGAAGCAATCTGTTCGTGCTTTAATGGTGAAGATGTACATTTGGCTGTAGAGCACCTGAAAAGCTATATAGAAGAAGCCATCAAAAATGTCTTTCCTTGGTTTGTAGCTATTTTCATTCACGTGTCAGCTTTCTCTTTCTAACATGTGTGTTGCCAGACCACAGATCATGGTGCTTACAGGGGCATATTAGTCTGAGACACTGTGAGAAGGGAAATTACAGAAGAGAAGCAAGGAAAATGATAATAATAATAAAATAATAATTATGTAGGAAAAGTGGCAGCATGCATGAAACTATATCAGAAGGCTGGAATTTGAGCTCAAAAATTGCCTGGAATAAAATGACTAGATGTAGTGTATGGGATGCTCATGTTGCAGAGAACAGAGCAATCTCACTGGTTGCACTGAGCTTCCAAAGCCATACACCCCACGTGTAATGTCAGCATGAACTCTCACTTACTAAGCAGGATGTTCACTGTTCCAAGTCCAACAACAGCAATTCATGAATGCAGAGGTCACCCACATTTTTCATCTATCCACTTCACAAACAATCATGGCCTGGATCCAATCTTAGCACAGCTGCATGACCTGCTGGGACCATTCCCCACATACATACCTTGGGTCTTTGCGCTAAGCTATAAAGGAAGCTCACTGACATTCACAGCTCCCACAAACAATATGCAAAAAAATGGCTCTCACTGCCATGAAGCTGGCTGCTACTGCACTCCTCATCACCATGCTTTGCTGCGGCTTACTTGGTAAGTTTTGCCAATTAAAAACATTGAGTGGGTTCACAGTGGGATGTATGTGCTCTGCAATGTGATGGCCAGTAGCTGAATACTCAACCTGGGCTCTTCTTTGAATAGATGGATTGATCCAGAATCAGCAACAATATACCTGCACTAGATTAGATGATCTGTACTGCTGGTTCCAGAGACTAGATCAGATGTGGGGACTCAACCTTAAGCAAAATGAACCCAATATAACTTTGTTTTCAGTGATAGGTAACTGCTACTGCTACCTATTGTTACCTCTAGGCTTGGCTCCTTGACACAAGGGTACATAATTTGATATCTAATACTGATGCCAAAGTGTCAGAAAACAGAAAACAAATGCGGGGAAAGAAGTAAATCTGGGAGGTGAAAATGCAAATGAAAACAGAGGCAATGTAGTTTAACATGTGAGGTGGTGTTGGCTGAAGCAACAGCCTACTTAATCCCTCTGAGGTCATTAAGCAAAAACATCATAATGTGGAATTGGAATAAGAGAAAGAGCAGGCAGATCAGGAATGTGATGTGCATCCATAAAACAGCCTAAGTTATTACATCAGCCAAAGAACCTAAAGATCTAACGACAGAAGGTAAAGAATATGGATTTTAATTAATGTGATTACCACATTAGATCTCATAAATTAACAAAGATGATAACAAAAGAAGAGGAAAACCCCCAAGGATTTTACTAGAAGGGTTATAACTTAAAATACCGATTTTTTTGAATCAAGGCTCAATAATTAAATCAAGACAGCTTATACAGAGGGAATACCGAAAGGAGATCAGATTGCATGAGCAGCCCTGCAAAGAGGTTTTGGAAGAATAGTGTGGAAATCTTAAAAGCAAAATCAGGCTTTACAGACAGCTGCGTAGGTACCAACATCAGAAGGCTACAAGATTTGGACCCGAAGAAGGGAGAGATTAAGAAAGTAGAAACATTTTCATTTTACTTTCATCTAAAAATGCTGACAACTTCAGAGGGAGGAGGAAAAAATGATTATTACCGGTAGGCTTTGATATTCATGGAGAAGCTGAATATGTACAAGTGAAAGATTTGTTATATTCCCTTTTGTATTTCATTCTCCAGGTGCTGCATCTTCTCATGAGATTGTCCCTAGTCTTCTTCAGACACTTCTTGAAGGCTCTGTAGAACAGCTGTACGCTGGGCCAATTTCTCGATACAATGTTGATGAGATGACTTCAGCTGCTTTGACTGAGCTGAAGAAATGTATTGATGAGCTTTCTCCTGAGCATTTAAAGGCCCTTGTCAATCTGCTGGTAATTAATTCTTTTTATTATTCTCACAGATAATAAGCACTTATAACTTTGTGCCAGGTTCTGGACAAAGAGCATCCAAATACTTTAACTTAAGCATTCCCTAACTAAAGTTTAGGCAGTGGGGAAGAAGAGCTGTTATCGTATGAGTTTGTAATCATGCAAATACAATTTAAGTCAGGTCAGACAGAAGTTTTATTAACTGCAGAACCGTTTAGGTTGGAACAGATCTTTAAGATCATCCAGCCCAATGCCCAAACCAACACAAGCATACCACTACAACACGTCCCTCTGTGCCACATCCACACAGTTCTTGAACACCTCCAGGAACAATGACTCCACCACCTCCCTAGGCAGCCTGTTCCAGTGCCTCACTGTTTTTATTGAGAAGAAATTTTTCACAATATCCAACCCAAATGATGATCATAGTGAGAATGCTTGGACATGTCCCCATGTTCTCTGCAGTGGTTGCAGAGACCCCCAGTTACACACTGTCCCAAAGAAAGGAAAGAGGTGGGGAAAATCACCTTAATGTTAAAGCCAGAAGTGCATTATTGGGAAGAATGAACTCCAGAGAATCGTCATGAAGCCAGTTTCCCATTCCTGGGTGGGATGGACTCCTCAGGTATCTTGTTAACAGCCACAGCTGACACTATGGTGGGGCTTGTAGCATTGGTATACCCAGTGCAGTCTTTGCTAGGAAGTGGGAGGTAGAAATAATCAGACTGGTAGTTTTTGATCAAAAAGAATGTTCTTTTTGTTTGGATACACTTCTCAGTCAGACCTCTAGAATATTTAATATTTATAACATTATTAAAATTAATAACTCTCCTCTTGTGTAATTTTGTGGAGACACCAACTTCCCCGATGGAAGAAGCACCTTGCTTCATGCAGGTGTGTTTTCAGGAACAGAGCCAAGATGAAAATTTCTAGATAATAGCAAGCAAGGCTCCAGTCTGTGTGACACATTTGGTCTTTGTTAGTGTTTGCCCATGAACTCACAATGTGTACTGACCTTTGGAGCACCTGCAGGTGTGAGACCAAGCCTTTGTCCTCACACAAGTGCTGCCAGAGGTTACAAGTTCAATACATAGCTCATATAAATTTGGCTTTTCTCTATGGTTGTAAATTTTTAAAGGTTTGTACATGTTTTTACGTTATTTTTTTGAAGTGAGTATGCTACATTCACTGCTCTTTCTGTTTCAGAAACGTATTCGAACAGAGGCTTAACCCACCAAATATTTGATCCACTTGCTGATAACACTCCAACAACTCCCAGTTGTTAATATCCAAAGCCTTTGGGAAAGCAACAAATATATAAAAAATATGGAGAGAACCAGGATGGTGGCAGCTGTTTTCCTCAACTCTGCATGCTGAGTACAACTCCTTGTCACCTTCCAGTGTATTTTAGATCTTATTTCTTTAAAGGTAAAATCCAAGTTCTAAATAAATTTCAGATGATGTTTTAAAATGCTCTCTCTCTTCTGTTTTTATAAATAAAGTTGGTTTTTTTTTTCTCCTTTCTACTGTTAGGACAAGATGCCATTTGTTTTGATAAAGACTAAATAACATAATTATTATATAGAATTATTATACGTTATACAACACACAGAGACTAGTCCTCAAACAAAGCACTTTAAAGTCCAGGGTGCTGACATCTCGCTGAAATATCACAGCAGGCCTTTCTGAAGAAAAGTAGTGCTACTTGAATCCAGATCTCTGCCAGCTTGGCCCAGTTATTATAACAAAATACTGCTCTGGTAATAGAAACCAAGAGCAGATGAGAGAATGGCCTATAAACAAACATTGTACTTAGGTATACAGCCCATATAGCCTGTCATTTTTGCTGCTACTGATGAGGTGAAGAAGTACCCCAGCTCAGAAAAAGTGAAGGATATGTCTGTGTACTTCCTGGTCCACCAAGGAATCAGTCAAATACAATTATTTCCATATCAACAAAACCAAATGCAATTCTGCCTGTTCCAGGAATATGAAAAAATGGTTTTGCTTTGCTGTGAACCAGAAATAAATGTTTCTTCTCAGAAATCTTTTATGTGTCACCATACACAAACATGTGATGAATACAGGACAGTGAAGAGGGAAACAAACAAATGCTTGGTCCGAACAAAAACTCATCACCAGCTCTTCTTCCTCTCTTAATCCCAAACCCAGAGATAGTCTGTAATTATCACACAAGTCTGCAGAGTGAGAATGAAATGTGGAAGGAAGCACAGTTCCATGAGAAGTGATAGTGAATGCATCTCAGCATATCTTAGTTTAATTTTTGGATCTGCCACAGAAATCATTAATGTCACAATTTGTACATACTTGCATTCTCCGAAAAGTAAGTGTGACTGTTTTTAGGAAAGGTTTCCTCTTTGTGAATATGAACACTGAGTACAAAGGGTTCCACTCCTCAGCAGAGGCTTCAGGACACTCTCATCCTTTCTCAGGCATGTATTGCACTTAGAGAGAGAAAAATGAGTAGGAAATTTAATCCAAGGCAATTATTTACAGTAGCACTCAAAATGCTTGGAAGCGGGGTTTAAAAGCACTTGCTAATGATCTCCTGTCAGTCAAAACCAATCTTGAAACAACTATCATTGTCACTTCGATCATTGCATGAAAAGAACAGCAAACCTTGAAGTCTCAGATGAGTATAAGTCAAATCTGGATTTCTGTTGCTCGCCAGTGAAATGTTTGCATTATGGATTTGAACCACACAAGGACTCTTTGGGAGGATCTCAATATTTTACAATCCTTGCTTTTTTTTAAAAAAAACATAATATTGAAGCTGTTGGCAGTCCAGAATGACACAAACAGACAAACAAAAAGTGAGGAAATGTGGCAAAGCTGATGATCTGCAGGAACATTACCCTGAGAAAAATGCTTATTTTCCTTAGAGAAGTTTTAACATTTCTTGCAGCTCATCCTATTTGCTTGCCTATTCCTCAAGCAGTTCAGCACTCAAACACAGCTGTGAGACATCTCTTCATCTCCCTTTTTCATCTCCAAAGTACCCCAACCCTTGAGTGAGTGGTGAGTGGGAAGGGAGGGGAGGATGCTGGTCTGAAAGCCAGGGTCCTTGCTCCTGCTTCAGGGTGAGGAAGCATGAGGTTTGTGTCTGCTGCTCCTGGTAGAGGCCCTGGGACCCCACCTTGATGGCCTTGACCTTTTTCTGATTCATCATGGCAAATCTTGCTGTTTGTATTACAGCAAAGGAAGAAATAGGCAAAATGGCCAAATTAGCCACCTCTAGAAAGAAGGAGGCTCAGCCCCTATTTATATCAGGTTGGCTGGTAGGAAAAATTTATTCTCAGAAGGGGTGTTGGGGCACTGGAACAGACTGCCCAGGGAGGTGGGGGAGTCACTGTCCCTGGAGGTGTTCAAGAACCATGGAGATGTGGCACTGAGGGACGTGGGCAGTGGGCGTGGTGGGGGTGGGCTCGGGGTTGCACTTGGTGATTTTAGAGGCCTTTCCAACATTAATGGTTCTGTGATTCTATGGTTTTAGGTCATTTTCCTGTTTGCAGTGGTCTGCTTCATTTGCTACTTGAGTTCACAGTGGTTGATAGGTGTCTTGTTGAGAGAACTGTAAGCTGCTTTCCACTCCTTCCTCTGCCTACACACACATTGTTTGAAGGGGCTCCTAGATCCCTACACTGCCAATCTTGAAACCACCATGGCACAGATGTGCAGCATGGCAATCAGTCTGCAGGAGCTCCGTGCTCCAGCTTTCACCCCGAGGCTTCTCCAAGCAGGACGGGCAGGCAGAGCAGCAGAGCTTCCAGAGAGGATGCTGGCACTTCATTGGCACTCGTTGTCCAGCCCAGCAGGATACCAGGCCAACAAAGTGACATGATCGGTCACGTCACTCAGTGGGAGGATCAGACCCAAATGTCTGATATATAGAAGTGCTCTGTCTGCATGGCTCTAAAGCGAGTCCAGTTTGTCTTTCAGGTTAATTGTCAGTATACGGCAGGAGAACATCTCCAGAATGAAACTGGCACTGCTGCTAGTGCTGACCATGTTGGCAATGTTCTGCCATTCTGGTAAGTACCACTGGCTTTAATCAACCTCTAAACAATCTGGAGAGCTCTTCACAATGTGAAAACGTAATTTACAGCCAAAGGATCGTTCCTTCCTAATTGTTTCTTATTTGCTCTTCAACTGTTCTTATCACGCACCTGTATTCCCCACCGGAACTGCAACATTTTCTCTTGTGGAAGTTCTGAGGGCTTCTGAGTGAACGAGGCAGGGATGGCACTGCCAGGGGGCTCAGGCATGAATGGGTTTCCCAGAGAATACAGCACTATGACACACCATGCCCAGCTGTCCCCAGTACACTGCCTGCACAGTCAACAGTTCAGAGTCTGCAAGCACTTCAGCAGCAAAATGCGCCATGTAAACATATACATGTCTATGTTCTATTTTTGCATTCCAGAATAGTTTGTTTCGGTGAGTTTGGTTAATTTTCACGTTCTCCAGCTTGGCTCTTTTATGCTTTTATTCCAGCTACAGCTTCGCCTTGTGAAATCCTCCAGATAATAATGGAAAGGTTTCTCTTTGGGTCTGTTGATGAGTTTATGGATGCAGTATCTCCATTCATCACAACACCTGCTATGAATGCAATGGAAATCAGTTTGAAGAAGTGTGTGCAGGCTTCAGTCACAGACAAACAGGCTCTTGCAATACTGCTGGTGAGTTCTCCCTGCACACCTGCCAAGTATTATATGAGATTCACATGCAAGAATGTTGAGTGAAGGAAGTTTGAGCCATTCCTAAAGCTGACCCTTTTAAGCTTGGTCTGAGAAGGAAAAGATAGTGTCATGTATTGCTTGTATTACCGATCTTTTCCTAAACACTGTTTATTTTCTCATTCTAGACTCAGATACTTGGCAAGTGCTAAAGACAACATGAATGTGGGCATCTCCTGTCTTAGAGGAGCCAAGGAGAAACCAAAGATCGGTTGCCACCTGCTTGTCCCCAAGAACTACTCGCTGAACACTTTCTTCTCTCTCATCCTCCAGTCACTAATTACTATAAAGAACCGACCACTCCCATAGGATGCTTCGCAGATCCTCCCACTTCACTTTTCAATAAACACAACGCAATTCAGCCCTTTGTTCCTCCTCTTTCAGTGTTCGCTTTCAGAAACGATCTAGCCAGGTCCCTGTCCTTGCAGGGCAGTTGGACTAGGTGACCTTTACAGGTTCTTTCCAACGCTAAGAATTCCACGATGCTGTGATCATTTGCAATAACAGCGCTCGCACTCCCTCACCTCCACCCGCACATCCCACACCGCCCCCCCCACCCCCCCCGCTGCTGAGGGGGCGGTGCCGGCCCTCGCTCCGCCTCCCCCGGCGCAGTGCCGTGCCGTGCCGTGCCGTGCCGTGCCGCGGTGCCGGTCACGTGCTGCCAGGGTGGCTGCCCCTGGCCGGGCCGGCTCGGAGCGAGCCGAGCTGATGGAGGCGGGAGCCGGCGCCGAGACGGAGCCGCTGCTGCCCCCGCGGAGCTGGCGGGCGGCGGGGAGCGGTGAGTGCGTGGCGGAAGGCGGTGGTGTAGTGTCCCAGAGCTGTGCTATGCTGCCCCAGCGCAGATTGCTTCCGCCGCCCCGGGGGCTTCCTAGAGTGCCGGTGTCACGCGTCCGGCTTCGGTCGACCTCTGTCTCCGTCTCTCAGGAAAAGCACGGCGGCGGAGCTGCTGCTGCCTGCCGTTAGCTCTTAGCCCCGCAGCGTGCAGCGGGTCATTATTTCTTTCTTTCCTTCTAACTTTGCAGCCGCCGGAGCTGCCGAGGACCTCCACATCAACCAGGCCGTGGTGTTTATCGAAGACGCGATACAAGTAAGTCTAGCCCGGCTGTGAGCCGCTCCGTGCCCGTGCCGGGTGTCTGGCACGCGTGCTGTCCCCGAGCACTGCCGTGCTTTGCAAAGCCAAATCGGAATCCCAGATCCCTGCGGTGCGCGAGTTCCAGCGCGCTTCTGCCCAGAAGGAATGTGTTGTTTTTTTTTTCCAGTGTGATTGTGTTGAAATGGTGCCTTCTCTTCCCGTTTGCCCAACAGGCGCTGACTGTGCTGCTTTGTGGGTGGATGTGCCCTTTTTGGTTTTGTTTTTTTAAGCCTCGCTGCTAGGAGCTAGCATCTGGGAAAACCCGGTGATTTGTCTGAAAATGTGGTTGCAGAGCTTCAGAGCTGGCAAACTTTGTGGTTGGTTTCAATGGAGAAGCTGGGGCTCTTTGTTTTGGCGGAACGTACGATGCGTGGAAGTCTCCGTTCCGTTCGTGTAGAGGTGTAGATCAAAGCTTCTTATTTTCACAATTAAGTTGTGTGGATCATGAGGCTTTTTGGAGGGACAAAGGCAAAAAGTTCATGAATGGAAGGAGTGCCAGAGAGGTGGACCAAGTGCGTGGGCCTCTTTGGCAAGCAGATGGAACCATAGGTTGCGAGTTCCTGCAGCCGCTGCTACAAGTAACGAGGGCAGTGCTGCCTTCAGAGCCGTGACTGCCACGCTGTTTGATGATCCAATAACTGAGTGATCTTCAGGTTGAGAACTTCAGTAGAATCTTTCTGATTGCACCTATGTAGGCTGTAGTCAAGCTATAGTCATTGGTGAGTGATAGTTTAATAATAACTCACGCAGTAATTTCTTTATCTTGTTGTGAAACTGGGTTTGACTCAAGCCTTCAGCCTTGTTGGTGAGGGCATGGTTTGTTTTTGTAACCTTGTTTTTGTCTTTGACACAGACCACATGTGATGGTTCAGTGATCTCTTTTTGCTTCCTCCCTGCAGTATCGATCTATAAATCACCGTGTGGATTCTAAATCTCTGTGGCTGTATCGCTGGTATTATTCAAGAACTTGCCAGTGGTGAGAACTTGTTATTCTTTTTGCTTTTTGGTTCAGGAGTAAGTCTTGAATTCTTTCCTTTTTCTTTTTAAAAAATAATTAGATAATTGTGCTTTTATTCTTAAGAGCATACTGTAGGAAGCAAGTGGTGAGTGCATGTGCATGAGATAGGAGTGGAAAGCAGCAAGGTGTACAAAAGCCTGATGAAGAAGAGGATGAGCTCTTCAGCAGGGTCTGTTGTGATAGGAGAAGGGGAAATGGTTATGAACTACAAGGGGGGAGATTTAGACTGGATATAAGGAAGAAGTTTTTTACAAAAGAGGTGGTGCAGCACTGGCACAGGTTGTCCAGGGGGATGGTTGATGCACTGGCCCTGGAGATGCTCAAGGTCAGACTGGACAGGGCGCTGAGCACCTGATCTAGTGTAGGTGTCCCTGTTCACTACAGGGCAGTCGGACCAGATGGACTTTAAGGGTCCCTTCCAGCTCAAAAGATTCAATGATTCTATGAAGTAGGTGGCTCTTTGGAACAGCCATAGGACTGCTGCATGATAGATTATCGGTATGATGCACAGCAGCGTGTGTTAGTTTTCCAAATGTCGATTTCTAACCTTATTAAATATTAGAAGGGTTGTTTGTTGTTGTTAGTTTCAAAACAGCCCCCACCTAGGGCTATCTGAATGCCAGCAGTTGCTATTGTAATGCACCGTTGTTACTACAGTGTTATTGCAGTTCACGTAAAGCGTGCTATTCAAGTGCTGTGTTTCAAGTGCTTTCATTTCTACCCGAGCAGGATTTTGAGCTTGACCATTACCATAATCCTGGCTTTGGCTTTCATTGAAACACCATCTTCGCTTACTGTCACATCAGATGTGCGATACCGCCTTCCTGCGTGGGATCCTCCGTGCGGCCTGACCGAAGGCATCGAGCTGCTGTGCTTCCTGGTGTTTGTGATCGACGTGTCCGTGAAGGTGAGCAGCGCTTCCGTCTGCCTCTGAACGAATGGCATTGGCTTGGCTGCTTGGATGCTTGTTTGAGGCTGCAGAAGTTGGGATTTGTCATTAGCAGCACTGTTCTTTGGATTCTTGTTTCAGAATGACTTTACTAAATGAACTTTCTTCTTGCCACACGTGGCCCGTGTGCTCCTCTCGCTTCCATTGATGTCAATTAAAGACTTGTAGAAAAATTCTGTGATCGGTGCGCTTCAGGATTTCAGGGAACTCGTAATGAGCACAAATGTAAAACTAGAAATACTTGAAAAGCAATTGGTGCTGACTTGATTAGGGTGCTGGAATTTGTTTCAAGCTGTTGCGCTTCTTTTTTTTTTTTTCTCCCCCAGAGTTACTTAATTGGATGGGAAGAATTTTGGAAAAATAAGTGGCTGATGGCTTATATCCTGACGTTAATTATTTCCCTTACTGATTGGGTTGTATCGCTGAGCTTTTTCTGCACGGAGGTAAGAAGTGCTTGCTGCTTTCTGCAGAAACTATGCAATGTGTCTGAGCAGCCAGGCAGTGAAGCTGCAAAGGGATACACAGTGGGGGCTGTGTTGGAGAGCTAAGGGGAAGAGTGAGGTGGTTCATGATGCAGTAAATTTATTGTTGTTTGCTTGCAATCATCATTAAGAAAATTCTAATATATAAAATACTAATATATAAAAATAATGAGATGTGAACAGCTTAATTGCTTTAGGTTGTGTTAAGGAATATCAGAACAATTGCCTCTAAGTCTTGTCAGAGGCAGAAACTGCTGTGTAATAAGCAGACTGTAATGCATTAAAAAAAGCTGAAAACTGAAACCAATTTCAAGATGTGTGTCTATTTTTAATGAAAGCAGCTGGTTATTGATTCACTTCTTGAAATGGATCTCGGCAGAAAATGCGGAAATGCTATCGCTTGACCTGCTTGTCATGTTTACCTATCAGTAAAGTTAGATTTCCTTAAAAACGCAAATTGAAGTTTCAGTAGCCTCACCAGAGCATTAATTATAAACAGTTTTGCTTTTAACAGGAGATCTATAACATTACCTTTGAGCCTGGTTTGACTTTGGTGGGACAGATTTAGCTTCTGAGAACAGCTGCACTGATGATTTTTTTGTTGATGGCTGTATATATAAATATATCTGTTCTGACGAACACACCCTTGAAGTATTTGTGATCCTAGTTTTTTGGGAACTCAGCATCTGATCCATTGTTTTGTTTTGCAGACTGTAAGAATAAGAAGAATTCTTCGTCCTTTCTTCCTCCTTCAGAATTCTTCAATGATGAAGAAAACATTAAAAAGTATCAACAGCACATTGCCTGAAATGGCAAGGTAGGTAACAGCACAGAAAACATCCCTTCACAGCAAGCCTGTAGTTATCCTTTGCATACTGGAACGTGATGTCTGAGTAGCTTCCTTGAAATGGTCGCTGGGATCAAGTAGTGATGGGTGGGAAGCTGTAGTAACTTCATGGCTTCTGTATTCTGTAACATTTCTCTAGAATGCATGTGATGTGATGAGGAAGATTTTTTTGATGCTGATTGAGTGGTTGGTGTTTTTTTTTTTTTTTTTTTTAAATTATGTTGCATTCAGCCCTTTTGTAAGGGAAGAGCTGAGTCATCAGCTGGGCAAAGGGCTATGCCATGTTATTGTAACGTAGCCTGACAGGGAAGTATGGGTAGGGCACAAATGTACCCCTCTCCCACTCATGTGTACCACGCAGCACGGTACTTTGTGTCCTTTTTAGGGTGCTTTACTTCAGGCTTTTCATTTCTAAATGGTTTTAGAGAAACAGATGCTAGAATCTCCTTGACCTTAAAACTGTCTAAGCTCATGCTAAGGAGCCCTGAAGAAGTGTGATTCTTATGAATCAAAGCTTGGGTGGGCTTCTGTTATCTCCATGTAGTTTCTTAAAAAATATCCTTAGCTTTCTGTTTTTGTACGTTTAGCAAAGGACATTAACAATGACGTTGATATTAATGCATATGATATGTTCTTTCCAATAGTGTTGTTCTGCTCCTCGCTGTTCATCTGTCTCTATTTACCATGTTTGCCATGCTGCTGTTTGCTCGAACAAAGGTAACCAGCTGTGTTGGTGTGTAGATCTCAGTGCTTTTCTGCTTACTCGTGTAGCTGCATGTCCCATTTTTCTAATCAAACTGGTGAAACTTGTTTCCCTGGGAGAGACCCACTGGGTTGAGTTTAAAGTTTATTCAGAGAGATGTCAGTTGCACATAATATTTTTTTTATGGTCCTACATCTTATTGGTGCTGATGCGTTTCTCACGAGTGAGAAATTTAAAGTCTGCTAATACAGCAACTTCTTACAATTCTCTAGTTGAGCCCTTGTGTTACCTTTTCTGCTTATGTTGAAACCAGCTACGCTGTTCTGTGTCCATAGCTCTTAATCCTGGTGCTTTTCGTTTCTATTATCTCACATTTCTTTTTTTCCTTTCCTTATCTAGCTTTTTGTTAAGTTTACTGCAATGCTAAGCTATCTGCAGTACTGGTATCCCTGGCCTTGCCTTGGTAGGTTTTTGCCTGCATTACTCTGATGTTTTGGCTTCTGATTTTTGTGGCTTCTTTTTCTTGTTTTGTTTTTGTTTGTTTTCTTTTCTCATTTCCCAAAAGCTGATTTGAAATGTTGTGGTTAAAATCACTTTTGTGTTAAAGTGCTTTTGGGGTGTTCTTTCTCCTAAGCTTCCTGTATCTTAAGATATCCTTCATTGTACTGCTCTCCTTTCCTTTTTTTAGGCCTTCCACAACCTTGCTTGTATGATCGCTAAGATTTGTTGTGTACTTTCTGCAGTAATCTTAGTTCTTTCCTTAATCTTTACTGAGCCTTCATTCCTCCTGCAATTTGTGCTTGAACTTCTGGTTGTTCTTATGATCAGCAAATTCCTTGAATTCCTGTTACAGAATTTCTGGAATTAGAAGTAGAGCTCTATTTTTTCCCTTTTCTTAGTTGCATCCATTATCTTTGTATTATATTTGCATGTCGCATCTAATTTCAGTTGTAATATTTCCCAGCAGATGGAAATATAGTTTATAAACCTGCACCAGACACTTCTACATACACTTAGGTAAAAAAAAAAAAAACAAGTTACAGAGAGCTATTTTTTTTTCCTTTTTTGATTCTCTGACCTGATACCCATGCAAACTAATTGTAGCTTAGCAGGCAATATACTCAAAGGATGTTTTAGTAATGAAATTCTTGCCTCTACATTTGTGCACTGCCTTGAGTATATACCCTAGAGGTGCAGTTTTCCATTCTTCTCAGCAGATTTAATGGCTGTTTATTCTGTACTGTGTGATTCATGTTTGTATTGTTTGCACTCTGCATCTTTTGTAGCTGCCTCTACTTGAACTTGGGGAAAAACGAATGGGTACAGCATTGTGTAGCTAGAATAAAAAGTAAGCAGCTCCTATGCTCTGCTTAATTTTTATGTGAATTCAGATTGAACATGGGAACAGTCTGTGACTCTAAACATGACCTAAATAAAACCAGTTCTTCTAGCTCTGGTACCCTTGATATTTCTTGTTAGGCTTTTTCTATCAATCAAGGACAGCTTTAGATCCCCGTGCTGCCAGCTCATGTCTTTATTGTGCCTCCTGGGTATGAGGTGAGGGATGGAACTTGTATTTTGAGCCTCCCGTGTCTCTTAGCTTGCTGTTTTCCCTTATGTTTTTTATTGACTGTTAATAAGTGGTTGCACTGCATTCCAGCAGGACCACTCTGTTGTCCTAGTTTTTATGCTTGTCTTGTGTTTTCTTCCATGTGGCAGATTTAATTGTGTGCATAAGGAATGGATTATTGACTGACTGAAACTATCTACCTATATGCGTATCATTTTCTTGGTAAGACAGTCTTAGTGCTTCTAAGTGCTTCCCTGATAACAATGAGCATTTTTCACTAGGATGGTCAACAGGATAAGGAATGGGTGGGTTATTTTCGGAATTTGCCAGATTCCCTGACGTCACTGCTAGTCCTGCTGACGACGGCAAATAACCCTGATGGTGAGCAGAAATAACTCTCGTCTCTATTAATCAATGAATAGTGAAATGTCTCCAGACTGCTGTAACTGTTCTTGTGGCTGAAAGCTCTTAAGAAGGTTCTGCAAAGGTTATTTGTACATTAAGCTACTTAGGATTTTTGTATTTCCTTGCTGTAATTTATATATGCAGCTCTGAAGTGGAGCTGTATGAGGGCTTTTACCAGTTGCCAGAAACTGACAGAGGTATCCCTTTTTTTTTTTTTTTTTCCCTCTTAAGTATGAGATTAATATAATTTTTTTTTGTTAAATCTGTTGCAGTAATGATTCCTGCTTATTCTAAGAACCGAGCATATTCCATCTTTTTCATACTCTTCACTGTATTAGGTAAGTCACCACTTGTCTTCATTAATTTAAATGAACTATAGCTTTGACATTTACGCATGGCAGCTATAAAGGGTTTTATTTTTCTAGGAGAGTTTCATCACAAAGTTTTTTCCTTTTTTGTTTTTTTTTTTTAAAAAACATTTTTTTACCATGTACTGTCTTGTAAGATAACTTTCATGAAAGGCACTCATTAAACGGTTTAGTTTTTTTGTAACTTATCATTAGAGAACAGATGTATGACTACATATTCAGCGTTAAACTTTACTTTTAGAAGAGAAATTTGAGAGAACATTCTTTTGAATTCATGCATGTGGGTTGTTTATACACTGAAACTTCTTTTCAGTGTATAACTTCTTTTCTTGTGTGATACACTGAAATTTTTTCCCTCTTAGGAGGGAAAGTTTTGTGAAGTTTGTGAATCTTATTTCTTTCTCTTTGAAAAATAATAGCTACTTCTAGTTTGGAACATGACTGAAATGTCTCTTGCTTACTATCCAAGCTAATTTTTTTTTCTTGTTTGGTGAGAGAGAAGTTTGAATATTGTGTTGTATGCTGTAAAATGTAAAAGTGTTTAGATTTAGATAGGCATTGGCCTAGAATCAGAGGAACACCTATCCCAATAATTCTGGTAACTTTTTTTTCTTGATAAGGTAACTTATTTCTGATGAACCTACTTACAGCAATAATCTACAACCAGTTTCGCGGGTACCTTCTGGTGAGTAAAACTTCACCAGCATCAGTGTTCTACCATAACCATACAGCTGTGAAATCCTGAGTGTTTGTGGATTTAACAGTGTATCAAAGTATGCCAATCCAGATTCTAAATACAGTTTTAAGAGAAGAAAGGTTCATAAAATTGATGTACATATTCTTACCCATGCAGGCTGTTGTAGCTTGATGCCTTTTGGGTGAGAAAATCACGTTTATGTATGCTTTAGATATGCAACTGTGGGAAAAATATGGGAAAAACAAAAGTGTGAACAACAGTGAAACTGTGAACAAGGACTGCTGTACTTTAATAGCTACGGTTGCAAATCCCAGCATTTAATTTCTCAGAGTAGCACAGTATGAGAAGCCTTCAATAAAAACAACTTACTGACCCTGGTATCTATAAAAGTAAAAGCTGACAAAATAAGCGTGGCTGACAAGTTGTAGAAGGAGCCTGAAATCTGTGGAGGTGATTACACTCAGCACTAAAAGTTCTTTCTCCTTCATTAACAAGCTGTGTAGCATGCTCTGTTGTATGAGGTACACCGGTTGTTCAGTCTCCAAATGGTTCTTCTGGTTTCTGAGTGAGATAGTTTAACAATATGGGAGGAATGAGGTGAGCTGAGGCATGACTATTTTAAAAAGCAGGGACAGCATAATTAAAATGAAAGTTCATCTTTGCTACTTCCAGTAACTGACTGGATAAGGTAGGGGCTGTGCTACATAAAAGCAGTAGTGTCTGACAGCTGAACTGCTGGGCTGTAGATTAAGACTGCGTTTTGGTGAGTGGTTCTGTTTTGTGTTATCAGTATGGTAATGGCTTCTCTAGCTTAGAATGAACAGTATTTCCCTATTGTGTAAGTAAACCATGTTTACTTGAAGCCTAGAGACTTGTCTGCTGGCTCCTTCCTTCCCTTGCACATAGCTCTTGTAAGGAGTGAGAGCTAGGAAGTCTCTTCTCCACTCATGAGACTGGGGGAGTGCCAGAGGATCAGTGTGTTATCTGAGCTAGGTTTTCCTGTTGGTCTGTGAGTCCTTCTGGTAGGAATGGACTTCGCTGATTTCAGCTTTTGATCCTTTAACAATTCCCCTTAAACTGTGAGAATGTCTGTCTGGCCGCATCTGATATCTAAACAGTCAAATCTAGTGGCTGATGATGAGGACTTTGGCAGGAAGGGAAAGAAAACAATATTTTGACTTCTTGGAAACAACTTTAGTTGAATTGACAAGGGCCTTTGCTGAAGCTTGCAGTCAGCTTTGTCTAAGGATTAGGCAAATAGTCTACAGGTCTCATTTGTGTCATCTGTTTCATTTATCGTATCATTTGTCCTTGTTCATCACAGGGGACATAGACTAGGTGATCTTTGAAGGTCCCTCCCAATTTAAATGATTCCATAATCTGGTTGAATTTCCTGTAGACCAGTGTTAAGCAAACATCCTCCTATTATTTTCTTAACATATGGTGTTTTTATTGTGCAGAAATCCGTTCAGTCCTCCCTCTTCAGAAGACGGCTGGGAATCCGGGCTGCATTTGAAGTGCTTTCTTCCCTAAAAGAGACTCCTGCTAATGCAGAACAGTAAGTGATGGTTGTTGAGGCAATAGTGCACTCAGCAGAAAAGACCAAATCTTTAGTCCTCTTGTTCAGTATGTGTAGGAGAACTGTTGGGGTCACGGCTTGAACTGGTGACTGAGCACCTGGTGAAGAGGTGTGGCTGGCCCAGGGTGCACAGGCAAATTATTGGCACCCGTGCTCCCTGCATGACCAGAAGGGGTGGACTTGGGGTGGAGGCACCCTGGGCTCATACAAGGGCCAGCCACTGAAGGGAGAGCATCTCTTGGACCTAGGCTGCTTCCTGAAAAGGAGTGCTGTGTAGCCAGAGATCCCTTTCACCAGTTAATGAGTTGCATTCTTCTTCCTGTACGTGACTATTGGTGTACCTGTTATCATCCAGAACCTGTCAGAAGCAATTTTGCTTCTTCATAAACAGAACAGTATATAAATTGAAGATCTATTCTTGAAAAATGATGTATTTTGCTTATTTTTTTTTATTTTATTCTTCAAGTGGGTTTTTATAGCGTCTTTTCTGGGACTTTTATGGGATATTTCCTTTTCATTGCTGCTTCTAATTTTATTTGCTTTAAAAGAAGGAAACAGAACCAGCAGCACTGACTATCTCGATGACAAGCTATCTCTTTCAAGGCCCATCCTCTAAGCTCATCTTCTTTTGGGTAGGTCGTATGTTAGTGCTGGGGCCTTGCTTCAAGTGCTGCAGAAAGTTGAAATGGATTCTCGCTGCAAGCAAGCAATCATGATGGTAAGAGCTGGATGTTCTTAATCATTGGGGGGCTATCAAACCCTCTTGATGGGACAGCTGTGGAAACTGAATTTTTTTAATCACAGCACTGATTTAGGAGCAATAGTCTTCAGCTCAGCCGCTTGTGTCCTGCTTCCTTTAAGAGCGTGAGCTGAGCCCAGATCAGTGTCTGCTTATGTGCTGGTCTTTGGAACAAAAGCTGTCTCTAGGCAATAATTCCAACTGGAGACTACCACTCCTGTGGTTGGTTTGAAGAGGAAGGCATTCACTGGTAGGTGAGGTAGGCTGGCAAAGACTTTGTTTTGCAGAGCCAAAATTTTGACTTGCTTTGATTTATCTCTGATAAATAAAATAAGGTATTTCTCACTGTGGTCTGGAGCTGCTATCTACAGCTTGGTGGATCTTTACCATTTGAAAAAGGTGTTTGGTTTTTTTTTTTTTTTTAGTGTATGTAACTGTGTTGCTTCCTCTAAGGTGCTGATATTCGTGTCAGGCTACAGAGCAAGTGGTTTTGCTTAACTGAAGACTTAATGTTGCTGTTCACAGTTTTCAGGTAGAGCAATTAGTTCAACAGGAGATACAAGGTGCAAAAGTTACAGATATGGTATCAGAAAAACTGTTCCAAAAATAACGTTGATTTTTAAGAAACAAATTGTAGCAGGTTTCGGAGATAGCAGAAGTTCATAACATCTAAGAGAAGGGGATGACATAGAGCTGATGATAACGGTGTGCCAGCAGTTGGCTGGCTCCAGTGTGAAGGTACACATGTTGCTTCCTGTTGTTGTCTGGGATAGGGACTGTGTAAACACAGTTGCCTGAGAATAGCGCTCTGCTTGTGATTATGTCAAGCTGCATTGTTAGCTAAATACACAAATCCAGTCTTAGAGTGGTGGTACTTCTTGAAGGAGCACCTAATGCAGATGTTGATCTGGCTTTCTCTTTCATGTGAAGTCACTCAAAATATGCTGCTGTGACCAGCTGTCTGCGGCCCAGTTCCAGAGGCTCTTTGAAGAACTAGACAAGGATGCCATTAAGCAAGTATGTATGTACCTCATAATTATTTACAGAGTGCCATAAGTTAGCGTGGTTTTGAACGAAAATGTGTGATGGTCTGTTCCGTATTTATGTGAAACTAAGATCTATCCCTCTCTTTGAGGGAGGCGAATGTTGGGAGAGGTGGAAGGAATACATACAGTTAATAGCCTGGTGGTTAATTTACCTGCTTGAGGCATTGGAGAGGTTGGATTTCTCCCCTTCTTTATTATCTTGTATTGTGCCATAACCACCAATGCGTTTGCTATTTGGAAATGATCTCTTGCTGATAATAGCAAGAGCTTGAAAGCACTTTCCAAATAGGAGAGTATAGGAAATGTAGTTAAAATGGGCACATGGCTTGAAAAGTTTTGCTTTCAAAAGGTATGTTTCTTAAATCTGAAATTGGACTTTTTTTTTCCCCTGCATTGTCATTAAAATACTTGTGTTGCATCTCAGCGTAATTGTTGTGTTCTTTTCAGCATCCTCCCAGTCCAGAGTACCAATCCCATTTTATGCGGAAGATGCAGTTCGTCTTTGGCCATCCCTACTTTGGCTACTTGGGGAATGTTGTTGCCCTTGCAAACATTGTTTCTATCTGTGTAAGTAAAAGACTATTTTTCTTTTTCTGTGGCAAAATTCTGCAGTAAAACAGCAGATTCATAGAAGATTTATTGTTATTTAAGGTGGTTTTGGTGTTGGATGCAGATAAGCAGCCTTCTGAAAGAGATGACTTCTTCCTAGGGGTAAGATGCAGCACTATTTCTGTGGATATTGCTGTTCCCTTAATGTGTTTAATTCTAATCTTTATTATCATTTGTGGGGGCTGAAGGCTATCAACTGCTTCTTCATCATATACTATCTGATGGAAATGTTGTTGAAAATCTTGGCAATGGGCTTGAAAAGATACTTGTCATACCCAAGCAATAGGTTTGACGGACTTCTAACTACAATTTTGCTGGTAAGTTGTTTTGTTTTGTTGTTAACTTCTGTATCCCTGGATTTGGTGTTTGGGATGATAAGGAGCTGCAAGATCTAGCAGGATGCCAACAGCTTGAGCCAGTGTCATGTTTTTCAGCGTCGTGAATGCTTTGGAATGATAATTTAAATGTCCCCCTTCTGGAGATAGGCTTTTTGAAATTGCTGGAAAAGCTGAGCTCTCTTACTGGCACCCTTTTTAATGTCGTTTAGAAACATTCTGCTCACGAGGATGTCTGTTACGTAGTTAAACATCGCTTATTCAATAAAAAAGTGGCAGAATATTGTTTCTGTTTGGTGAAACCCTGAAACCTAACTTATGGGATGTAATTGACTTAATATCTTTTTATGTGTCACCATTGGACTAATTTGGATGAAATGTCAAATATAGCAATATCAGAGCTATAAATAGAGTCAAAGTAGTGGCTTAAAGCTGTTGAAAATGTTTTCTGTTGTGGAAGATGATAATCTTGAGTTTTAAATATTACTTAAGTTTAAAAAGTTTTACTTTTTTCCCCCTCCCTCTATCTGAAGGTTTTGGAGATTGCAACTTTTGCTGAATATGGATTTCCTCATCCTGGTTGGTAAGTAATCTCCTTGAAATATTACACTTCCTTGGATGTCTAGATCAGGTCGGGGAATATACACACGTGTTCATGCACACTTGTGTTGTTCTGCTGTAACTGTCAGCCCAGTCCACAACTTACCAAACCTAGTACAAGTTCTCACTATTGTAGTCGCTAAATTTCATGGTGTAAAATTTAGTGGAGAAACTGCCATGGACCTGTTCATCTGTACTGGGATAGCAAGCACGGGTCTCTTTTATTTTTTTTATAGTATTTTTTTCTTAAGTCCAAACAGTTCTTGGATAATTATCTTGATCTTTTTTCATCATTAAAACTATAAAAGTCATTGTTTCCACTTTCAGAATGCATATATAGCCATACCAGGAAAGAAAAGCAAAGGACTTTTGGAGGACTTCATAAATCTTACTTTCAGGGGTGACTCTTGAACGCAGACAGCTGTTTGCACTCTAACAGTACCTTGAAGCACCAATTATTTTGTCAATCACTGCAAACAGATTCCAGCCCAGAAGAGTCCAGATGGCATGAGCATCATGTTCTGTGATACATCCTTTAATCACGATTGCAATTACTTGGTCTGTAGATGTAACATCTTAAAGACAAGACTGATATTTTTACTATTATTCCTGAATGTGTTCTATGTGGTGCCGTCTTAAATGATTTTAAGTCTAGACTTGAATATTTGTGATGCAAATTGTGATCTAGCATCTGTTACCAGGGAGTTTTGTCGCTGCTATCTTTCATTCCCCCACCACCTGCCCACGCTTGCAGCAGGGAGCATCCAGCATGCCTGTGTAAAAGTCAGCTAACACTTGAGCTGAGATTTGAAGCGTATGGATATTGCCTATGGAATACACACGTAAGAGAGAATGCTGGCTAGGTGGTCTGTTAGCTTTGTGCTATCTTTGAAGCCTAACTTCAGCTGGGGCTCAATAACTTCAGTAATGTCTTTCTGTGGTGTGCTGTTTCTCTGATGTGCTATTTCTTTCCTAGGAGACCGGAGTTTGTGGGCCTGCTATCCCTGTGGGATATGGTGCGACTGGCGAACATGTTAATTGTGTTCAGGTTCCTGCGGATCATTCCTAATATGAAGGTTGTTTACTTACTCCTCCACACTTTTGACATCTTTGTTAATCAAATTACAGATTTTGTGAAAGCCTCTCCCAATATTGGGCACTAGCTTGCCGTTCTGTCTCACCTGAATGGGATTGTAATTCCTCAGTCTGTGTTCTAACTGTTCAAACAGTTGCACAGCACCTCACAAACTCATTTAGTTGGCTTTCTCCATTGAGGTGGTAGGGAAGTCCTGTTAATGTTGCTGTAGCTGATGCTGATGGTATGAAAGTGGTGGAGAAATGCATCCAGAAATTCTTGCACAACTTGTGTAGGGCTTCAGTTTTAACTAAGTGACTTGATATGAAGTCTTTGAGGAACTTTGCATTCAGGAGGTGGTAGGCTCTCACTAGATCCTGCCAGGCATTTTGATCCTGCAGAGGCTTATTTGGGACGAGTTCCTCTCTTCACTTTCCAGTTATGGGTAGTTGTACCAGAGTACCCATAACCTGAAATCACTTTGAATGATTGTTATGATCCTGCACTTACATTTGCTTGAAAGTTACGCCTGAATTCGCATCAGGAGTAGGACTTGTATTTTAGTTCAGTAAAGCATAAATATCTATCTGATGTGATCAGAGATCATAATGTGGGTGGGAATTGTAGACTAGAAGTGCTTCCACATCAATCTCTTTGGATCTGTGGGACACTTACATCTTTTTTTTTTCCCCCTATTCTGGTCTTATTCCTAGCCCTTTAGGTCACGGTGCCTGAGTGTACCTAAAATTTAGCACAATGTCTGCTTATGAAAAGGAGTACAGCACTGTCCATAAATCATGCAATTGTCACTGTATAAAAGATTGTCTTCATTCAGACATTTCTCACTTTTCCTTCTAGTAAAAATAACTTTTAATTTCCAATCTGCAGACTAGAAGCGTGATGAGTGTAATGCATATAAAATTCTGCTTTGTTTCAGTTCATGTCTTTGGTCGTTACTACATTGCTGGACCTGGTAAAAAACTTGAGGGCCTTTGCAGGAATCCTGGTGGTAAGTCATGATGCAAAAGCATCAAACACATTCTCTTTATTATACTGTTGTCTGTAAGAAAGGCAGTGAGGAAGTAAACCTGCGTTTTTGGATGGCATTTTCAGTGACTCGTAACGCTTCACCAAAATCAGGCAATTCTTCTCCAGAGCTGTAACAAGCTGCTGTTTTGTTCTGGCCTACGCAAAGTGACTGTGCCTCAACTACCAGTGTCTTTTAGGAGTGCCTTTAAAAGGTTATTTAAAACTTTTCTAAAGTACTTGTCTCAGTCTGGATATTTCGGTTTCGAAAAAATCACCTGTTTTCTAGAAGCAGCCTGGTTTTCCTTATGCTGACCTGCTTATCTTAAATTAGATAGCATAACAACTTTAAAATCATTTTGAGTTGGGAAGATCTTCAGATAGTGTGTTTGGACATGGGGATTTCTGGAAGTCCATGCCGTCGTGCTCCAAGAGTGTTTGTGTGTAAGGTGTGATTAAAGGATGTATCACAGCACATGATGTTCATGGCTGCATTTCCTAACTCTTGAGTTTCTGGATTTGCAACTGCGTCTTCCTGGCAGAGCAAACGAGTCTGTGGGGCATTATTTTTATAATATTTAACTTTATTTTTTTTAAGATACCTAGATTTGAGATAATGGTTAAAGACCAAGGATTTGCTGTGTGAGGTATTGTCTAAGAAATTTTTTTTTTCAGTATATCAAAACCAAAACTGACTTGGTACTCAATTTATCCAAAAATATCTGTTATTGTCATTAATTTTTGTTTTTGTCTTCAGTTGTGTCCTGTAGAGATTTATGTTGCAATTTGAAATAAAAATGTTGGCTTGTGCAAAGATAAGTCGGTAACAACTTCATTCTGCTATTCAAGTCATATATGCTGTTGGGAGCTACACGTAAACTTGAGAAATGCTTCAGGAGTGTGCAAACTGAGATGTTAGCTTTTATAGGTGAAGTACATCTTAAGAGCTGAAATGCCAAATGTCAGAGCCCTGGGTTGGGGGGGTAGCACTCTGGGTGAACTCCGTTGTGCTTTACTGCAGGACCCCAGAGCTGTGCTGCTACTGCCATGGCTGTACCTGGGCTATAGTGTTCTGCTGCAAGCTCCTTTAATTCCTAACAGATGTAACTACAGTGTCAGGAGCCCTGTAGCTATAGGCTCGAGTTCTTTTTTTAGTAGTTACGCCTTAGTGTTTTGGTCTGGTGTCCCTGCTCATGCACATAAGACATAATGCTTGTGAAGTGTTTGTGTCCACTGCAAATTCTTCTTCATGCCAGGAGTGTGAACTGTAGTTTTTCACCAATCACAGTTCTGCCATAGCATTTGCCACTTCCATTAATTTAACTTGCCTTTACTTGTGGCAACTAGGAGCTGCCACTGAGCAGCAGACATCTGACTCCATTATCAGCCAATGCTAAAAATCTTTCCAGATTTTATTCTGGAGCTTGTGCTGGTAAAGTAATGTAGCTCATTAGCTAATTTCTCAGGCAATACATGTGCTGAGATAAAACATCTTTATCAAAGAATAAAGTCAACTTTATTGCAAGGCCAGATGCCCCATCTTCTGGTGTGCTGTGGGATGGCAGCTTCAACTTCAGTAATGTTTAAGAAGAGCAGTGCAGTCTCCCTTTTCTTTGTGGACTTCCCCACTTTGCCTGTTTTCTAGCAGAACACAGAGATGTGACTAAGGACATTTCAGTCTGAAAAGTCATCTTGTCTTGAGCTGTCCTAAAACAAAGGGCTCCTTACTCAGAGGGGTGAGGTTATGGGTTATTTTTATAACAATCTTTTTAGGATTAAAATTTGCAATATTGCCTAGGTGACTGTAGAAGACTGTGAAAGCATTCTCTTTAAAAAGAGATTTGTGTTTTCCAAACAAGCCTGCCATTCTAGAATCACTTAGTTATTGAAACCTTTGCTTTCAGACTAATGCAGCATTTAAAATCAAATTGCTGATGTCACACTAGCTTATTTTTGTCCTTTGGTTAGGTAATCCACTTTTTGTAAAAGCTGGTTTTCACTGAGTGTGGCAGAAGGCTCCCAGATACTTATTTATACCTTGTACAGATTGGTACTGTTTTAATCTGTTCTTTGAGTCACTATTCAGCAGTGTTAATCATTAAGTGTTAGTGTACTGGCATGCAGAAAACAGGTAATAAATGAAAATGATGTAGTGCGTCTTAATAATTGAAAGTTAAATGGGTTATTAAAAAGTAAGAGCAACAATATATATAAGAAAGTATAGGTATTAAGAAGTATTTTAACTTCAGTAGTTCCAGGCATTGTTCTTGACCATGGTCCTTTTACCTGTGATACTAAGGTGGATTCCATATTAATTGCCTTCTTTTCTTATTTAGTGACAGAAATATTCAAAACTAATGCCTGTATGTATTCCTTCCAGGTGGTTTTCTATGCATTTGCTATAACTGGCATAATGCTGTTTAAAGGTGCTGTGGTTCCTATGGGAAATGTCAGGTAACATTCTAAATATCACTATTCAAAGTAGCAGTCATTTGTTTTCAAAAGCATCTGCAACACTGTGCCTCTGAGTTGCTTTATTTTTTTTTTTCTTGCATTTGAAGCTGCCTTTACATTAATCACTGACTTTTTTCATCTTGTACTGTCGGTTTTTTCTTGCTGCATTGGAATTGCCAGAAAACTCATCTGTAGCTTGGAATTTTAACCTGCTGTAGCTTTAATACTTTAATGATTTTCCCGTTTTCTGCCCAGATGAGGTACTTAACTTTTTAAAAGGTACTCTCAGGAATCGTGTTTTTAAGGTATAGTATGTAGACAGCTATGCTCATATCAGACTATAATTCTCTTGCAGTGTTGTCAATACGACATATAACAATGGCACTTTGCAGTGTGGGACCTATGAACAGCTGGAATATTGGCCGAACAACTTTGATGACTTTGCTGTGAGTCTGATCGTAGCCCTCTTTCCCTCTCTGCCTGATGCTGTCTCTCATTTTCTGAGGCTTTTAAGTATGTGATGCGTTCACTCCTGTTTTCCTCGTACTCTTCAGGCAGCGTTGGTGACTCTCTGGGATGTGATGGTAGTGAACAACTGGCAAGTCTTTTTGGAAGCATTCTCAAGATACTCAAGTCCGTAAGTAGCAGTAATAATACAGATACGGTGCCATACAAATCTGGCTTGTAAAGTAAATGAGCAAGAACTGCACAAATAGCACAGTTCCTACAACCTTATAGAGAGAGGTGCTTCTTACTTTTCTTTTGGGTAATTCCAGGTTTGCAGGAAAAAGCTTAGTGTTGCTTGGGTGGAATTTGACTATGTAGCTTGATGGCTGGTCTAGTGCTTGGTGCTGCAAAAGCTATGGTCATGTTTAGAAGGCATTCAAGCTGGTTCGGTAGTTATCTTGTTCCAAAAAAGCGTGAATTACTTAAGTGAATTATAAACAGATGTTCAACATGCATTCAGTGGTTGGCTCTCACTGGAAAGCCAATTGTGCAGATGTAAGTGAAGCACAGTAACTTATTTTGGGTTGCTTCTGTATTTACTCTGTGGGTAAATAATTTTTGGTAGACTTAAAACCTTGGGCATATCTTTAATTTGTATTGCACTGCTTTATGGGAATTTTGAGTTAACAGGGTAGCCTCTGAGTTGACCTGTTGCAGTGATCCTTGGCTGGTCACATTTCAATGCAGTAACTTGGGAGTTTTGCTGTTTGATTTCTGTGGAGTCATGGCTTCATCCACGTATTGAATCTTGCAGTTTGAAACAAAAAGAAAGAAGCAGCTCTTCACCCAGGGTGTAGTTGAGGTGTAGGATTTTTCTACAAGCTGTTGTGTGTGTTAAGTGTTAAATGTGGTCTGGTGATGACTGGACAAGTCATGAAAGAAATCCATTGGGATCTGAAATGAACAGAATCTAGCTTGAGAAATTTCTAAACTATAGGTGGTTGGAGATTGAGAGCACTTATGGGGGAGCCTTGTAGGCATCTTGCTGTGTTTTTGCACTTGTTCCACATACTGCCACTGTTGACCACTCAAAGGATACCATCCTAGATAGATCTTCCTGTGATCTGTAACATCCTTTCCTAGCCTGTTTTTCTGTCCTTTCATGGTTTGTTTTGGTATGTTAAGTTGGGGGACAAAATCGGTTTGGCTAACTTAATGAAAGGTCAAGATTATTATTGTTAGATCCAGATCTCCTTTTACATTAAGAACGTAGTAAATTTTTGAAGGAAAAATGTGATTTCATGCCTGTCTTCAGTCACTTCGAGGCTGAGTTTATTTGCTGCCTACTTCGTCGTAGAACACAGAATCATTTGTTTCCTTTAATCTGATCTGCAGATGGGCAAAGATCTATTTTGTAGCCTGGTGGTTGATCTCCTCTGTCATCTGGGTTAATCTCTTCATAGCTTTACTTCTGGAGGTAAGAAGATGTATTTATTTGATGTTAAATCCTGATAACAGGTTATGATCTGGATGGGAAATGGAAAAAGCTCAGAAAACCTTCTGGGAAGTGCAGTTTGGTTTTGTGTGTCTACTTGATCTTTTTCCCCATTCCTTTTCCCCAGATGTTCAGGAAGCATTTTCTTTTCCCCAGACAATTGTGCATTTCTTTATTTTGCAACTTTGTCACAAGTTGCGTTTCATTGGATGTGAATGTTTGTCCATTATAGCTCATTCTCTATAAAGATGTACTATGGTGTCAATTTTTTTTCTGTTGCTTTTGTTTCCCAGAACTTTATTCACAAGTGGGACCGTCGCTGTCATCGGGAGTCTCTCTCAGATATTGAATACCAGAGGACAGTTGAACTAATGTTCAGGTGAATTAAATTGGGCTTGGTAATTGGCTTAGGTTATTCTGTTCATCTCTTAGTGCTCGTTGCAAGAGGGTAGAAAACTTCTCTTAACTTCCTGCTTCAGAAGCAAACTGTGTCATCTTTTACCTTGGTGAATCTCGGTATGTGCTTTAGTTGGGCTTGTTTTTAGCTGACTCGTGGCCCTAACCATTATATGCTTTCTGCCAAGACTGTGATGGGAGAAGAGGTATTGGAAGTAGGGGGAACTGTGCTGAGAGGGAGAAGAAAATGGAAGATGAGGAAACTGATGCACATTCTTGGCTTATTATGAAATTGTGGGTGGTGAGTTGATACTTGATGATCACGAACGTGTAGAACTTCTGGTGCACATTGGATATTCAATAGTAGCATTGGGAACATGTTCTCATTTGGGAGTTTTTTCAGGAAAACAAATTTACTGACCTTCGGTTGTATTGTACTGTGTGCAGGAAATTGTTTCCCTGCTCCTTATGGGAAAACAGCTGCTGGTTTCCATGACACATCTGTAAAGGATGGATCACTGGCAAGTAGATGTATCTTTAGGGAGCATCAACTTATTGTAATTTTAATTCCGCTTTTCAAGAATGAAGTGAGCACATGTTCATGCAACAAATGCTGAGAAGTTCCCTTTGTTGTCCCTAACAACTCATGCCTTTCCTTTGTAGAGATGTTTTGGAAGAGCCGACAGAGGAAGAGCTGATGGAAAAACTGCACCAGCACCCACACCTGCACTTATGTAGGTGACTGGTGGGAAGGATGGACTAATTTAGACCTCTGTTTTTTTGAGGTTGTCAGCTGGAAGAAACGGAATGGATTTTCTGTGAGGTGCTGTTGGGAGAGGCTTGCAGGGCAGTACGTAAGGCTTTGCTTGGCAATTCTCTGCCGGAAGGATGTTTTTAATTGTTCATATTTGAATCCTTGCTATTCTGACTTGATTTTAAGTTGCAATTTTAGAGGAGTATTGCAGCTATTATTTTTATAAACTGTTGGTATCAGAAAGTTTTATTTTCTTTTTTAAGAAGGGAAAGCATGTTAAAAGGACAGTGCACTTTAAAACGTGAACTTTGTAACCACTAAGCCTGCTAGCTGGAAAAGCACAAGAAAATGGAGCTGCCTTTCCTAGTAGGGGAGTGTGGAGAGGGCTGTACTCTGCAGTTGATGAATGGATTAGGCAGGGCCAGAACAAAATCCTTCATCTTTTTGTAGGGAGGTTGAAACACTATTTTCATTGAAACATGACACCAGCCTGTCTTACTAAATTTACAGGAGATAATCACTTTAGAACACAATTAATTTCAACTCATAGTTGGACTTAATCACATGGAGTGTCTACTTCACACCTCTTTCATTTGATCTAGGGTTTGTGCTGGTTGCTTTGAAAGCAATAATAAGTTCAAATGGAAAAATTACATTTATGATTTTCAGTGCGATAAGACTGAGCTATCCTTTAGGGTAAATATTCTCATGTTGCTTGTCAGTGAACTCTTCCTTTAACTTTTCCTTCCAAATCCTGTTTTACACCGTATCGTGTTCCATAAAACAGCTGAGGGGAATGAACTTTGGCCAGATGTAGCATCATGATCGCTGTGTGTCTCCCTTCTTAAAGGGGGGGGGGAGTAGAGCTGAGTGGGTTAATCAAAGTGCTTAGCAGTTCAGATTTTCTTCTGAGTGTTGCTGTGGCTTTGTAGCCACGTGCTGTATACCTGGGTAATACTTCCTGTGTAAATGCCTTGGTCAACATATCTAAAGTTGAGAATTAATGGTAAGTTACGTCTACGTGCTTCTTGTTATCCCTTGGTATTTCTCTAAAAACAGGTGCTTATGTTTAATTCTTTGTCACATAACTAGTAAGTCACTATCACAACTAGACACAATCCCAACTTAAATTCTTGTATGTGAAAATGAAACTATATTTTGAGGCACTGAATTTTCATTGAGTCACTTGTCACTAAAATAGACAGTGGTTCTCTGCACTGGCAAAGGCCTGGGGAAGGTAAGTGGCTGTAGAACACCAATGAACTTAGGAGTTATCTGATCCTTTTTAGATAACCAAATGTTATAGAAAGTGCCAAGTAGTCATCCTATGTACTTTTTTCCTCTTCTAGTTTTGTCATCAGTTTTTTTCTAGTTTCCTCTCGCTAATACAGGAAAGAATCTGGGATAATGGTGCAACAAGCTCAGAAGTGTATTTCTGCATTATTGCACTATTTAAAAATTATTTGGTGGTTCTTGTCTGTTTCTTTATCACTAATTTTCCTTGTGCTTTAGACAAAATGCATGTCTTGTGGTTTGCATATGTATATGACAATCTCAGCTGAGCTCTGTGCCATGCAGCAATCTTTCTTCTGTAATTCTGTACCTTAAGCCATGCTGTTGTCTTGTGTTCACTCTTGTCTCTATTCCTTAATAATCCAATGAGTAACTTGATTGCACAGGTTTCAGGGGGCATTACTGTGCTTATTTTCTGTCATGAACTTGAAACACAGATTATAGCGAGTAGATAGAAGGCACCAGCACACTTCTGTATTTGATTTTGCTTTTGTCAGTGTGATTTCTGGTTTTTGAACTTTTGATGGATCACAAACACCGATTTATTGGCACTGTTAATGGAGTTATACTCTCTTGACCTTTTTACTCAATCATCTTTTTCATTTTGGACTTCTCTGAATACTTGGAGAAGCCACTTGGCCTGGCCAAAAGGTTGGTGGCCCTTTCCTACCTGCATGCAAGCTTAAATATTGCGGGTTTTTTTTTTTTAAGACTTCTCTTTGTCCATTACATTCCACTACAATCTACCAAAGCAACATGAATTGGTGTGCATTATCATCATCAGTGCCTCTGCAATGCAGTCTTCACATCTGCACAAAGGTGAAGAAGGCTCTCTGAAGGGAATAGTCTTAGTCTTGTTCTTGTTTCACAGTTATGTAATAGATGGGAAGTTTAATTAGAAGTTAATATAAAACTGTGGTAGTTTTGTAATGGCAGTTGTACTGAAAGATGTAAATGACCGCAGGTCTTGCACAATAATTGTATAAATCATGACAATTAATGTAACTGGGTAAAATTTGAGGTTTGTATTATTACAAAGGTTTCTTCTTAAAATATGAAAGTAATTGAGCTGTTGAAATGATTCCTGTGGTTTGTTTTCTTTCCGTGTCCCATAGCTACGGAATTCTCTGTTTCTAGAGGCATGTTAGTATCATCTGTAGGTACTTATGCTTAACATTTAAGGTGAATCTTCCTTGGAACTGAGTCAGGATGTTGGGCAGCTTGGTTTCCATTTTCATTTTAGTCTTTGATGCATCTGCACACTGGATTTTCCTTCCTTGGTTCTCCCTGCGAGGATCAGTGCAGTATGTGTTCTCATTGCACTTCACAGAATTGTTTGAGTTGGAAGGGACCTTTAAAGGCTGTTTGGTCCAACTCTCCAGCAATGAGCAGGGGCACCTACACTAGATCAGGTGCTCAGAGCCCCATCCAGCCTGACCTTGAATGCCTCCATGGACAGGGCATCCACCACCTCTCTGGGCAACCTGTGTGGGTGCCTTATCATTTAAAAAAAAAAAAAAAAAAAAAGCTGTTTCCTTATGTCCAACCTAAATCTCCCGTCCTTTAGTTTGAAACCATTTCGCCTTGTCCTATCACAACAGACCCTGCTAAGGAGTCTATCCCTTTCTTTCTTCAACTGGGACAGATCTCACACAAAATGTGTCAGAGTCCATGACAATTTTTTGAACTTGGTTATGTTTTTTAAGAATAGGACAAAATCAATTCTAGGTCAAGCTCAAGGCCTATTAAGTTTGCTAATGTCTCTGATAGTTGCTTAGTTGAAGCATGTAGGAACCAAAGCTAACATGTGACCTTGCCTTGTTAATCAGGCACAGATTTTTGCTAGTTGCCAAAGGATTCCTTAATCAGCAACCTGTTGGCTAATTGGAGATTCCTCAGGTGTTTTTTATTCCTCACCTGCTATGAATTTGTACTATTTAAAGACTTAAGGGTGATGGGACAGAGAAGAGAGAATTCAAATGTTCTCTGTTTCAGTTGAAACATGGAAACAGTGATCATTTTCACTAGCATGTGTAAGTATGAAAAAGTTTTAAAAGCTGCAAATAGGGCAGCCAGTGTAACTTCGGTAACTGGGCAGAAGCTGCAGGCAAAAGAAGAAATACCCTCTTGGATTTCAAGGGATTATGTGAGTAGAGTACGCAAGGCTTGCTTTCTTGACCTCTCTATGTTGCACTGGTGGGGACTATTGATTAGTAAACTCTGAAATATAAGGTGAAGGTATCTTACATCTTGTTTAAGCCTGTCTGTGTACCACGAGCAGTAGCATCTGTACGTAGTGTTACCATGACTTCTGCTATTGCTTAATGTTCTTTTAGTCAGATGAAGTCATTTCAGTTTTCCATCTGTCTTGGCTTTTTATTGAAAAGGAAATAAATATAGGTGTCTGCATGTGCTCTTTATGTAGGCGTGTTGATGACTTTTGCTTTCCCTAGAGTTTTCTTTAAATAGCAGGCCTTCCGCCCGAGGGGAGATCAAATGGTTTGGACTTAATCTGCAGTCTTTTAAATGTTTGGAGACATCTATTATATGAGTAGAAGTATTTTTCAGTGGGGGAGGGAAGAGATTTGGTTTCAGTTTCAGCTCTAAGCACCACATAGGATGCTGTTTCCAAATGACATTGATAACCTAGAGGAAATAGCCAAAATTATGGATGGAAAATTTAATGAAGACAAACTATTAGAATTTAAAAATACAGCCTGGGAGAATAAGTGGTATTAGAGGACAAATCTTAGAGGGCTTAGGTATCTGAAAGGTTAAATGAAAAGTACCTTTCTGTAACTTGCTTTGGAATTCTAGTTTTGGAATGGCATTCCAGTGTTGGGCCCCACATTTTAAAATAAACAGTCTGGGGGAGGCATTTGTTACAGGACGGTAACAGAGGTCATAAGAGATTTGGAAACTGAGTTGGGAAGAATTTCGAGGAGGTGATTTGTTCAGGCAAACAAGAAATGGGCAGATGTATTTGCTGTTTAAAAAGCTATGAGTGATTTGAGAAGGATGATCCGTTTATGCTGTGTAATCTCTTTGTGCTGATCGTAGGAGAAATCATAGCTTGGATTTCGTCAGGAAGAGTTTCTAGCAGTGAGGAGCTGCTGCTGACTCTGAGCATGGAGTATGGGAGGTCACAGATTCCCTTTGCTTGAGGCCCTCTTAGGAAACGGTTTGTCGGTCACCTGCTCCAGCTTTGTCTGGATGTTTGTGAACCTGCCCCTGATGGAGATGCATCCGCTGGTCCCTGAGATCCCATCCCGCCCACCTCTCTCTGATTTCACTGGAGAGAATTCCCATGGCTGTAACAAACTCAGCTTTTGTTGTTAGAGCGTGTGCTGTTGGATCTAGCTAATGGCTTACAAATGCTTACAGTAAAGAAGATTTTTACAAGAAGGGATATTGAAAAATATCCACCCTCAGCCTCCTTCAGTCAAGCAGGAATGTGAAATGTAGTTGCATGTGCTATGTCTCTGATAATCAGCCTAACTTTCCCCAGGTGCCCCCATCACCTCCTCATTGCAGACGCAGTTTTTCCCACTTGGTTCCCTTTAATCTTGTTTCTACATATCTCGCCCTCTTTGGACAAGAGGAATAATGTACTGCCCTTCTATCAGTCTGTTTTTGCTCATTGGTAAGACAAGCACAGAAGACAGATCCTTCTTGTGGTGAGAAGGCTTAATTTGGGCACTCTGCTCTACTTGTGACCAGTTGTCACAAAATGCATGAGATGTTCTTTGACGTGTTAGCTCTTCTGTCAAACTTGCTTTGGTGAGTGAGTTTAAAGATTACCGGGGGACAATGTATGGTGTGGTTGTTAGAATGAAGCAGCTAGAAAATGTTATAACAAGTAAAGCTGCGCTGTTGGGAGTTGTATTAATTAAAATTGGTATGGTGATTCACTGTATCCAAGGTGACTGAGGATTAAAAGCTTTTTGATGAGAATTGAGCACTTAGACTGCAGGTGGCAGAAGAGGTGACGGTTCAAAGACACTGGTGTGCTCAGCATCATTAGTCTGTTCGTAGAAAGCAAGAGAATGCGTTTCTGAACTGTGTACTGGGCTTTCTTGCATCATCCAGGGTTACCGTTGCTTATTTTGAAAGATAAAATTTATCATGGAGTATTTAAATAACAGAGCTGGTAATGGGAAATCTGTTGCAAGGCCAGGAATAAATACCAAATCTTCAGGCTTCGTTAATCACAAGCCTCACATCTCATGCTATTCTTAAGTCTTTTTCTGTGTTCATAGAACTACTGTTTTCACAGCATAAAATGAGAGAAAATGTTCAGCCTCAAGGCTAAGATGGCACTCTGCATGTACTAGGTGCATAGTGATGGGTGCAGCTGGGGGGGACCACCTGTAGTTATCACCTGGAAAGCTAATCAGAACAATTTCATGCCTGCATATAAAATGGAGTCACAAGGAGCAATAAGCATGTATGTTTTTAAAAAGTGTCTTAGTGGACTAAAATTTTTGTCATTCTGTAAGAAAATCCATCATGGTGTTACCTGTATTTTATATACATTTGTTTTCCAAAGGTAGCAGAATGTTTTTTTTTGCCAAGCATTACCCATGTTATTTACTAAATAAATCTAAGCATCTGTTCAGTTTTCTATTTCTATCTATTTATGTAGCTTATTTGCAATTATTTTCATATCCACTCCTACACTTTTCCACAGCAATTTTTTGTTGAACTTCAGACTGTAAGTTGAAGACGATTGTAGCTTGTAACAGCCTTGGTCAACTTTTTTGCATTAGGCCAGTGGAGCAGGTGTTGTCTTTGTTCTGCAAGGATACTTTCATGGCCCTCATCACTGCATTATTTGAGTGCCTCCCAAGTACTTCACAGAAAACATCCTGTTGGAATAGGAACATATGACTATCCTTATTTTACAGATGATCAGCTGAGATATTTGGTGATCTGCCCATAGCTGAGCTCAAAATTCATGGGAGAGTTCGGAATAAAACCTGGAGTTCCTGCTCATGGCTCTCACTAACAGACAATGCTGCCTTCTTTCTTTGCACAGCTGTGAACTTCAGGTGTAGATGATGATGATGTTTCCAGTCAGTTGGTTTACAGTTTTGCTGCTGCCTATTCTTGTTTCTAACTTGTCTTTACATTGTTTTAAAACTGCAGAAGTATCCTGCAGCCTCTCAACTTCTAACTTTGTTTCCTATCTTACAAAAAAAGGAGAGCGATCGCTGCTCTGCTACCTCATTTATAAATATTGAGTAGAAACAATTTGAGGCTGACCCATGTGCTAGAAGTTTAGTAAATATAACACAGCTACAAGATCATAGTACCCAAGGCGCTACTGTATCTGTACAAAAAAAAACCCAAAAAAAAACAAAAAACAGCCAGGATGACCATCCAGAGCAACCTTTATTTGACAGCTCCTGTTATCACTGCTGTCAGACCTGGCACTCACTTTAGGAATGCTTAGTTTTTCCTTAGCGTCGTCTCTCTTTGTACTGCTTGTGTTTTGCTCTTTGAGATAAAAATGGATGCCCTGCCTTCTCAGAGCTGGTGAGTGCCTGCAGCAGCATACTAAATTTTGAAAACTATATCCAATTGTCCTGCATCATCTTACAAAGGACCGTCAGCCTATAAGAGGATGGAAATTGATATAAAAATAGAGCACATTTTTAACACTGAAGTCTATAGTATAGTAAGGGTGAGTGTCTGTAACATGAAATACAATCTCTAATGCGACTGCGGGTTGCTAAGCTGGATGCAGAAATTAGAGTCAAATAGTGAGGGTTGTGTTACGTAGGCTGTCGGGTCGGGTAAGCATATAAACCCATTCTGGTCTTAAAGTTAGGGCTGTTGTGCAGGAGTCTGGCTAAAATCAGAGTGAGTTCTGCTTGCATCTGGAACAGAATTATAGCTTCTTGTGTGATGCAGAACTGTAACACTATAGCGTTGAACTGAGTGGTGGTAGTACAACAATGGTCTCATACAATGAGCATCTTACTGAGGTGAGCTGGGAAGCCAGTCTAACCTGTATGATTTTAGATGTTATGTTTCCTTCTTGTGTTTAGGAATGAATTGCTTCCACACGCGGTGAACTGAGCTGTTGCCAGTACTCTTATGAAGTAATGATCTTAGAAAGTAAAGCTTAGCTCTTTAATGTGGCTTGCCTTACCTATTTAATACCAGTGAGAAAAATCTTACATTTCACCTAAACTACGAGTGTTTAGTTTCCAGCATCCTGGATAATTGGTAGCTTGTCTGAAAAGACTTGAACAATTACTCGCTATAGAAAAATGACTCTAAAGAACTTCTCTGTGGAAACCAAAGGTAAAGGTGTTGAATCTGGACAATAAAACTTAGATCAAAGTAGCCAGTGGGAAGGGCTGTGAGAGGAGCAGATTGTCCTTTAAGCTTCACCATGTTGTGCAGGGTGTTACCTCTCTCTTCCTCTAATCAAATTTCATGAAGAAAGTAAAGCTATTCTTCCCTGTTGTAATTCAATCAGAGCCCTCCGCTAGATCACCAGGAAAGCACCTGCCCTTCTTGCTTCAGATTTGGTAGATAGAACCCAGTTTTTTTTTTTTTATAGCAGTTAGTTAATCCATAACCAAAGCGTGAGCCTACAGCGGCACCTGCCATGCAGGTGAGCTTTCAGTCTTGTTAATGTATAAATATATATAGATTTTTGTATTAAACTCGCACACTTGCATGCTCAATAGTGATCATCATAAGTAGAATTTAATAAAATGAGGTCATAAATGCCTAATGTGCTTTTTGTTGGGCAATAAAATTGCCCACGTGTTGCAATTGAGGTCTGAAGTGAACTTGCTTGCTGGGGCCTCTTTAGGGTACATACAAAGACCAACTGAGCACATGAAAAATGTTTTTCATGCTGTTTTTTTTTTTTCTCCCTTTTGGTCCACTGGCCTTTCCTCAACTGTCTTGGGTTGGTGCCCGTTGTAATATTTACTGCCATCAAACTCTGCTTTGGAATTAGGCACGCATTTGAAACATCTGCAGTTCTGAGGCCCTCCACTGTGACTATTAAGCTTTTGTCTCTGGCATTTTCCAAAGTCCTTGATTCTCTTCTGGTCTCCTGAGTGATCCTGATACAGTCCTCTAGAGTTCTGTAAAGCAGGCTCCTGTACTTTCTAATATTACAAATATTGGAAAGTGAAGCGTGGGTTGAAGGCCTAACTTCACGTGTAATGTTTTCCAAAACTGACTGATGTTTAGGTAGCTACTGAAATTTGTGTGTGGAGGACCTTATATTCAGTTCTCCCCAAAGATTCACGCATGTGATGTCTTAATTTGTGTAGGGGCGGGATGTTACCTGGCTTAGCACAAGGCACTCATGAACAGACGTTCAGGGAGGATGCATCTGATTTGCTGAAAAAAAGGGTTAAGTTAAATCCCATGTAGATAGGATGATGTTTCAGGTAAGTAAAAGCGTACGGAGGAATCGCACTGAGACAAAGGGATTTTTTTTTTTTTAAGGAGGAATTAAATGAGCTTTGTCCTAGCTATGCTGTGTTGCACAACTATGTTTTCTGTGGCCACCAGCAGGTCGGTGTGCTAAAAGACCAGCTGATGTTTTACAGAACAAACTCTTGATGGAATGTTTGCAAGGACCACCCCATACATGAGACTGTCAAGTGGTGTTATGGTGTCTCATGGCCTTTACTGATACTGCATTTTGATGACCATTGGTGATGGCTCCGCAATTTCATTGTAGGACTGTGATGAATACATTCCTGTAGAAGGGATGCTTTGAATGTTATTAGATCTTGTTCCCTGTCTTGCACCTTGTGATGCTATTCACACTCAAGAGTATGTAAAACGCTGCCATTTGAGTTTGGAAGTACCTTACTTCAGAGGAGGGCTTACAGTGGTTAATTGGACTGGAGCCCTCTGATTAACACAGTGTGCTTTGAATCATAGAATCATAGAGGTCTTTTCCAACCTTGGACTAGATGATCTTTGAGTCACCACCTGTCCACGTACCACCAGTATTGCCCACAATATTGAAAAATATGCAATACTGAACAATGTTGAGATATGAGATGCCTTTCATTGTACAAGGTTATAGTCACAATGCAGTGTTTCTGTAAGTATGTAACTGGTTAATTGCATCTTAGTGGGTTAACTGTAACTTAAAAATGAGTACTCCTGTGGAAGATTGTGGTAGGTCAGACTCAGTGCTCTAGAAATGCTCTCAGGATACATTCTAAAAATCAATACAAATGCTGTTTGTTAAGATACAAATAAATAATATGAAATGTAGACTCATTTGAGCTCATTTAAAATATAATGCTGTTTATTTGTGAGGATGCCATGTTACAGAAGGCCATATAAGACAATAAACATCGAAGTTACTTCATTCTTTTGAAAAGGAATGCAAACTAACAAAAGCTTGTGAAAATGAATCTGTACTTGTCAACCTCAATTCTGAGGTTCAGTTTTCCGTGGTGCTTTGCTCATATGAACATTAAAAATGAACAAGAATTAAGCTCACTGTATTCTTTCAGCTCTTGTTTCTGTTTCAGGTTGCGACTGAGAGTGTAGGAATAAATAAAAAATGATCAGTGTTATCTGCTGATATCACTTAAGGAAATTTGCAGAATCATAGAATAGCCTGGGTTGGAAGGGACCTATGTAGGTCATGGAGTCCGCCTTGACTGATGTATAGGACTCGTCTCCAGAGTTTCCCAGTCACGAACTAGTGCTTTGTGGGAGGTCAGGAGTCTTCAGGTGCTATAGTCTCCCTTTAAGACACCTGCTTGCAGAGGCGAGTAATTCTCGAGTAGCCAGCTGCTGGTGTGAATGGAACATGACAAGATTTAGTTCTATGTTAATTCTCTACTTGTGGCTTTTGCCAGCAGGGGGAGTTGAAGACCCCATCTTAGACTTGGTCTGTGCAGGTTGGGCTGGAGGATCAGCACTTTTGGATGGTCTCAGTGTAACATTCTCAGCATAGTTAATTGCTGGGGCCTGCATCAAGGGTTTGGAATACAATAAGGAGTTTCTTGCTCATTTTTTAATGGAAAAATGCAGGAAGATATGTTTTGAGGCAATGAATTATCAGTACTAAACATCTATTTGTACCAAAACATACATAATAAATAAGAAAGTGAAACTTCTTACCACATGGAAAAATCCAGTGTCACGTCTCAATAAAATATAGGAAAATTGCATAGACTGCAAATGAGTCTCAAAACAATCTCCAATATCTGAGAAACTCAGAGCAGCACTGGACACAATTTTCTGAAAATCTTCCCTAAATTTTAACACAGTGATCAATTTTTCAGGTAGATGGTTCTAGGGAAAGAATCTTTAGGTTTGTAGGGTGTATCCTGCGACTTCTTGTGTTCTGATGACAGGAACATCCTGCTATCTCTCGTGCGCCAAAGTCAGAAAATTGATATGTGTGGAAATAAATCAAGGACTGTTGGACTTCCTTTAAACCTGTAGCATGGTTCCTCTGTTTTTTTGTCAATAAGCCCACAGTTAAGCGTTTATCTATTGAACAGTCAGGGTCTTTTATAGCATCTGAAGGTGATAACTGAAAATATAATCAACATTTTAAAGTATTGTATAAATTGGTCTTGTAAATTTTAAATTCTCCTTAATTGAGCAGATACCCATGTTACTGCCCTAGCGGTGAGGACAAATCCTTCAGAACTGAGTAGCTTGTTCTTGTTTGTAAATATGTATTGACAACAACTTCTTTGCTAGTTTATTGAATTTCTTTAAACTAGCATTCTGCAACTGTATGTTTTCCTTTGGAGAAAATCCGGAGTGCTTGAACCTTTGAAGGCTTCTCTTAAAAATAATTGTGGGTGGGACGGATCTTCAAGATACAAGTAATAGTGTTTCCCTTTCTCCCTTAAACCTGATGGGCTACAACTTGTGTTTATATACTGTTGCAAACTTAATTTAGATGTAGTAGTAAGGTCTAAAACAAGTTGTGCTTTGTAAAGAAATCAAAGAAAGAAACTGAACGGTGCCTGAGTGGAAACAGTGAGGGAATCAGCGTGTCTGGCATTGACATAATACTGCGAAATCAATGCTTTGATCAACTGTAAAGCATAACAGCTGTGTGAAAGGTTTGCTGTGGTTAGCTGGCATTATCTCTTGTCCAAAGCCAAGTACATTGTAAACCAGTAAAAATTAACTGCCGGAGCACAATGATGTTTTTGTGACTGGGAATTCAGATAAAATTATGCTTCTGTTGGCAGAATGATAAAAAGAGCTGGGTCCATTTGCATACAGGTGAAGAGGGGCGGCGATGTCCCATGTTGTGCAGAGTCCAGGGCACCACAGGTATGCAAAGCATTCAGCTGTAAGGGCTGGCTTTAATTAAGCTTTATTTTCACCTGGTTAGTTATGGAGTGGGAGGAAATGAGCAGTACCGTGCTGAGTCATTGGGTGGCAGCAGAGCATTTACCACTTCCCAAGGCATCCCAACAGAAGGAACGACTGCAGTTCTGCTTGATTTTGATGTAGGTGTCTGAAAGCAAGGCTTGCACTCTGAAACAATATCTCAGCATGATATCTATGGTGAGAGTCCTCTCTCTTCGAGACAGATTTCCCTCCAAAAGTTTTAACATGAGTGTATGTATGTATGATGTATACAGATGTATATGCACACGCAAAAACTGTATCTCTGTGGCCTCTGCCCATTTCAGCTCTGTGACAGTGAGGAGCTTTAATGTGGCCGCTACCATTGCCAGTTCCCAAATTAGATCCCATATCCCTGGCAGTTCAAGCTTCTTCTGAAGATGTGCAGTGTGGTGGTCTTGTGGATGAAGCCATGTCCAAGTTCTAAATTATTTTTCTGCTGGAAGTGGTCCTGTGAATGTGGCCAGCATTAGCTAGTTAGCGAAAACTGCCCATGTTTTTGTTAGTCATGGCTCTTTGTAAGAAAAGCGTAAGAGGCAGGACAGTTGGTGTTTATCATTAGTGTTTCACAGTGGCTGTGAGCAACCTGGTCTCCTGGGAGGTGTCCCTGCCTATAGCAGTGGAGTCAGAACCAGGTGATCTTGAAGGTCCCTTCCATCCCAAACCTTTTTATTAATTCAAGGAAGGAGTTAATCTCTCTGTACTTATTCTGCAATTTAAACATTGAGGGTTTTTTTTAATTTGAAAGTTGCGGGCAGTGCTTGTAGGACTTTGAAAATGCTGTCCTCTTTTGGAACTAAGTATATTATTTGTGTATTGTTTCAATTAAGAGATCAATAACTCATTTCCATTTGTTTCATGTTGATTCTGCACACCTCACAATGTAGTTCATGCAAAGTAATGTGCTGTGGCCTCGAGGAGAATGAATAAAGTGAATTTACTTTCTCCCTGCCATTTTCTCTTACTAGCTGAAGTAATCCTCTTTTTAACTGGTGGATCCACAAAACCCTGGCCTTTGAATTTGCCTATACATGGGGCAAGAGTCCCCTCATGCAGAGTTTTATTATTTATTTCCATGCTTTGTGGTTAACTTTAGCAGAATGTTGAGATGCAGAGTGGAAATAATAGGAATTACAGTACTGAGGGCAAAGTGTGCAAACGCATGGTATCTCTTTGCCACTTGTGTGTGTGTGCTAGGAATGTGGTCATCAGTGAGAACCTGTTGGTAGAAACAATACAGAGATTTTTATCTGTAGAGATTTAGTTTGAATACATGTTGGGATTGTGTCAGCCTATGATCATTAAGAGAACTGGCGGTAGGAAATGAAAGTGACTGATGAGAATTCTGTCAGTTTTTGTCTGCAGTACACGTAGCAGGTATTTTCCATTTTCTTTTGTACAAAGAAAAGGAGAGATGCTGGCAGAAGGTATAAGACTTTTTGAAATCTGTTATAAATGTTACAGCGCTGATGTTTCATGTCCTTTGAAGACTCTGCGTTGCTTCTTTTTGAGGAATCAGCTCTCTAAATTTCAACTTCGCAGCCCTCCAGTTAATTAATGCTGTTTTTTTAACAAATTGCCTCTGGCTTTCATTTTCTCCCCATTCAGGGATTTATCAACCTGACTGCAGAAAAAACACAGTGCCTATTGCCCTGTGCCTATTTTACATGCTGACAATAGGAAACCTCTTTTTTTCCCCACAAATTTGCGATGACGTTCTCATCTTCTCTAGGGGTTACTTCAAGAGGATAACTGCTATTTCCTCCCAGTTCAAGCTTCCCTGTGTCAGGGATATTTGATCATTTCCAGTAGATGGAAAAATGCAGTTTGCAGGCTGAGAGCTGCACGTGTAGCCCTGCAGGCTGTTGTGAGGGATGCTATGTTATGGCAAATTTCTAGGAGATGAAACCATCATGTTTAACAGAATAGCATGAGGATCTCTAAGGCAAGCTCTTCCTGGTGTCCGAAGTTCCTACAGCTTTAGTGGCTGCAACAAAAGGTCAGATCTGCTAGTGGCTCTGGGAGGAATTCCTGGAGGTTCCCTTGCATCTGCCTTGGATTCAACTGAATTGAATCCAAATCCCACAGGTTTCAAAGAATAATGCTGGATTCAGTGACTTGCTTGCTTTCACAAAAGATCAGTTTAGCTAGAAAGCCTTGGGCTGTAATTAGGAAAGTCTTTATGCAATTCTTTGAGCAAGGAGGAAAGAGGTTACTGTCATTTTGAAGAATGCCAACCTAATGCATCAAAGTAGTCATGCATTTTGGGGGTACTTTGAGGTTGGACATTAGGAAAATTTTCTTCTTGGAAAGAGTGGTGATGCACTGGCATAGGCTGCCCAGGGTGGTGGTGGAGTCACAATGCCTGAAGGTGTTCCACAGCTGTGGGGGTGTGGTATGAACTAACATGGTCAGTGGGCATGGTGGCATGGGTTGGTGGTCAGACTGGGTGATGTTGGAAGTCTTTTCTGACCTTAATGATTCTAAGAAGTGCAGTTATTTCAAATGCGGAAGTGACATCTCTGTTTTGGCAGCAGAGCAAGATACTTGTGACCATTTGAGCACCATTGGCATCTGGTGGTTTTAGGTGCCTTGGTGTTCCAGTATGTGCACTGCTCTCCTGGTGGGAATGATTTCCCAGGAAAACTGAAATGTAAAAATAGTAGAGTAGTTCACTTGTAATCTACACTAAACAGGAGCTATAGTGCTGGCAAGTGGTGGTACAGATACCTCAGCTACTTACCTCGTGCACGCAATAATCCGTATGGTTGCATTAATACTGTGAATTCTGCTGTAATACCATCTAGAATATTTCAGATAAATTCTGATTGTAGAAGCTTTCAGAAGTGCCTACACAGCTCTTTCTTCAGCATGTTGAATGTTCTTGTTCAAGTCCTGAAGCATTACCCTCATTTAGTGGTAAATTAGGTTCTTGAGATGGGCCAATGACAAATCAGGTTTTTATGCCTCTTTTCCAGTGTACCGCAGACCTTTGGAATTTCATGTGGTCTTCTATAAAAGGAAATTAATGATTATGTATTATTCATAAAATAATGTTTCCATCATTTTGTCCGTTTCCTCTCCATAAATTCACCAGCAGAGGGCTGAAGGATTTACCACCTACTTAATTTAGTTTAGATTCATGAATACACTGCTTAAACTTCCCTCTTGAAAGAAAATGTTCCTGCCAGGTTGGAGCATAGATCTGAAATACTCTGTGCTGTCTGAGTACATGACATATGCTGCATAGCGTACTGAGCTGGGAGGTACACCCTCTCCATGGCTTAGTAATGTTCACGGCAAAAACTTCACTTTCCAAGCATTTTGAAGCATTATTGTTTTATTTCAGAGCTGCTGAGTGAATGCCTTTCTGGAATGTGCAGTTTTAAGCTATTTAGATCTTCCTCGACTGCATGAGGGAGATTATTAAATAAGGTGGCTGTCATGGTCAGTCTCAATCTGAAACTGATGCATCTTTCTACAGCAGCCTGGGCTGAGAGCTTAGTGCGTGCTCAGAAAAGTGCTTCCGCTCTTCTTTTAGCACGCCCTACTGAGCTGGGTTAAAAGCAGGACTTCACGTTCAGAGAACGTAGCCAAAGGTGGAAACCTGATCTTCATGGGAAAGAAAACAGATCATTTTGGCATTTTGGAATGGGCTAGATCCTGCAATAACCCGACACATTTTTTCCTAAATAGAAGACCGGGAATCTTAGTTCCTTCTTTCTTAAAAGTGGTAGAAATTCATTCACTGCTTTGCAGAATTTGTGGTTAAGTCGCTTTTGAGCTTTTCTGCAGGAAAATGGAGGTATTTCTTGATTCTTAGTCCACTGAAGAGTCTGAATGATTTCCACTGGTTTTGGTGGCCTTTGGTCAGACATGTGGTGTATTATGAAAATAGCAGAGAATGTCACTGTGGTTTTTTTGACCCTAAAAGCAGATTGGCAACATACCTAGAACCGAACTTTTCATATTTTCCAAGTGCTTTGCTGTTAAGAAAATTATGTAAAACGTTGCTATAAAACTTTCAGTTAATAATATTTAGATGAACATGCTCAGAGACCATTTTGATGGCTTTCAGAGTGTCTTCCTGAGTCTTTTGGATTCTTCTTTAACCAAAAGTGATCTTTTAGGACCTTTTTTGCCAATGGAACGTTTTCCTAATTGTATCCAGGCGTCCCAATGTAGAGAAAGAGTGATTGTGAGCAGGAATAAATCACTGCTAAGTACTCTGAAAAGATAAATGAGCAAGACTTGAATAAAAACAAACTCACCACCATGACTTACTATTTCTGAGGTGCCTAGAATAAAAGCCTAATTGGACTTCACATTTGCTTTGTTTGAAATGTATGTTTTTGAAAAGAATTAGCGACTTAGATTCCATCACATTTTGCATATTTCTTATGTGCTTTCTAGGAGTTTCTTTTGTAAAGATGGAAGTATGGCTGATATCACTCTGGAAAGTATTTAAAAAGAAACTGCTTTTGCCCTAGATATCTCTACTTTTTATGGTAGTGACTGGAGCATGCTTAAGAGCCAAGATGTGTTGTCCCAAAGAATCTGTCATATAAAAAGATGGTGTGAAGAAAGGAGTACAGAGAAATTATCATCTTATTGTTGTTATTGTATTATGGTTATTTTATTTTTTGAGATATAGTATCTTCTAGGGGAAGCTAGAAGGGGAAGGCACTGAGTAATCTCTGGGCATCTTTCTGGGCATCTGGTCGTCTTTCCATTGAGAAGTGTATGGTATGTTTGAATAATTACGCATATGTATGTATGAACATGTATGTTACTAGCAGACTTCTGTTCATGTGTGCTTTGCTAGTAGTTGCTTGGTGAGCATACCTGCATGAATATTTAGCAACATTCTGATTGCTATACTAGGTTGTTGTTTTTGCCCTGGTAAAGGCATGGAGGGGTATCTGAGAAGCATGCTTTCTTGAAACTGGTTTCCTGTAGCATACAGTGCCTCTTTGGTGCTTGTGTGCAAGGTGGGAGGCTGCCCCAGTGGTAGCTATTGCAATGCTCCAGCATGGTCAGTGGTGGAAGATCTTATCGTTTGAGGCAATGTCCTGACATGGTGTAAGACTATGGAACGTTCTATGGCCATGTGTTGACACAAAATTATAAAGCTACCTCAGTTTTTGTATGTTGTTGAGTTCAGCCACAGCATCAGTTTTTGAGATACGTGTGGCTTCTCCCTGGGAGGGTAATGTCTCTGTCTTCACAGACACATCATTTCCTGGTCAAGGTTCTCTATTCAGAAGTGAAGTTAGGATGTAAGTATTCATGTTTACAATATCTCAAAAGTGCTAGAGTCTGACCTTCTCAAAGCTTTGCTTAATCTCTTCAACCCTTGATAGGGGAAAAAGAAACAGGTGAGTTGGGAACTTGCTCGAGTTTCAAAAACTAAAGCACACATGAGCCTCTTCTCCAGTAACTATCTCTTTTAAAGTGCTCAGTGGTGGAATGAAATGCTGGATTTTTCTCTGCAGATTGGAGATGACTCTGGAGTGTTTTTCTTTTCATTTAACCAAGAAAGCTAATTATCATTAATAATGCTACCTCTACTGTTTCACTGTAATCTTATTTTAAGGAAGTGTTTGAATATTAAGCGTTTTTCCCACATCAGTGAAACAATGTACTGTTCTCTGCCAAAAATCACATTCGCATATCATCCTCGTTCCTGTAGCTGCAGGGTGAAATTTGGAATTTTTCCAGTAGCCCAGCTGCCAATTTACCATCATTGATCATTATCAGGAGTCACTTGAGTTGTCTGATGTATAGCAAAGTATGTTTTTGGCTGCGTGTGATGTATGAGCTGTTTTTGGTCTTGGGGACCTGCTTGTACTGGTTTATGGAAGGCTGTTCTTCAGAACTGATTGTGGTTTCCTGAGAGATAGCCCCTATGTTATAATGAAGTAGTAGTGCACTGTTGAAGTGTTACACGTGTGATAGGGAAGTGAGCTTAGAAGCACAGAATCAAAGGTGTTGGAAGGGACCCCAAGAGATCATAAGTCCAACCCTCCTGCCAAAGTAGGTTCCCTACAGCAGATCACACACGTAGGCATCCCGATGTGTCTTGAATATCTCTGTAGAAGGAGACTCCACAACCTCTCTGGGCAACCTGTTCCAATGCTCCATCACCCTTACCATGAAGAAATTCTTCTGTATGTCAGTACAGAACTTCCTGTGTTCAAGTTTTAGGCCATTACTCCTTGTCCTTTTGCTACCTACCACTGAGAAGAGCCTGGCCTCATTCATTTGCCTCTCACCTCCTATTAGATATTTATAAATGTTAATTAGATCGCCTCCTCAGTCTTCATTTCCCCAGGCTGAACAGACCCAGGTTACTCAGCCTTTCCTCGTAAAGGAGGTGCTCTAGGCCCTTTTATCGTCTTTGTGGCCCTCTGCTGGACCTGATCTGATTATTTGGCATTCAGTGGAAGCTCAGCTATTGAAATCGATGAGAGGGGACACATACCCAGTGCTCTTTTGACTTAATGTTCAACTCTTAGCGTCCTCAGAGCTGAATTTTCTGTTAAGAAAGGTATCGCGAGATTGAGAGTTGCATGAGTTTACTATAATCCTTGGAGTTAGTGGGGAAAAAATTAAACTCTATATGAGGCTCTTACTTCTGTTGGGGGGGCGGGGGTATTTTTGTGAAATGAAGGTACCTCATAATATTTGGTCCCTTAGTTTACTAGTTTAGAGATGGCTGCAAGAACTTGCTACACTGTGATTATGCACAAGATGCTGCAAATGCTCTGGGTGCTGATATGAATTTATTTCTGAGACCCAGATTTAATCACTAGTGAGATTTTCCTGTAGCAGTCAAGCACTTAGACTCGGCCTCACATTTTGGATTAATGCCTTGGTTAAGCAGTCCAGCTAGTCAGCTAAGATATAAAAAGCAGAAGGAATTAGAAAATCCCAATTTGATTGATCTTAGTATTTTATGATCCTTTTAATTTGATTTAGTGATTCTTGTTTCATTTTGAGTTCATTTTTCAGTTCTGCATTGTTAGGATTACATATGCCATGTAAGAATTTGTTTAAAGATCACTTTTATTGGGAGTAAAATAGAAGCTGGAAATCTTCCTGTTATTCTAAGGCATTATAACAGCTTGTTTGTACGAAGTCTAAATTTGGAGCCAAATTTGACTTGCCCTTTAAAGCAGTAATAACCTTAGAACCTTGCTAATAAGTGCTGGAAGGTTTGTCAGTGCTCAAATGAGTCTGAAGATATTTTAATTATTTGCCATACTTAGTCTTTATACTGGTGGGGTTCAAACTGCAACATATGGGTCTGCATCTTACTGCCCTGAATAGCTGATCATATATTACTCGGTGTTTGACAGCTGTCCTTATTGTTCATAGCCACCCATACTTTCTCAACACTTTCATAATCTATTAATCATTTATTAACCCTTTATAAACCATTTATAAATGTACCCTGAATAAAAAAAAAAAAGTGTGACCATTCAATTTCTTCCTTGAGTTTAATATTAAAGGCAAGTCCAAGGTCAAGATGGGCGGAGGGAGGCTTTAGGGAGTTGGTGTAGTTCATATTTTGGCCAGTCAGCTGAGGAACCACGTGGAACTAAAATTAGTAAAGTGTGTGCAGTGGAGAAAGTTCACACGGTGTAATACGCTGTGGGCAGTATTAGGGTTGACTTACCCAATCTGTTAATGGTATGGTCTGTCTAGACCTTTGGAACATTCCTTAGGTCCTTATTTAATGTAGGAGGAATCATTTCTGAAATTAGCATATAAATTGTCCAGAGTCAGCAGCCTTTTAAAACAGTATTTCACCCTTGTGTCAAGGCACAATCACTTGTTTTAAAAAATACTGATACAAAGGCATAAACTGAGAAAATTCATTAAGTTTAAAAAGGGGAAATGGTCAGGATTTGATTTGGGAGGTTTTATTTGTTTAGTGATGTTAATAAGGGGAAGTGTATGATGATAAGGAAACATCTGGAAAGCTCTACTCACATGGAAGGTTTACACTTACGTAACTGAAACTGGCAGGTTTTCTGATTTTTGACATTACGTTTTCTTCATTCCTTGGTCTTCCATGTAACCTGTAAATAAGCCATGCTGTGTGTTGTGTTCATTTAAGGGCTCAGTCCAGCTGAACAAGCCTGGTGCTCAGCGCCAGGATGCTGAAGGGGGAGGCGCAAGGAACCTGCTGGAGGGAATCCTCCTCCCCAGCTCCAGTTTCTTTGCTGGCACTTCTGAGGTCTTTGCTTGTTTGCTCTTCAGCTGCCAGGAGTAATGTACTGTGCCCTGTTCTGAGGTTATCAGTTGCAAAGAAGGGTAATGTAACATGTATTCAACTTGCAAATTGTGCAGGAATTGTCAGCTTGCATTTGGAAAGAGTACATTTCTATACGGAGACAGCAAATAAATGACGATACAGTGCAATAGGTTTAGCTGGCATGAATCTGAAATGACCACACTGAGCACTGAAGCCAACAAAATCTTTGTAGTACAAAATCATGTGTTCTGAACGTGCCATGTACTTACAGAAAAACTATTCCTGGAATGTTTCTAGAGAGTTTTATATGTTTATTTGGTACTTACTTTTCTTCTACCTCGCTCCAAAAGCCAGGTGCTTTAATCACAATGAAATTGCCCTGGTCACAGAGAAATAGAGCTGGAAAATAATGCAACTACAGAAATTCTTAAAGGTAACCTAAAATAGCATTTTTATATGTAACTGAAGAAAACATCCGAACTTAAAATTGTTATTACCTCAAGTGTTCAATACTGAATTTGTTACCAAAAATGCTTTACTGAAAAGCTATTTCCATTCCAGAAAAGTTTGGCTTGTTGCCAGGAAAGTCTTAAAGATACTGGATCTTAAATTTGTCACGGTCCCAGTGTCCATCCCGTGTGCCACCCATGTCCTCTGAAGAGAGCATGTTTCAGCTCCCAATCTAATAAATAGTGACGAAGAACTGTTTTAGAAGGAAAGAAAAATCTAGGATTCCTTGAAACAAAACAAGCTGCTTAACTGATGCTAGAGTAAGGGATGTGAAGAGTTATTTTGTAAGCTCTTTATCCCATCTTCTGTTCAACTGTCTTTAAAATTATTTTGTACGTAGGCAGCCCCAGTGACCTTCCCATTGTGAAGTCATGTTTGAGCTTCTATTACTTTTTATTTTAGGATCTCAGAATGCTATAGGCATGTGTATTTTAAAGGCTCACACCTAGGATGGCTACGCGTAAGAGTTCTACTAAGTGCAGAACTACGTGCAGTGGGCAGGTGCTGTGCTCTGTTTGCACTCTGCCTGGAACAGCGAGGCCTTGGCTGCTGTCTGTGGGCCATTGCTTGATGCTAAACAACAATTGCAAGAGCAATGTGACAGTGTTTCTGCCTGAGTGAGCGATAGCAGTTATTTAGTGACCGTGAACTTAGCAACCGAAGAACTGCGTTTATTTCGCAGTCTTTAGAGAGTGTCTGATCCAAAGATAATCATGTGCAAAGTGTCAGAATGTCCCGGATGAACCAGAGCAGGCCCCTGTTAGCACAAACGTGAGGCTGGCTGTGGTGCTGCTGGGCAGGCACAAATGGAGTGAGGTGCTGGGAGAAGGCAGCATGCTGCACGGTGTACCAACTGCACCTTCACTGTGGGGCACCCAGGCTTCACTGGAGGGCAGTGCAGGCCTAACCTGCGATGGCCGTTGTGATTTTGGAGTTACTTTGCAGGGACCACTTTAAAATGTTGGAAGAGGTCCCCCCCACCCCCTTCGTACTCAATTTAATTGGAATTATGGTGCCCATCAAAAAGTATTACTGCAAGGTGACCTGGAAATAATCATTTCCTTTCATCTATAGCAAACATTTGTAGGTCGTTAAAATGTCACAAATAAATAAAGTCTTATTCACAAAGAAATGGCTTCATGTGATTCCAGTAAAATATGAGATTTCATTATATACAAAAAGGCTATGTGTTGTATTCCTGGTTCACAAAGCAAACGTCCAACACATGTGGAATGCACAGCAGGATGTAGGACCCTCTAAGGGTTGTATACAGATATATGAAGGGGAAGAGGGGAAGAAAAACACTTGTGGGTCTGAGGAAACGACCCCTTCAGTAACAAATGGAGCATGTGCTCTGGGTCTCTGGGAGGATTTGTGTGGGGATCTTGCTCTCCATGTGCGTGCATTCCTCTGAAGCAGACAGGTGTTAAAGTGAAATGGTGCCCAGAGGACGCAGCACCCTCCTGCTATCAGCAGCCTGACCACATGACAGATCCGAGAGCAGCCAAGCACAACTGCCGTGGAGCTTGCCAAGGGGTTAGATGCTGAATACTGAGTGAGGTATCTGTGCCAGCTTGGCACCTCTGGGCCATGTGGCTGCTGCCAGTGTGGGGTTGTCATTGTAACATACTGGGGAGAGTGGAACCTGAAGCTGTCCTCTCAGTTCCTGCCGAGAGAAGGTAACTTATTGTTGTGAATATAAAATATTAATTACCTTACAAGTATGCTTGGGAGGCTGTGCATGGCTCTGGCATCTCTCCAGACATGCTGTGGTGAAATCAGAGGATTGCCTCCTGGCACTGGAGTCTGTTTTGCACCCCCCCCCCCCTCTCCCCCCAGCATCACGCTGGAAATGAGTAAGAGGAACTGTTTGGAAACAATTGACATCTGGGGAAAGATGTTCATTGGCTTCTGGGATTTAGACCAGTCCCTGAGCTGGGTGCGTTAGGAGTGAACTTAACCAATGCTGTAATCTTTTGGCACCTGTTGCAGTTTTTTTGGCAGTGGCATAGGACTGCTTTGATTGCACTATGACCGGAGTAGTGAGCATATGTCTGATGCCCACCCCAGAAAGAGCAGCTTAGTGCCCTTAGTGCTTTACCCATTGTTTTTCTTCCACTTTCTTATTTGTCAAGCTGCTGTTAGTAATCATTGTTACATGCAGACAAGCATCTATCAGAATCTCCAAAGCTAACAAATGAAGGACAAAGAAAGAGGAGAACAGGAATTTGCAGAACTCTGTGTTGTCAGAGACCAGCTGCTTTTTGCATTTGATTTGGAATTGTTTATCTGGCCCTCAGTTTTAAGGAGTGTGGTAAACAGAGGACTCCAGGCAAAACGATACGTCCTAGTGTCTGAGATGTAATCAGGAGATGAGTATTTGGGTTTATAAATATGTTAAGCAAAACAACCAAATATGTATCTTCAAGAAGAGAATTCAGCGGACCCATTAAAGGAAGTCTCTGCCTACATGTCTCCGCACTGATTGTACATCTGTAAATGGCCGCCGTCCAGCAAAGCTCTTAAGTGCATGCTTAACTCTCAGCATGGCTTGGCTACAGCAGTGTTGCTAACTTTGGCATGTGAGCTTTTATGCATTTGGGGCATCCACATGCCTAGTGCTAAGCACATGCTTATGTGCCCTTCTGGAAACTAACTCCTCCTTGTGCCCTGGAGCATGAGTCCAGTTTCCACCTCAGTTTCCTGCTCCTAGAGAGGGTATTGAGGAATAGGGCTGCATATCCATATGGACATCACTGAAATGCAGAGGTACAGGCCCCTGATGCTTGCTGATGCTGCATGTATTTTACCTTTCCTGGTGCCTTAGAATCAATGCATGGACTCCAAGGGATCTCTAGAACATAGCATAAGGTCTTCTAATCAAAATGTGTTGGTTTTCTGAAGGAGACTGTGAGCCCCTGCAGTCACCAGGGCTGTTCATTAAACTCTGATGGACAGACATCGTTCCTATAGACTGGATTAGTAGATTGAGAAGATATAGTGAGGTTGTCCATAAAGGTTCCCATTGCTGTAAATCAGTGCATCTTAAACACAATTCCTGTACAGTCTGTACAGAACTCAGCATTTAGTAGAAAAGGATTCCTCGGTTAACCCTTGTGGCAGAACCAGTGTGGAAATGGCACACAGTCCATATTGCACTGCAGCTTTGTGTGTCTGGACTGATGGGCAGTCTGAGAGGTGCGCGTGTTGAAATTTATCATAGCATTTGCTGCCTTGTTAAAAGCTAGTCTTGAGAGGTGAGGTTATCAGATTAGAAGCAGAAGTCCTCAAATGCTTATTGCAGCTTCTGGAGTTACAACTCAGCTTTGCTAATCTAGAAAGGTGATGGAAGATCCTATGCTTCTTGTCTACTTGTAGACTGCAGATGAGAAGAATATCAACAAAGGCTGCCCAAATGCTAGATCTCCTAAATGTTGAACAATGAAAAATTAATTGAATGTATTGCAGTAGTCACTGTTCATAGAGCTCATTGGGTACCTCTGTGTTTTAGATTCTGTTTTAAAAAAAAAAAAAAAAGGGGGCAAAATAAAAAAAATTCCATCAGAAACAAACAACTGCTTTCATAAGTAAAGTCCAAGCAAGCAATTCCAGCAAACTATTCTAGTGTGCACAGTTCAGAGTCTGCTTGGATATTTTATGATCTACCATCTGCAGCAGAAAATTGCTGAATGAGTAATAGCAGGTTGATGGTTGTTGGTTTTTTTTTACCTTTACTGAAGCCTGTTTGTGCTACAGTCAGCTTTGGTATTTGTAGTCATCTATTTTATGTAAGTTAATTTTTGGACTTCATGAAAAACCTAAATGGGAGAAAAACATCCTGTTGTGAGGCGGTTCTTATCTGCTGCATTGGAAGAATTAAAAATGGCTTTCTGAACAGTCCAAAGGAGTTCATTTGAGGGCTAAAACCCAAATACAAGTTTGAAAAGCACTTTAAAATATCTTTGTCTAGCTTTCTGCCTCTGGAGGAGGAAAAGAGAAATTTAGCAAGCACCACATGTTACAGATGCTGCTCAAGATGCTCAACACATTACTTAAAGCTGTTCTGTAACCATTATGTTGTGAGTAATAAAAGGATGTGAATGGGATGGAAAAGGGAGAATCCAGGTTTGCTGTAACCACATCTGTAGCCTCACCATTCACATGTAGTAACGGGGTCAACTCACTTCTGCCAGTTCCTGCAGTATTACTCAACGTACCTCTGCAGCACAAAGTGATACCAGATCAGGGTTACCTCTGAGTGAGCTGGCATGTCTGCAGTAGGTAACCACACAGGGATACCAGCTTCGGTGCCGGAAACAGTGAAGCTCTATTACTGCCATACGTAGTCAATTAGCTCGGATGTCACTGTGAGCAAATATTGCTATATTGCTGCTGGATCTGCTGCTACGTTAATTGACGCTGGCTTGGGGATCTTTGCCCGAATGTGCAGCGCAGACATACCCAGGAATGTGCTCCTATTGTTGACTGAATACTGTATTTTCTCATAAATGTGGCAGGAGTATAATTGCAGGGTGGAAAAAGAAGGGCAATATACATTCACTTCACTTTAGAAACTAAATTAAACCTTTGACTTAACTCACTTCTATACCAGCTCCCTGCAGGCATTTCTACAGGCTTCATTAGAGCCAACCTCGAGGCCATGGAAAAGGTCTTACAAAAGCCCAGCTAGGAAGCCAGTCACAGCCCCAGATCCCGCTGCTGCACAGCACAATCCGCCTCTTGGCTCCTCGGGCCTGCAGCTGCCAGGCACTCTCCTTATGTGGTCACTGGTGTTGGCTCACAGGCTGCAGCAGATAGAAGAGGAGGGCTGAGGGGGAACACATTCATCACTGCCAGCGAGAGTGGGGGCAGTGCCAAGTCGCTATGTAACTAAGCACATGTGCCAATTTGCTCGGTAATTGGATTGCTATTTGAAAAATTAAAGCGGTGTCTAGAAAATTCGAACCTTCGCATTTACACAGTATGAAGCTCGCAGCTGAGGGCCTGCACAGGAAGAGTAAAGGTGACCAGACGTAGGTGTTTAGGAGAGTGGGCGTAGGAAGCGATGTGATTACTTTCAGAAGTGTTCCCCCAGCCTCACAAGCAGCCGCTCTGCAGAGAGACAAAGAGCAAGGCACAGCGCAGGGGAAAGCTGTAACGTTATGGACAAGCTGTAACCCATTGCTTACTAAGGAAAATTAGCACGGGCTCGTCAGCTGAAAGCAATTCGTGTAAAGAAAACATATCATTAGAGGGAAGGGCTTGATGTTGCTGTAAATTTTTTTTTTTTTGCTGAAGAGGGGAAAAAAGCTGCTAATGGCCATTACAGTATTTTCTTCCAAGCCTGCAAATCTGTTACTTCTCTGTCTGCTATTATATATATTATTCTGAGATGCCTTTGCTGAGCAAATCCTATGTAGTAATGTCAAAACTTAATTATTTTGAATTATCCGGCTACAGAATTTCTCCTTAAAGGTACACTTGTGACACAGAGCTGTTTCTGCTCCCCCTGAAATCAAGTTCAGACCTCACTTTGACTTCAGCAGAAGCCCAATTATATCCAAAAATATAGTTACCTAAATAGCCCTTCAGGCATTTCGCTATTCTTTGCAGTTGAGCTCTCTGGCCACCCCTTATTCAGCTAAAAATTTTAAGCGTGTGGATACAATGGGTTATAAATTGTTCCTAAGGTAATATTTGTAGTTTAAAGTATAATCCGGTTGCTTGTAGACATATATAAGCAGTGCCTGTGTTCTTCATCACTGCTCAGCGGAAACTCAAGCTGGAAGCCTTGTATTTAAAATAATAGAAAGTAGAAATCGATGGGCTTGTCCCAAAGAAGAACTATTTGGAACCTCTGTGAAATGTCTGATTATTTCTCATGTGCTTAGTCCTGGTAGAATGAGGTTAACACATGTCAAAGTGGAGGCTCAGGAAATTTTGGGTCACATTTCTGCCCCTAGATGGAGTCTTCTGCACACTGGTATTTTTGATATTTGGGGAGAATGGAGCTGTGTGTTGGAAGCCTTGAAATGCCTCTTGTTCTGAATTCCCTTTACAGTGTATCAAGTGCTGCCCATTGGGACGAGGGTAACTGGGACCCAGAAGACCATTTAGAAGAGGAAAAATCAAAATAGGGTTTGTTTGTAGAATTGTTCAGATACTGTAAGAGACACCACAATTTCTTAGTGTCTCTTGTTTGTTGGTTAGCGATAGATACCTGTGTAGTAAGGCAAAAAGTCTATTTTATAAAGCGATGCTCATTACTATGAAATGTCTGATATTTGCAGCTCGCAGTGCTTAGCATTTCTGTGACTTTTGTGGTATTCCCTTCTCTTAGTGTCCTGTGAATGCCATGGTAACGTTAACGACTTGTAAAACATTTTAATAGTGACCACTGTAATATAGTGGTTGTGTGCAAACAGCATGCGCCATTGCTTCAGAGGTGTTTGTAACATTTTGTTTTTGTCACAATCAGAGCAAAACGTTGCCAGATCTCGAGAACCAAATCCTAAACTTGCCAAACACGAAGCTGAAAGTGAGTTCTCTTCTGCAGCTTCTGCCTTTGATCATCTGCAGTTTCATTGATACATTCCTACCCAGCACTCACGAGCTTAGTGAACCATGGCTCTAGCAAGCACAGTTGCTTGGGAAAAGCATTTGGCTGCAGACGCCGTGTTGGAGGGGGGAGGTGGGTGTTTTCCGAAGCCAGCTTTGGAAAAATCTGTGTTGTTTTATGTGTGAGAGAGAGCTCAGCTGCGGGCTCGCGGCTCAGGTATGTTTGCAGGCGGCTTCTGGTTCCGCCTCTGCAACAGGAGGGACCAGCTGCAGGGTTTGTCCTTGGGCTGGGAGCTGGATTCCTGCAGAATCCAGGATTTTGCTTTGGACCTTTTTAAATGTGATGTAAATGCCAGCAGCTTCCTAACAACTGTTCGCGGAGCTCGGAGCAGAATTTACAGTGGACTCTTGTGAGTGAGAAGAGAAAGGAAAAGCTCAACAAAACCTCTGTCATCTGAGCAGAGTCCTGAGAAATGCTTTCCAGCTTTCAAAGAAAGAAAGGGTCTTAATTCAGATTTGCCGGAATTGTCTAATTAGTTCCTTTAATGCCATGCACCTTATAGTCTGTGCCGCCAGCTTCGTCCTATAAATGAGACGATGGGCTAATTCATCTTGGCAGCAGTAAACAGACCTTGTGATTGTCCTCCCCACAAACACCGGCCTGCTTTTAGGAGAGTGCTTTGACCAAGCCCGCGTCCTCGCTCCCTCTGCTGTGCCCCCCTATTCCGAGCGCTGCCTCTGCTCCGCACTCTCCTTCCCCACCGACCCACCCCACCCCGTCTCGCACACAGTGACATACCTCACACATTTGCCACTGCTAACAACAACCTGTCAACTCTTTCTTTGCACCGTGCTAGGCGCCCTTTGTTTCTGCAGCCCAGCAAGCCTTGCAGCTGTTGTCCGAGGCCTGCTCCGACAGCCTGTGATCAGTCAGCTGCAAAATCCTCCCTGAACAACTCGGTATTCACAGCTCTAATCGGGCCAGCGGACTGTTTCCTCCTCTCTCGCAGTAAATCTTTATCACTTGCGCTCTGCTCGTCAGTTCGTGGCGCCAGCTCTTTGGGCAGCTCGATCCCTTTCCCATACTCTGCTGCGCTGTGTGCTCTGAATGCTAACTCCGGCCTCGTTTAGGCTCGGTGCTGCGGTCCACATGTGGGGAATGTCGAATTCCTTCTCCTTTCCCATCTTCTAAGCTGCATGTACCGCAAGTTTATCTCTCTTCAAACACAAAGATACCCAAAGGCTCCCTCCTTCTGCCTATTTCATATTGTATCCTTAGAGGTTAATTATGCAATTATCTTTCCAGCAGCCTGTTGTGCTTCTGTATAAGAGCGGCCTTTGGTAGGAAGAGCAGGGTGAGTGCCCAGCCCGAGGGAGCTGGTGGTGGCAAGGGAAGCCCTGGGGAAACTGGCACAGGCTTTAATTTGATCGCATGCCCAGGGCTATTAACCTTCCTCTTAATGGTTCCCCCATGGACGGAAACACATTTCCTTCCATCCTGTCCCTCAGTTGATGCCATCTCAGTCTTTTAAAAGATTTACATCTAAGATGTTGAATTGTGAAGCAGGTTTTTAGAAAACAGATCAAAGTTTACTTCCTTGGTATCCCAGCTGAGTGGAGGGGAGTCCGTGCTGCTTTTAGGATGAGGTTTGTGCCAGTGTGGGGCTGCTGAAGATTTATTCTTGTGGAGCTGAAAGCACAACTCTGTGTCCATTGCTACTTCTGCTACAGCATGACAGCTCCTCCTGCCTCTTTTGGCAAAATGCTGTGGAGTTTTGTTTTCCCCTGAGTTGTGCTTGGGCCTGGGGTCTGAGATGACCAAAAGTGTAATTAAAGCTCAGTTAAAGAACAAGTTTCAAAGAGATTCATCTAGCTTTCAAGTACGACATGCTCAAGGTTACTTTTAAAAACAAATTATTTGGGACAGTGAGGGTTATTTGTGTTTGTAAGGAGCCTGCGAAGAATTTGCACAAACACTGCTCTGAGGACCAGAACTACTGTTTTTTAATCTTGTCTCTTAATCTGTTTCCACCACTGGAAAATCCATTTCTCTTCCTGCTTCAGCTTCCCCTACTTTCAAAACCTTCTGTTTCGGCCCCTCCAGGTGTGTGGATGCATGCAGGGGTGAAGATTATCCAGATACAGAAATACTTCTTTAAGAGTAAAACTTGAATTTGGAAATTTGTTGTTGCCATTAATTTTATAAGGCGGCTGTGAAATAGATGCTGCTTGGAAAATCCAAGTTCATTTCCACTTAGACTTTCTACTCCTTGGTTCCTCATCCAGTATAGTGGAAGGTGGATTTGTTTGATCAAAAATAAACTCATCTATGTAGGATTCTTTGAAAAAAAATTTCCATGAAGCATAAATTTGCTGTCCATTACAGTCAATTGGACATGTAGAGGAGCATTGCAATTAGACAGTATTAAGCAGGTATGTCCAGTAAAATGCAAGCAATGTGTGGCATAGCTTAGTTACCGAGCTAAACATTTGGGTCTGACAGCCTTGGCATGTGCCTGTCTCCCATGTGTTTGTTGCTGTCTGCACTCATATTCACTTTCTGGCCATGATGGTCATGGTTGGTGCACCCTACTTAAATTACTCCTGTGTACATCTCTAGATGGGATGTTCTGCTACTATGTAACTAGATGTATAAACACATTTTAGACTTAATTTAGGGGAATATCTCCAATCTTGCCGGTATGTGCTGCAGAAACCCTTTTGTTTCTCAGTGCGTTCTTCAGTGAAGTTGAATGTTCATAAACAGCTTCTGAATACTAGCTTTTTTTCTGTAGGCTGTCTACAAGGAAAGCAGGTGAAGTATGACATTGAATAGTATGGCACGTTGAGCTGTTTGTTGGGGGAAGCTTCACTGTTCAAAGTGCTCTTGTGATCAGAGTCAGTTTGGTGGGACAGCAGATAGAGAACACAGCATCTTGACAAGTCCTAGGCAAACATCTTAGATAACCCTTTCTCTTTCTCTGATTTTGCTCACAATACTCTTCTCAGCTCCTTCCTCCATGTCCCAGGGTGTTACCTGCCATCCTTTGGTGACACTAGCTGTCCACAGGGTCCCAGAGGTTGCCACAAGGCTGGTGCTGTAGCTGAGTTCATAGTTTGGCTCACATGGCTCTTGTCATAAGTGATGGAGTGAGACATTGCATGTAGTCAACCACCCATGCTTCTTCCAGACTTGTAGTCTTGTCTATCCTGTGAGTCTTGTTGGACTGTTTTTTCTTGCAGTTTTGATGACTATGAACTTTGGAGGAAACACAGGTTATGTTCCCTGACCCCCACTATGTAAAAATGTAATAGTAAGTTCAGTCCCTTTTTACCTTATTATTTTTTTTTGATCAAATAGTAAGCTACAGGACATAGATATTTCATGATGTGATGTCTTGTATTTTATGAAACAGTAGCTCTTCACCATGCCTGGGGTAAGAAAATCCATCCTGTGTCCTCTGTACAAAAACCAGTGGATTTTGAAGGGCTCCTCAAGAACATCCTTTCCATAGCTTGTTGGCACTGTCCATGCGTGGCTGTTCTCCTGTACGTCTAATGATGTTTCTGCCCCAAAGTGAGGTTCTGCTGAAGGATGCAGCTGCAGACTTGATATGTTTTTCTGTTGGCTGTTGCTGGAGGAGGACTTGTTTGTGGCTGTAGGATGAGCAGAGTCAGAGAACAGCTTTTCCAGTTCACTAGTCCAAATTGCAAAAGGACTTGCCTTTCCTAACGTGAATATCTGCAGGAGCAGGATATTTTATTGCTCGGTTGTTCTGTTTTTAAGGAGCAATGTCAACACTTTTCCAGCTCCTCAAGTATTTGACTTTAGAAAATTTCAGACCTCAGCAACATTCTTTTTGAATTTTTTTCCTAATTTGCTGATAATATGCTTACTCTGTAATTCCATTTTAAAAAAGTCTTTTAGTCTAGGAATTTCCTTGTCTGATTTACCTCAGACTTTCCAGAAATATTCTACCTTGGCATGAAGTTTGCACCTGTGGAAGTTCAGGGAAATTGGTTTAGGTTTTGCTAAATGAGGAAGGGCTTCTGCCAAAATCGGGTTTATAATGAAAGGCTGGTTTAAATATGGACAGACGATGCTCTTCATAATTATTAGGTAACATTAATGTATAATCAGGCCCGTAAAGGGAAAAAAAAAAAAGTGGACTTTATCATGCCTATGAAAATGAATTTTTGTTTCTTCTTTGGCAACTCAGGGGAGAATGTATGCTACTAACCCATCTTGTTTAATTTTGTGAGCTGCCACTTGTGTGCAAATTTCCTGTACATCTTAAAAACATGTAAAAGATGAACAAAGAAGGAGGAGGAAGATTATAAATGGATCCATGTGACTGCCTCTTCTCCAGGCATTTTTTCCCCTCGCTTAAGATGTTTGGAGGGAACGCAGGGCCATGCAGTGTTTGTTAAAGCTGATGGAATATCTTCCTCCCTCGGGGTATTTCTTTAATCAATGTTTCTTTATAGCATTAGGTCATCTCCTCTTTTTTAATTTTTTTTTTTCTGAAGAATCCTTGTTTTGTATGTTTTCATGCATTCTGACGTTTATTCTCAGAATTATGGCCTGATCACTTCCTGTCCTTTTCCTCAAAATTTCTCTCGTTTTATCTATTTTAAGTGCTGAAGCACAAAGATAACCCCATCATAGTTCTCTCATTTTCCCCAGTGCTTCCCCCCCCCCTTCCCTCCCCGCAATGAAAAATGAAAGGTCTCATGGTCTTACAGATTTTCTTTATGCTTATTTTGGCCTATTTGCAACCCAAATACATCACTATAAGACGGCTCTCTAAGGCTCTTGGATCAATTAAAGGTAGCCCTATTCATTGCCAGTACAAACCTTTGCCTATTAACTCTTTCAAAGGGCATTTGTCATCGCAAAAAGCTGTGAATGCCGTCTGGGTTCATTGATTAAAAAAAGGTATTGTTTTAAGGCTGCTGAATATCTTAATTAGTTGTAATCAGAGGGTAGCTTGTGTCTGTAAAGTGATACAGTTACCTTTCACCTACTTGCTTTATTCTGCATGTTTTAAAAGAAAAATATCTCATGTAATTCAAGCAGAGTGTTCATAGGGTAGAAGAGAGGAGTGCCCTTGCCGATCAAAGCATAATTTATGACATTATTTCATAAAGCCAAATAGTTAATGTGCTAACTTGGAGAATGTCTCGTTGGCCTACGACCAGCCATGAGAGGGCGAGCAGAGCGATGTTGCTCGTTGCCAGCTATCATCCTCCTTTCTTCACTCAGAAATCCAGCGTCTGTATTCTGGAAGTGTAGAAATCCACCCCAATTCTGCAAGCACCCGCACGTGTGCTTAGCTAGAGCGCATGAATAGTTCATTAATACGGAGTATGTATGGTGCTGTTTGCCAGACCAAGGTAGAACAGGGGAACATTTTTTAGACCACTGGTTCGTTTGCTGCAATTGTGGTCTCAAACGGTTTGCAGCCATTTGTGAATTTGTACTAAAACCGGGAAATTATTTAAGCTGGGAAAATGTCTTTTCTGCTGTCCTCTGAATCAAAACATTTCTTTCAGTGGTTAATAATAAAAGTCTGTTTCCTATTTGAAGAGACTCTTCTGAAAATTATAATCCACACTTTTCCTTGGGCTTTATGAAAAGCTTTGCTTGTGCTTGATGCTGTTTTGGTTTATTTTTCTGAGAAAATAGTTTGTATTTCCCCTAAAATATTTCACTCAGAGCAAATGGTTATTTACGTGCCTCTGATGGAGAGACTGGGCTGTAAAGAGATTCCTTCCAGTCACAGGTCTCAGTGATGCACCAGTAACTTGCATAGGTTGGCCTTTACCCTCTGGTGATGCACTTCCAGAGATGATGATTTAGGGATATATGCTTTTCTTTCCATAATTGTGTAAATATCTTCTTACAGGGAGGAAAAATGCACCTGACAGAAAATCTTAAGTCATGACTGGTAGAAATATTTGCTTTTGCTCTTTAGTAAGATACTGGATCGGATAATAGTCAGACTAGATGGTCTTAGTGGTCTTTTCCAAACTCAGTGATTCTATGAGTAGATGACAATTTATTTTGGGAAAGGGGGCACAAATGGTGTCTTATGGGGAGACTCCATTATCTGGGAGAAAAAGTCTTTAGAGTTAACCAGCAGGTTAACCATGTACACTGAGTTGCTGGTACCATTTGGTCATCTGGGAAGCAGGGCAATGCAATACCTGGGAACTGCTGGACATGCGAATCCTTAACACCTGCTCTTGGCTTACAGTTTGGTAGATTTTATTGTAAAAAATGCATGCATGCTTGCACATGGATTCTCAAGGCAATGTGGCAAAGTTGCGTAAATGCTAGCACTGCTATATCCGATCTCTTATTTTTCAGTGAATAAGTGTACTGTGTAATGCTTCCCTCACAGGACAACTTTTCTGTAGTTGCCTAAGTTCATCTTGCAGTACTTTTTGTGAAGTACTTGGAGTACTTCATGTCCTTTTAAATATTTTTTTCAAAATAAAAATACTTCAGAAGGACTAGTTCCAATTTCAGTTGACTGTACAATCATCTCTGTTTCATAGATATGGAAGAACAGCCTGATAAAGGTTAAAATCCTTATTCAAGAAAATGCAAAAATTTAAGCACGTGTGTTAATGTTCCTGTGATTTTGGCGTAAACTATTCTGAAAAGTTTTCCTGGGATGCTGTCAGAGGCAAAAATAGAATATGCACTGGAGTTGCAGACAGTGCCTCAGTCGCAGTATATGTGAACATTAGAAATTTTCTTTCATACTTAGTAATAAATGTGAGGCATGACATGGTCGTTTGGAGGGGGATTTATTTTAATAGTTGGTTTTTTAATTCAACGATTTATATGCTACAAAAAGATAATTTTGGTGTGAGGATCAGTGCTGTTCTAAGCTTTTTCTTCAGCTTTTTATGTTTGCACAGAATTGTGCAGAACCTTTTCTTTGATCAAGTGCCTCGGAAATAAGTTTGAAGAAACAAAACCGCCCATTTCTACTGTAACTCTGATGTGCATATGAATTAATATATAATAGTATTGTATGTCTTTCTCTATAGAACATTTTTAGGTGTCTGTAGAACTAGGAGATGATTTATGAAGTGTGACTCATTTTTCCTTCTTCACACTGTTCCACTGGAAGAACTCGGACTGCGATGAGAAAAACTAGTACACGTTATTAAGAATTCCGATAAAGTAGGCTGAATAAATTTGTTTTCTTTGTGAGCCTTAATCCTGTGTTGTATTGGCTTCTTGGACATGGCTAATTTATTTGGAATTCCATTCTGTTCCCGACAGCATTCCTGATTAGCAGTTTGATCACCCGGAGCAAAGTTACATACCAGCTTTCAACTCTTGTAATCTAGCAGTGTAATTTTTTCAAATGGACTCTTTTCTTTCCTTCTTTGCCCTAGCTCCCTTTCTTTATATGCGCAAAAGAGACTTTAAAAGTAAGCAGGATAACCTGTTAGTAGATTGAAAAATTTGTACAAAACAATACAGTTTGCTGAATGCCCAACTTGTGTCTGGCTACAAAGCATCTGATGTAAAGTTCAGATGGGAATATAGAAACTTCCAAGATCAGCTGGATCAGTGAGTGCTTATTGTGAGTTCAGTATTTTGTAGCTATCAAAATGCGATTTAAGAAAGCAGACGTTTAAGGAGAGAAAGCCAGAACATAAAGTTCAAGCCCCGCAGTCCCACGTCATTTTTTGATTTAGTGTGATGATGGTAGGCCTGATAATTTTCTATTGCTCACAGGGCTTCAAACAATCATAGAAATTTTTTCTTAAAGTTCAGCATGTGTTTAATATGGACCTAGTTGAATGCAGCCATATTTTTGATCATGTTTTTAAAGTTTTCAAGGCTCTGTTAATTTCCAGTTGAAGCTACATAAGAAATATTTTAGCTATACCTTTCAAATAACGTACTTTGATTTTTTTTTTAAGCAGAAAAGTAAGATTTGGAGCTACGTCAGTCCAGTTCCAATATGCAAAATATTTTCTATCATCACTTGGATAGATATTTTTCAATGATTGCATTTTTTGAGTATTGTAATATCTTCAAGTCCTTTCCATAATCTGTAGTTTTGTCAAAGCATATTCTGCATGTGCTAGGTTTTAGAAACTTGTATGTTTAATGGCTAAGTTTGTGACATGCTAGACCTTGTATGGAAACTGCAGTTGCATCGTTGTTCACTTCTGTTGGTGTTGTCTTATGCTGTCAAAATGAATGATGACTGGGAAACCCCAATTTAATAGTAAATCAGAGCAAGGTTTTGATCTGATTTCTCTTTGGTGGTGCACAGGAGGAGCATCCTCAGAGTGAAATGTAGAAATGCTGCATTTAGCAGCCCCCTCTGCAAGTGTACGGTGTGCTGAAGACACATAGTTGAAGGTGAAAGGGAACTGGATTTTCTAATCTGTGACATTTCTTAAGGTCCCGATCCGGTTTTGTGCTCAGTGAGGAGAAAGAGAGGTTTTTAAATCACAAGAAACTTGGGAATAACCCAGGGAGAGGTGTCCATGGCACTGATCAAGAGACTCAAAATAGTGGTTTTACATATGAATGATTTGACTGTCTACTTACAAAAGCTTGATCTGTCTTTCTGCTTTCTTCTGATCTTAAATTTCATGGATCTGAAAGACATCTCCTGACAATTTTTTTTATCAAAGCTGGAGCGTGTTTTACCAGACTTTCTACTTTTCAAGAGCTGGCAGTTTGATTGAAATAGTTAAATCAAAAATAATAAAAATAAAAATAGTTAAATTACACAGAATCACAGACTGTGACTGGGAGGGACCTCAAAAATCATCTAGTCCAATCTACCTGCTGGAGCAGGAAGAAATTGTCTAATGGACTGCTGCAATAGCATGAATTCAGTGGGAAAAAAAAATCCACGGAAGGAGAACTGAGGAAGGATGGTTTAGGTCTAGATCCATTCTATGCAAATGCATTCAGTGAAAATTCCTTAATTTCACCAGGAAAAAGTCCAGAGGATCTTTCCAAGCAATAAAACTGCACAACTAACCAAGTGTGAAGACATAGCAAGTTGTGTGGGATCTCTTGCAAGTGAAGAAGAAATGGATATAACTGATCGATAATAAGCTATTTTAATGTTTGTAATACAAATTCAAAATATTTGTGAGGATTTCATCCTGTGAATGACTAAACATTTTTGTATTTTTATACTTGTTCATCGGGAGGTAGTTGTTTTAGATATCATTAGTATTTTAATTTGGTGATATGGTTAAATACCATGGCATATACACAAGCTATTTTATTACTTCTAAATTGTGTGCTATTTATGCTCCTGCAGAGAAAATTCTATGAAGTGAAGAGAAATAAAGTATCTGCTACTGAGCATTGTGTTGTACAGCAGCACACAGCAGAGATAATGCATTGACAGCTTCCCAAATGGGAAGGTCTTATCAACTCTTCAAAATACAGATCTCTTTAGGTGATCATTTTTAAGACAGATTTTTATTATTATTTTAAATCTTACTTGTGACTCCGAGGCCTTAAGGATGGTGCTGAATTTGAGTTTTACAAGCACTCAGTTTTATGGATGCTGAAGTTACTCATAAGGGAGAAAATATGTAGTAAATGAAATATTTTATTTCTGTCCTTGTTTTTCTTGATCATGGAAATGGGCATAATGAACTGACTGTGGTGGGAAGAGCATGCTTGCTGGGGACTTTCCAGTAGAAAACCAGTGGGGCAGGTTTTGACTCAGTGCAACACTGAATGATCTTGATATGTGCTCATTATCACAAGATATTTCAAGCAGGAATTGACATTGAATGTCCAATTTTGTCCTCTAACACTGTGAATACCTTGAATTGGCTCTTTGTAAGTGGTGGTTCATTTTCACTGTGATGTATATTGCTTGTTCAGGAGATTTCACGTATATAAACTGGAGCAAGGTGACTTTTTCACTCTGATAACTGCAGCAGGCACATGACTGAGAGGTAAGTGCTGGTCCTAAATATCTTTCTTTCTTTTTCTTTTTTTTTTCTTTTCTTGTTCCTTTTTCTTTTTTTCTTCTTTTAACAGTGAACTGGGAACTTCTGTTAACCACGTTGATACTCACAAATCTTTGCCATTTTCCTCTGTAGATATACTAACTTTTGAATGTGTGGAAAATACAGTAAGTAACATATCCTATTTTTTTTTAAATTACATATATTTTGAAAAACATTTCAAACCGGTAATGGTGGATATCATGCAATTATTGTTGTATTGTCTGCTTTATTGCAAGTAGTTTCTCAGGGTATATTAAAATTTAAAGAATTAAATTACATTTTATGAAGCAGACTGCCTAATTTATAATTGGAGCTGGAAAAGTAGAGATGAAATCTGTTGCTTTATATTTTAAAAGGCATTATGCATTCTTGTTGACCTTCAGAGCGATTAATTATGTAATGTTAATTTAATAACAAAATGCAGAATTTGTCTTAGAAATAGTTTCGAGTAGATTCAAATTAGAGGATTTTAATAAATATAGCAGGAGATGGTAATATTGTCGATTATGTGATGAAAACCCATGTTAGTAAGAAAAAACCACCCACTAGGAGTACAGTTTTGTCTTGCCCTTATTTTCTAGGGAGATGACTAGTTGAAAAATGGTTTTAGAAAATAAAGTCTGAGCAGAGAGGATGCATTTTGGTGATGCAGCATGCATTCTTTGAAAAAGGCAAATCATTCAGAATAATGGCATGCACTGGGAACACCTGTTATTTGAAAATATGTATTTGGAAAAATCCAGATAAGAATGATTAATATGTAGGCTCTGCATAGTGCTTTTTCTCAGTGAGTCTCAAAATACTTCACAAAGGAGAGGAGAATATCTATGCATATTAAACGGTATCTTCTTACGCTCACATATTTTTTTTTCATCTGGCACACAGAATCATCTTGTCCTTGCTGCACATTAATTTTCTGTGTGAAGCAATCTGTCCTAAGAAGTGAAATCTAAGCAGAAAAATACTTTCCTTCCATCTCCAGCAACTGGTGCTTCCTTTGTGTGATTGAGCACGGTGCCCACGAGGAGTGCCAAGTTGACAGCCGCAGTCCGGAGCCACAGAGCTGCCATTGAGCAGGCTGCTGGCGTGGGAGCACGCCCAGCGTTGTGCAGAGCACAGCGTCAGGCACGAGGATGTGCGGTTTATCCTCTGGCTTTGACACCTCTCAGGGAATGCAGGGGATGGCAGGGCCGGGACACTTGTGAGCCCGGGAGGAGGCACCTGTTTGCTTGGCACTGGAGGAGCTGCCAGTTTGTAGCTGACAGAGCAAGTGAACTGTTTGTCAGACTGCTTTTCCTGCTTAAATCCTGTACAGATGAGAAGAAGATTTCTCATCATCCGTGTTGATGCGAGTCTCTTAAAAACAAACAGGTTAAAGAAACAGTTGTCAGGAGTGACATAGCTGATCTTGCTTTAGGACAAATGGATAGACCTCTTGGGTCCTTTTCTTCCTTTTTTCACTCCTGTAAATAGAGGTGGCCCTATTACCAAATATATGCATATTCATATATATCGTAGAATCATAGAATGTCCGAAGCTGGAAGGGACTCACAAGGATCATCAAGTCCAAACCCTCACATGTAGACCTTCTGGAAAACTTATTCAGGAATATGAAATGGTTGCATCTAGCAAAGTGGAAAGTAAGGCAAAAAAAAAAAAAAAAAAAAAAAAAAAAAAAATCAAGCATATATTACTGTTTGAAATAAAACATTTGCTGGATACATAACACTTGTATGAGCTGGCACCATATATGATATTCATGCTTTATATTCATGAGCACCCTGCATGTTTCCTTGATACAGAGAAGAGCATCCATTTTGAGGGAATCTAGAGGGTGAATACCAGGGATCACTGCAAGTCCTTTGTGCTTCAAGCTTTATTCATGCCTTTCCCCATAAAGCAAGCAAATACCGGGAGGACCATTTTGGGTTTTACTTCGATCAGGTCTTCTGGAAGGTTGTAGACACTTGTTCTAATTTTTCTTGCCATAGAGGTGGTATATTTATCATTATTTAGCTTCTCCTCATCATTCAGGCCCTCTGATTTCAGGAGGTTTTATTTGATTGATCCTGGTTGGCATCAGTGAGATCCAGGACTGGCATGCTGGTACTGATTGATACAGGAGATGGTTGAATCCTTGCTGGCTGCAGTCACTGTTTCACTGACCCAGCTGACAATGATGTCGTCATTCACCTATATTTATTTTCTCCCCCTTGCTGCATTTTCCAGCAAAATCTTAAGTAGCTGAAGAGAGTAGTCCCTTTAAACTCTGCATTTTTTGAGGTCTGTAGGTATAAAAAGACACTCATTGTTCAGTGCTCCTCCACAAAGAATCCTTCTTAATCCTGATGGTGTGCATTCATCCCTAGGTTGAGCCTTCCTCTGCAGAAGAATTTGAGTTGTTTCACATTCCTTCATAAATGCGCATAGGGTAATACAACAGACTTTTTCCTTTTAAGCAATCTGATCAGTTCTCACACTTTCCAACTCCATTAGAAAACCCCTGTGGTAGCTGAGAGCACCCATTAATGTGAACAAACTCCTGAAACTCCTTAAAGTATTTTCTTTGCCGTGCCATTTAACTGTTTACAAAGCCTGGAGCTTTGCTCCTGATACACAGTCAATAAAAGGAAACAGACTAAAAATTGTTCCTTGTAATGCAGATGTATTTGTGTTGTTCTTGTAGAAGACAATGTGTTGAATCTCATGAGGTTACCCCAGTCAAGGCAATGGTAATGTCCGAGAGAGTATTGATACTTTATATTTTGTGATGGGTTTGGTTTAATGCAGAGTTTTGAAATTCAGGGAAGCAGTCCTGTCACTATGCTATTGCTTGGACCTCGTCCAAGCCATTTCTCTTACTGCTAATCCTTCATGCTTTTACCTTCACAACTGTACTTGTCATATTCCAATTGCTGAAATCCAGACCCAGACAAAATACTGCTTAAACATCTACCTAAGACCTTGTTCCCCTTCTGAACCACCTCCTAGAGCCCGTGCTTGGGCTCTAGGGGTGGGGACCTCAAGGTATTACTGCACTTATTCTCTTATTTTAAAGGAAAAAGAATGTATATTTTGCAGAGCTTTAAGTCTCTGAATCAGGCTTTTATTTCTTCTAGCTGGAAAGTATGGTTTCTGGGGAAAAGAGCTTGCTAGCTGAGCAAGTTCAAAAAGATCTTAGCAGTTACCCAGCAATTACTCATTTCATCAATCCTCTATATTTAAGGTGAGCTAAACCAAGTTCTTTCCTATAATGTCTACTTCAAATAATGCTGCTTTAAGTTTGGAGAGCCAAATAAGGAAATAGAACATAATCTTCCAGGAGTTTCTTTCCCTTTTAGTTCGTGTAACTCAGAGACTTGCTGTAACAAGAGCCCTTCTTTCTATGAAACCTGTTTAACATATTCAACTAAACAAACTATCTCCCCAAAAAAGCATGAGCATTTTCTGTGTGCCTTGCTCTAGCGTTGGCTCTTGAGGACATTTCAGCGTTTGTCAATGTACTAATTGAGCAATGCATTGTGGACAGCTTCTGTGTTCTGATTTGTTGTGCTTTTTTTTTTTTTTTTTCCTCCCTCCCTTCTTCCCCTTTTAATTTGTCTAGGAGATAAAAAGCCCCTCCAGTGTTGTTTCCTGCAAAGACCATTCTTAAGAGCTCGTTGGACAGCACAGGGCTCTTGAAGTGATAGCTAATTGGTGAAAGAAAGGCCCCGATTGTCTGGAGGGAGCTGGAAAGTGCTGCGTGTGCTGCTGAAAGGGACTAGGGAGAAGGTGCCTGGTTTCGCTGAGCAGCTGCTGCTGGAGATGTTTGGAGATTACATCAGCATTGGAAAAAAGGGGCAAAAAAAAAAGTCCAACTTCACAGAGACGGAGTTTATGGAGTTTTTTTCCCCTTCCAAAGGTCTTCTGACAATACTGTCATTGTCAATATAAGAGTTGTTAATTCTTCATGAATAGCACATGGGGCCTCTTGACTAAATGGTACGTTACATGTCCCAAATCTGTCAGCTGGGCTCTTCTCTCACATGCTAGTGAGATCACTTTGATTGGAATGTTACAGGAATTGCTGGGCCGGCCGCACAGAACTGAATGCTGCATTATATAATTAGATCTCCCGGAGTATTTTTTTTGCATTACCTCATTATTCTAGCTTAAATATGGAACCAGTCGTTTTGATGATTTTACTGGTTGTAATTATATTAATACGATTCATTTTATGGTCCTCTCTTAGTGCTTATATAGATTACAAACTGTCTCGAAGGTTTCCTGACAGGAGAAAAGAGCTCTAAGGGACCTCAGGAGGCTTCTTCAGATTTGGACTGACAGTGAGGACAACTGGATGAGGTAAATGGACGTAGAGCAGATTTTACCTCGGCCTCTGAAGGGAGAGAAATGGCCAGTTGAGACTGCAACTCAGTGAAGATCCTTCAGAAGGCCTCAAGCTGACAGAGAGGGAATAGAAACCACAACAACTGACTGAGTCAAATGACTTCCTATCAGACTGGCTCAAGAATTTGTTGTTGGGAACAGGATTGTGGATGTTTGCCAGTTAAACGATCTGGACAAGCTGGAAGGAATCCTATTGTTGGGCAGTCCAAGGCTGTCAGTGGCCCAGTCTTCCTACATGAAATGCGATGGCCCATTGCCTGCTGGACAAGCTGCTGGTCTGCACGTTAGGATGTCAGCTGCACGCCCTGCCTGGATGCAACAACTGACTGTGCCTGAACGAACACGGGGATTACTGACCCAGCTCAGGATCCACGTCTAATGCTGCTGATTTGCAGAGTGGATTTTTACATGACTGACTTGTTGCTAAATTCCTCTTGTGGTTTCTCCCTGTCAGTCAGATCAGAAGCTGGTTATAACCTGATGATCGCTTTTCTTGTCAGGTGGTATATCTGAGTAACAGAAGTGGCTGGACACCACTGGGATAGTCTGTTCCATGAAAAATAGATCAGTGTATTACAGTTTGTCTGACAGACACCAGCTCTGCTTCAGCAGTGCTGGATGTGGGGGCACACGACAGTGCTTAGAGGCCTTGCAAAGTTGTTTCTCTTCTAGCCTTTAGTAAGGAGCTACCAGGACATGGAAAGCTTTGACTACTCGCCCAAGGCAGGAGTGACTTGAGATTTTTTGCTTAATGCATCTTGCAAAGTGAGACAGGGCTCCAAGTGAACTGCCTGCTTTCAGATGGATGTTACACTGAGTCAAACTGCAAAAAATCTTGCTGCGTATGCAACGCAATTTAACATCTGCTTTTAAGAACTTGGTCTTCCTACAGCAAAAGTAGGAAAATTGTATTGCTTTGCCTGAGAAAGAAAGTTGAACTGTGGTATCGTTGGCCCAGTCCTGTCTGGTATTTTTAATGACATGCTGAAGTGAAGGCTGCCACTTCATGAACTGGCTTCTATACCTCTTGGTAGCTTGCATAATGATATCAGAATTCAGCCTAGGTAAAAGCCCAAAGCATTCCCATGAAAAGTTTTTGGCACATTCATGACTCCTTTAGGCTTGTTCCTTAGTAACTACTGATCAGCCTATATCTCTTTGTCATTTGAAGCCTCCTAACATTCAGACGTGAGATATGGTGCGTGTTTATACAATGGAACAGAATAAATGTGAGGCCGATTGATTTCAGTCTCAGATTTTATTTGTGGTAGATGACCAATCTACAAAACAGTTTGCAGTGTCTGAAGATGCATGTCATTGACTTGAAATCTAGCTAGTAAATAAATTAAATGTAGATGTAACTAACTCCCTTGTCTGTCTCTATGGGTACTAATTTTAGCGATGATTCTTATATTTATTTTTTTGTTCCCCAGTACCAGCGGACCACAAAGGGAAAGTGAAATGTCTATTTGCTGTGCAAACATACCTCTGATAATAAGTAACTGGAAAAATAGGCACAGCAATCCATCTTCTGTCAGTTAAACATAGCTATTCTTAGCTGTTGTGCATCATTATGAAGAAAATGAAACTTGTAGAGCAATTCATACTGCTTTTAAAAGCAAGTCTTCTAATCCATTCTTTTGATTATATTGAAATTATACTTAACATTGTCATATTCATATTAATCATTTAAAAATGTGAATGTAATGAGACGTGGATTAATGTCTTTATTATGTGGTGAAATTAGGAGTTGACACTAATGTGGAACTCACATCTTTGATCCCTTTCTTCTCACAGAGTAGAATCTTGATTTTTCCATGCAAATCAGAGATCATGGTCTTGTTATAGACCATAGTCTTATGCAGGCCAAATTTTCATTGATTTCTGTGGCACAATTGGTAGGAATGGCAGAATGGAATCATCAGAACGTCTTACTGTTTGAGTTGCCATAGCCATCTCCTTCAATGGCTAGCTCTTGGTGAGTGGGGAAAGCAGGCCCGTACTGGGTGAACTTACTGACTGGTAGATGTACGGAGTAGTAGATATCTATCCTGTAAATGACCACTGTTGTGAAACTCAGCACTGCCAGATATGGGGAACAGCCTGTCAATTCACTGGTTCTGTTTTTGTTTGTGTTTTTAAATTGTTTAATTTAGACCTCACCCAAGTTACAAGAATTTCACTGACTATGTTATGGTCAATGTTATAGTATGGATCTTCATCCTACACAGGTAAAACTGGCTGGAAACCTGAAGAGTTTACTAGAACATCAAAGCTTTGAGGCACATATGATTAATAAAGTAAATATTTTGTCTTAATAAAAATTTTACTAATTTAATTTGGATGTTTTGAAATCCGTATGCATTGAATGTAATTCTAATGTTTTGAAGTTCCTCTTCTGGTGTCTGAAAGCCTATTGTATCTTCCTGCTGATGAGGATTTTTGCCATGGAACCTATGTTGTCCTTTAATTTAACCATCTGTCCAAGCTAGATTGTCACTGCACTTACAAGTTAGTTTCTCTTTACATGAAACTGCAGCAGAATAATATTTTGGTGAATAAATCTTTCATATCAAGTAGTTGTACTTTATTTAAGATCTACCCTGGAGCCCATATTTCAATGGGAGTTGAATGAATTTGACTGGAAACCACTCCAAAGTCTTTTAAAATTGATTCTGTTTCGGCTAGGTATTTAAGAAGGTTCTTGTGCTCCACTGGTTTTGCTTGTGTTTAAGGATATGTTTAAAAATAAGTGTGTGCTTAAGAGCAGTTTTGAGCCATGGACAGAGTGAATGAAGACTGCACTGTGGAACCCCGTTTCAAGACATGAAAGCAAGGTATATGTAAAGAAATAGGAAAAAATATCAATATTGTGATGATGTACTGCGTCAGGTACTGTGTTACCATTGTAACCAACAACTAATGTTGGCCTTTTTGGGCAATACTAAAAGCAGACATGATCACAGGAGCTTATATGCTACCTGTGATACAATTAAAAAAACCTCTGCCTAATATTCCACTGTTACTCAAAAAACTTTGCATGTGAAATAGTATCTTGAGTTTGTTTTCACTTGTCTAGTAAAGTATACATACCAAAAATATTTATATATAAGCATTTTAAAAAAATGAACCCCACAATCATTGAAGTGTACGAACTGTTACTGCAATATCGTAACTGTTTCTTACTTTTCTAGGATTGTGCTTTGTTTTGACTGAAGCCAATGGTTTGAGCAAAAGTGTGAGTTAGTATGTAAGTAGTAATTACTTTTTTTTGTTACTGCAGATTATCATGACTTCTGGTGCCTGAATTTCCACCTCTAAGATTAATCCAAGTCTGTTTTACAGGTGATAATAGGGTCAAATTTAAATGTTGTAGAACGCTTTTGAACTTTCTGTGGGAATGAGTATAGGCATGGATCTGCATGTATTTTTATATGGGAATGTTACTATTTTATGATAACAGCCTTTCCCACATTGGTATGCTACTCAAGGTTGAATTGTTCTGGAAGGAAAAATGTCTGGGATTAAGTTGCTTAAGTAAATGAAGTTGCAAAATGCTATTTGTACTGCTGGATATTAGAACTGTGTAAATACACAAAAACCATTTTCCTGGTACCAGTGGTACCATGTAACTAAATTTGCTCCCAATCCAAATAGCCATTTTGAAGTTCCGCAGTTGATACTCTGTGATAATTTTTTTTTCACCAGGACTCAGAATCTTCAAAATTGATCTGTAAAAGCTCAGTTGATGGTAAATATCCTGTCATCTGCTAATGTAATTTCTGTATGACATTCTGTAATGTGCACAAAGTTGGCATTATGGACTGCATTATGGTATGGAGAACTAATTACTGATAAGCTCATAGTCTGATGAGCACGTAATCATATTTATTGATTAAATGAGGTCTATAATTTTATTTTGCAGTGTCATTACAATGGCACCCACTTAAACAATTACTGTCAAACTGTGTAAACCAAACTCCAGTAGGAGTCCCTTAAATAGATCTGGTGATGCAACAGGTGGTCTAATTACTTTAGGTAGGTCCATTACAGCAGGCTTTGGAGTGGAGAAGCTGGAGACCCAAGAAGGGATGTGATTAGGTTTGGCTCTTGCAGAAGAAATCTGGACAGATGGGGGCCTGATATCTTTGTTCGCTAACCACCTACAGTGAACCGCCACATCACAAACTGGGTCTTGGGGAAAATGTTTGTAATTAGTGCACTTGCCCTTGTTCGTGATCTATGGCACAGCTCTATGAAAAGGTAACACAGAATCTCTCTATCTAGCTTGAACAAAGCATCAAATTGTAGGACAATTAAACAGTGGCAACCTTATTTCTGTTATGTTAGCAGAAACCCAGAGTAAAGCCATAAAATGTGATTGTTTTATGCTTGATTAATGCCAGAGTTGGTGACCTTTTATACTGGCACCTCTCTACAGGTGGTGCTAGTAACAGCATCTAATACCAAGGCTTCCAGGCACTTCCAGTCTTTCTACAGTCCAGCTTTAGCCCTATTTCCAGCTGTTCGTAACTTTGTCAAAATAGATTTTCAAGCTAAAACTTTCCATGTTGCATTGGGTGTCTGCCTTGAGCTGAATACTTCAGAAAGTTTCAGCCAGAACAGTTTAGTGCCTTCCAAGAACAAGGCTAAAGAATAATACATTGTTTTACCCCTGCTAAAAAATATACTGGTGGTATTTTCTCTGACAAGATATAGTTATCCTATTCTGGAATGTGATATTGGTCTGGATTGGTTTTTTCCCTGTCAGGGATATGTAACTCTTGTTCACATAAAGGAAATTACCTAAATACGTGCTTGAAATTCAAGGAGGACAAGACCAGATCTAATCTGGGGAAACAAGGATAAGGAAGTTGTCAGGAAAAAAATAAACTATAATAATGTTTTAGGCAAAGGAGGAAGGTGAGCTAGCCTGCACCATGCAGGATGAAGGATGGACAAGAGCCGCTTGGTGGGTGACAAACAAGCCCTGTTCAGGCAAATGGACTGGGACAAAAGTATTAAACTGCTTGGAAGGAACTGGAGGAAGCTGTTTGTACAGACCTGATAAGGAGCAACAGCACGTCAAATAGAGCTGGAAATAAGTGGGAAAAAATGCTGAAACAGGAATAGCCAGTGAGGAGCTGGACACCGAGGCTGCATATAGGGGCTGAAAGCAAACCCTTGTAAAAGCAGGTGAAGTGTTGGCTAAGCTCCAGGCTGAGGCAGCAGACAGACTGGATGAAGTTAGGAGAGTTTGGGCGAACAGACAGGACAGAAGTGCAGGCAAAAGTAAATGATATGGCTGAGCCTGGGAGGCTAAGGCTTACTGAACAAAGTGATTTGTCCTGGAACAAGAACTCTAGAGAACTGCCAATGGAATAAGAACTGGATAAAATATCTGCTGGACTAATCTCCCTTTGAAATGTTGATATTATTCCTAGGGCTCAAGTTTCATATTATTTTGGTTATCAGAAAATTTCTGTGAAAATTACTGTCAAAAATTCCTCTGTCCCATCTACCAGTGATCCTTCAGCATAAAGTGCTCTGGATCTGTGTGCTCTGGTATTGCTGGTGAAACGGAAGTATCAGGGTAGCCCTGTGCACTGGGCATCTACCAGGCTGCATTAACAGGATGTAACAAAGTTAAATACTGAGATTAAGACAGTGATAGAATTAAGGCGTTATGTGTAATTGTTGTTCTGCCCCCTGGGCATTATGATACAGTCTTAAACTGCACTTTTCCCACAGGTTCTTTTGCTCATTTATTGCACTGGCTGTAATGCTCAGTGATTGAAGCTTGTAGCAGCAATGCATTGAATGTACCAGAAAGATGGAGTATGATAGCTTTAAGAAAACTAATGGTTTGAGGGGAGTCATGAGAAAATTAGTTCTGTCTTTGCCTATTGTTGAGTTGTGAGTGAAAAAAACTAGGAATGTTTTCTTTTGCTTGTTGTCTGCTTCCCTGGAGATCCAGGTCTAAGGTACTTACGTGCCAAGAAATAGCTACTGCAGATTAATTCAGTTTAACAAGTAAACTGATATCAATTTAACAAGTAAATTGGTACACTCAGAGTTTAAATTCTGAGAATCTGAAGTGAGATACTGTCCTATTCTTAATCTCTTCTTAGGTATTCCTTGTTGGTCATGATGGGACATCGTATGGAGTTACCCGGACCAGTGATCTGATTCTGGAGTATTCTACCTTACTCACCTTTGCGTTTGCAGATGCAAATAGAGTAATTCTTCTGTACTTTGGTTTCTTCAATCAGCATCTGTGAAACACATAAATGTTGAAGGATGCTTAAGAGGGAATTATTCTTGCGCAGATGAACAAGCATTGATGATGAAGAAAACATGATAACTCATTAAGTAAGCACTCTCCATCCTGTCTGCTGAATACAGCAGGAATCCTTTGGGAAAAGACAATCTACTTTGTAAACAAATATAACAAAATGGAGGGAAAATAAGTTTTCCTTCCCCTGCTCCATATAAGAAATCAATAGCTGCTTCTTTCTAAGATGATAGTGGGCTTTTATCATGTTCAGTAGACTAAGATACTCAAAGGAGAAGAATGGACTGGTATGTCCTGTGCTGCTTAGTTTCTGGATCTTGTTCATGCTTGTGCGTGATAGATGACTAGCTTCCAACACTGAGATGCAAGCACTCTGACATTATGCAGAAGAATAAGGGAAAATTGTGTAGAAGAGATACAATTTGTACCATTCAGATACATTTAGGAGGTTTTTAGCTTTGTATGCTGGCCTTAGATAACTAGACTTAGTATCAGGTGTACATGTCTAAATCCCTTAGTAGGAAAGATCTGGGTGAGCCTAAGTTCCATATTTAATGGATAGTTTGAATCTACAACCAGCCTGTCTTAAGATACCATTTTCCACAAACTCTGACCGCTCCCTTTGGAGAATCGTTAGTTTTAGAGGTCTTCATCAGTGTTTTTAATTGAAACTCACGAGACTGATAATCTCACTTTAATTTCTTAAAAGAATAACCTTTCTCTTTGCGCCTATGTTATTAAAAAATAATGCTGAGCTTTGGGAATTATAAAAAAAATCTAGAGATAGATACTTCTCCTCCCAAATCTTTGCATTAAGTCAAATTCATCGAAGAAACATTTATCGGGAGCTATACACGCAGGAAATCCTCGCACTGCAGATTGTTGAAACAAGAGAATATTAAAAAAGCATCACTGTTTGCCTGTCCTGTTCTTAATCTCTTCTTAGATATCCTCTGTTGATCATGATGGGACCTGCTGTGAAGCTAACTGGACCAGTGAGCTGATTCTGTAGTATTCTACTCTCCTAGTCTCTGCATTTGAAAAATACTAATTTGTCCATGTTATTTAGAATTGGACAACGGAACAAGTGCTTTCAGAGGGTAGGAAGAACCAGCATCTCCTGTCTGTGAACACAACACAGCAGTGTTGTGCTGCAAGGATGAAGAAAAAATGGATGATGTCCCAATTATGAGCTACTTGAATGCATGTGACTTTCACATTTTCTATTCTGAACCTGGAGCAGGTACTTCCAGTAGCATAACTCTGTGGGTCTGGCAGTTGGTAAGATATCTGATTTTGTCTGCACTCACTGGTTCTTTCTTTAGACACGCTTTCTTTGGCTTGCATCTCAGACCGAATATAGCGACTTCCAGATTTTCAGTCGCTGCAAAATGTCCCCCACCACGCCTAGAATGAAGAGGGTGCAGGATCCAGTTAGCTAATTTGTTCCTAGGCAGTTAAAGTACTTACATCTAGACCGTGCAGTAGATTTAACATACTATTTTAAGAATATGAAGAGTGCTGTGTGGGGGGACATATCTTTATCTCTCAGAGCAGTGATCTAATTGGAGGTTGTCCTTTGTGTTCACCCTGTTAACATTTTATACTATTCTGGGAAACCCTGTGGCCCAAGTACTATGGAATGTAGTTAGGAAAAACAGTGTTTTCTCAAATATTTCTGATGTGGAATATTTATTTTGTAGCCAGAGAAACTTGTTCTGTTGCCAGGCAACTGACCATGAGTAGGATCCACTGCCAACTGTACTTGAAAAAAGGAAAAAGCCTCATTACTTCTGCTCAGACTGCATGTGAGCATTTACAGTGCGGTGTAGAGAAATTCTCAAATATAATCTGCACAACAGGATTCACTGTTAGTTGCCTCAGGTGAGTATGGTCTTTTCCTGTCACTGTCCCCTGAGTCATGTATAATCACCATTAGCAACCAACCGGAAGAGACACCATCGAAAATATTGGTGCAGGAAGTTTGGTTGCTTTCAAAAGCCTTCTGTTTTGAAGTCTGCTTCATCAGAGCCCTAGATAATGAATTTGCTCTTTGCTGGGCCCCTGATCCAAAATCAGGCAACATCCTCATATGGAGCTCAGAATTCTACTCAGATCATTTTGTTGACTTCATACATAGTTTCATAATTCAGGTACACAAGTTGATTTTCAGAGGAGCTAAAGATGTTCAGCTTGCATGTAACACATGAAGGCTAAGATGAGAGGTAAATTGCTTTGAAAGAAAATTGCTTATGGGGAGTGGCTGAGGGAACAGGGATTGTTCAGTCTGGAGATGAGGAGGCTTAGGGGAGACCTTATTGCCCTCTACACTGACCTGAAAGGAAGTTGTGGAGAGATGAGGGTTGGCCTCTCCTCCCAGGTAACAGCAATAGGATGAGAGGGAATGGCCTCAAGTTGCACCACAGGAGATTCAGGTTGGATATTAGGAAAGATTTATTCTCAGAAAGAGAGGTGATGCACTGGCACAGGCTGCCCAGGGAGGTGGTGGAGTCACCATCCCTGGAGGTGTTCAAGAACTGTAGAGATGTGGTACTTACGGGCATAGTTAGTGGGTGATATTGGTGGTGGGTGGACAGTTGGACGGAGTATCTTAGCGATCTTTTCCAACCTTAATGATTCTATGATTCTGTGAAACTTTTAACAGTGTGGTTGTACGCATTTCAGCAATGGCAAAGCAATTCCTACTGCGCAAAACTATTGAATGAGACGTAGTTATCTGGGCACTCTATGTTTGTAAATAATAAACCTACCTGTTACACAGACTTAGCTCAAGTAAAGTAAAGAGGCATTTTTGGATTAACTTTGGTGTTTCACTCGTGTTTTGTAATGGATGCTCCCATCTCTGCTTCTGCACTGAGGCCATATCAAGGGGCTGCCCAATGTCCCTTTGAGAAGGGTGTTTATTAACTGTTCTTTTTTAAAAATAAATTGCTTGCATAGGTACAATGGAAAATGCTACCGATCTGGAAAAACAGGAGAAGGCAAAAATGATTGTTGATAGTAATTAAGCTTGTTGCTAAGTCTTATAGAGAAGTGGGTCAAAAACTACGAAAAGGTGCAAGACAGAGCTCTGAAATTTGAGGATTTTTAGTGTCCTTTTTCTCATAGCACAAATCTTTTTTTTTTTTCCAAAGAAGTTCAGGAAATACCTGTATGTTCTAGTGAGTATTAGTTTATCTGTTCACTATTGTGCATATAGTGCACTTCTGTGCTTCACTGCTTGCATTGGAGGTGATTGCTTGCGTTTCTGCTGAGAGAGGACAGATGTCAAATTCTTTATGTTTGCAAACACAAAAGGAGCGTGGTGCTGTTTGGACTCCAAAAGCTTCCTCTTCAGCCTTGGGTGTCCTTTACATTTTGTCCTTCTCCTTCAGAATAATGCAGGTCAGTTGACCTCGTTTATCAGTCCAGGCTCTATGTGGTAGCATCACCTGTGCTGCAGTTTGCTTTCAGCCACTGCTGGAGACTGTGTGCAGGCGGTGGTTTGGTTGGCTTCTGTGACCACAGATGACTTTTAAATCTGAATGGTACATGAGGTATTTTCATGGCTCTTAATTAAATGGAAAATTCAGGTCCTGGATTACTTCAAATATTTCTCCCTCTTTCTATTTTGCTTTAGTTACGTAAGAATTATTGTAATTCTTCAGTAAGAGAGAAAAAAATATTGTGTTTGAAGATCAAGATGATTACCACATTTCTAGTATGTTTGGTGGAATTAATCCCCCCCCGGCAATTATTCTCATTATGTTTTTTCTCTAGCTATGAGAATGTTCAGCTTCTGTTCTGATGACTTTGAGATTTTTATTAGCATACTTTCATTTAGGAAAAGTTTTGAGGTTTCAGGCTGGATTCAAAAAATGTATAATTATTCAAAGTGTCGGTCTCAACCATACAAACAGCTGAACTTATTATAGGTGCTTAAAGATCAGTGACAAATTCTGTTTCTGTCATATGTTAAGGTAATATTATTGATAAGAACAGCAGTACAAAATGATTCAAATGAACTTCTTATAGAATTACATGTGCAACAACATATAACGTTTACAGCTGTAACATTCATTGGCCAGTCTATGGTAATATTTATTTTTATTACCTTAAAGATTTCTCAAAGACCAGTGTTGAGTGGTGACATCTCTCCTAAATATGATGAAAATAATTTTTGTGGCTGTAATGCCTGTGTGATGCTGACTGATCTTCTGTGTTGAGCCATACATAGGTATATTCACATTAAAAAAATGCATTTGGTACCATTTCTGTTGCGGTACCATTTCTGTTGCAGTACCTTACGCTGAAAACATAATATTATGATGGATGAGCTGCTTTGATAGTGAAGTTTGTAGTCTCCAAAGAATAGGACAAAGCAGTCAGTGTTTCGCTGCATTTTACTAATGAATTACATGTATTTTGTAATATCTTGACTAGTGCAACACATCTGTGTAGTTGCTAAAAGAGGAAGAGAACCAAGAAGCACCTTTTCTTCCTTTGAGCCTTGTCATTCTATGGTAGCAAAGCTCAGGATCAGCAGCTATGCACGCAGGAAACAATTACTGTCTACGCAAACCAAACTGCAAGGTAAGCAACTGAGAAAACTGAATTGTATTCTGAAAGGATGTCTGAAAATGTTTGAGATATAATTTCCCAGATTAAATAAAATATTGTTATATCTTTGTTTGTACCAGAGATGAGAAATTTGGGATGGCTATATGGCAGCTTGACCTCAATTGTATATAAGTATGTGAAGGATGAAGGAACAGAGGCAGCACTCACTCAGCAATGACCAAACAGCGGTGTGTTGTTAACCCCATCTGGACTGAAACCAGGGCACATTGTGCAATGCAGTGCTAGCTCAAGTTATGGCAAATAAGTTTATGGATTTTGGTACGTTGGCTAGACACAGTTCTGTGAACAGCAAAAATGTGCAGCCATGCTTTCTGCTTTGATAATGGAATTTGAGAACTGATTTAAAGATTGCAAAAAAATAATTTTTTTGGCTTATTTTTGACTCCATTTTTAGTTGACATAAATACAGTACTTGCAAATTTTCAAATGGAATGTTTAGAGTTGCAATCCAAAATCTGATCATGTCTCTTCCCCAGACCTCTGTAAGCTTTCTCTTACTGGAGAGAAATATCCCTCGCTTCACAATCGTGCCTTACTCATGTCACTGCTTTTGGTCGTACGTGCATTTGTGAACAAGTTTTTCAAGGATGAAGTACAGTGGGAGTAAAATTTCATCAAAAATCTCTGATGAACACCGTTAGAACTCACTAAGAATTGCAGCCACTGCCATCAAACCAGACTGATGTGTTAGTTTCACAAAAACAGGGACATGTATCCCACTAATTTTATGGTTTTGTTGCTCTCTTTTTTACGTTTTAATAAAAATATTTTTAAAAAAGTTTAATTACTTACATATAGTATCTATATCATACTTTTTATGAGGGCTGCTCTGAAAGTAATGCCTCCTGTTTTATGATATTGGTCCACAGCATCAAAGATGGATGTGGGTGGTATGGCAGTAGAGGTTGAACCTTTTCACCAACATTCTGCTACATTTTGTTGCCATGTGACAGATGGCAGTAGAGGAACAGTCTGACAAAATGGCTTCTGACATGAAAGTGTGGATGGAGCAAAGATGTGTCACTGAATTCCTCCATGCAGAAACAATGGGTCTCATTGACATTCATTGATGTTTGCTGAATGTTTATGGAGACCAAACAATGGATGTGAGTACAGTGAGGTGGTGGGTGGAGCTTCTCGGCAACCATGCCATCATACCACCTGCAGAGCTGCACCTCTACTGGTACAGATTTTCAGGAGCTCGGCTTGAAGGTTCTTCTTCATGGCTGGCAAAAATGTATATCTAATGGTAGTGACTATGTTGGAATATAGTGTTTTGTAGCTGAGAGTGTGCTCTATCAAACAGTGCTATTGTGCTCTTTGTATCTGTTGTAGTTTCCACGGAAATAAGTAGGAGGCATTACTTTTGGAGCAGCCGTATATGTGGCCCAAGACAATTCCTCTTCACTCAGTGCAGCGCAGGCAAGCCAAAAGGTTGCTGTCACACTGTTGCCATAACGGTTCCTATGCTAGGTAGGATGCAAAACTGTAAGCAAGGGAGTGTGGTCAAGACATCCCAACAATGGCTGAAAGGAGCAATAGCTCCAATTCACTGACAGCACTGACTCATTTGCCAAGTGCTCACTTGTGCTGTATGCACGTGGCTGGGGGCTGAGGATGATGGATATTTGTTTAAGCTGAAGCTGGCAAGCGCACAACTGGTAAACAGGAGAAATAGAAGTGAGTCAAGTAGTAGTTGTGCCTTCATGTTTCTCATGGTTTGCAGACATTACTAACCCAGTTTGACAATAAAATTTACCGGTACACCTAATGCAAAAACAATATTGAGTTGTTAATCTGCCGAAGTGTGGCTTCTTTTTTTCTTTTCTTTTTTTTTTTTCCTCTTTTTTTCTGGGATTGGAAAGTAATGAAATATTTTTATTTTCCATAAGAGATAGTGTTCAAAGGTAGTGGTAGATCATTAACAGACATTTTTAGTTATTTTTTCTGTTCTGTTCTCATTTTTTCTGCCTCTTTTCTTGTGGTGAAAAAATGGGATATGCAGCCTTAGCAGTCACCTGTGGAATAGTGAGAGGAAAGTATAATATTTTGAGGCTCTGCTTTCCCAAGACTTCCTGAGAGAGTCTCTGTTTATCATTCAGCCTGCACTGCTTGTATTGGATTACACTAGGAACGTGGAAATCCGTATGGGAAAATCTGTCAGGCTGTGAAAAGATCTCAGGCTTTGAAATTTTATGGACTACGCTTGCTAATGCACATTCCATATTTCAGGGTGTCTGGCTGCCTTTGCTTCTTGTAAGGATGTGATATACATTGTAGAATATATGTGCATGTTTTGTCACAGGCACTACTGAGCCGATAAATGAGGGCACAGACTCAAGTAGTCAAAGGATGTCCCATTAGGGGATAAATTATAGTGACACCTACTAGCGTTGGTACAGATAAGGGCCGATCGCCGTTTGCTGAATGTGATCTCTAAATGTGGTAAGGAGCCCCACTGCAAATCCTTTTCCACAAGAAAATTCCAGTAGAATCCCAGTTTAGGAGAGGTGTCCATGTTTTTCCCTTAATGTGAATCATTATTAAAGACTCATTACAGGTTAGGTCTTCATTTGGTAGAAATCATAGTTGTACCTTGATGATTTGCCTTCAGATACCTCAGCAAGACCTAAATTTGCAAATCAGCAACTGCTGTTAACAGGACTCTGATCAGATGTGCTGAGTTGTATATCTCTTACCTACAAGGCATACTGATGTGTGCCTTGCAAAAAATTAATCAAAAAGTTCAATTTGCTTGTGAGATTACTCCTTGCATTTAAGAGATAAGGTACAAACTGTTTAAGAGGTCTAAAACTCCTTAAAAACTCGAAGGAAGGACTGAGGATTTCATCCACAGTACCTATCTGTAGCACCTGGAGAGCTACAGGCCAGTTTGAATCCCCAGCAGCACCGAAGCTTATGCATATACGTTCACAGACACGCTAACAGTGATGGATTATGGACACCTTTCTGTGATGTTCACATTGTTTTTTGGGCTTATATCCAGACCTAGGTGTTATTTAGACTTCATAGTTTTTGTTTAAAATATAAAGCAAATACATTGTGAATCTGATATCTTGCAAATAATTTTGTTATCAGGCAATTAAAATATCGAGTGCTGTAAACATCTCTAAGACGCTATGGATGGGAAAATTGCCAGTTTCACCAGTCACATTGCCTTCATAAGTACAATGAATGTACAGTTCTCTGAACAGTCTGGAAAGAAAAGTCATTTTCCAGCTCATAATTTCTTTTTTTAGCTTTTTGCAGATCTCTGAAGTCAAATTATGATGATTTTAAAGGCAGAACTGTTAAATGCCAATGGTTTGTCAGTGCTGGGCGCAATTAAATTCCTAACAACACAGATGGACCCATACTTAATATCTTAATATGTAATGCTTTTAAAGCAAAACTAGCCAGAATCTGTATACTTCTTAAATAAATCTATACTAAAAATTATTGTGTTAGAAAAAAAATCAAATAACGTAACTTTTAACTCCAGTGTTGCTATTTTTGGCTAAGGATATGATTGTGTAGACTAGGAATTTAAAGAGGACTCTGTAAGATTTGACTCAGGCTCATGATTAGATATCATGTTTTCTTCCCTGACCTCAAAAACTGCTTCTCTCATGGGCTTGATCAAATTGATTTAGGCATTCTGTTTTACTGCTGGTCTGTGGTGTGCATCTCACAGGAGGTGTATGATTTGGTATTGATTCTACCGTGGGGGAGAAATATGCATTTGAAATGCCAAGGTGATGTGTAGGAGAGCCAGGCCCTTCTTCCTGCATGGCCAGCATCTTCCTGGGTGCTTTTAGTTGGATTGCTTAGGCTTGGATCCACAGCAGTATTTAGGCGTTTCCTGCAAAAAGTGATGAAAACAAGCTCTGTTTTCTATGAGTCTGATACAAACTCCTTCTTTGTCTCTGTTCTCTTTTGTGAAGAAAGACTAATTGCAATGTGCTGTTACAGGACACGTGTGTGTGTAAGTATACTGAAGACTGATAGTTTCAAGTGCTACAGTGAAAGGAGTAGGGCAGTGAAATTTAGCAAATATAAATGCTATTTTTCAAATCATAGAATTACAGGCCTCACTGACTGTTCAATGTTCCCAAATCTCTCAGGTAGTTTAGAAAACTGCCCACAGAAAATGAATTGACAGGTAGGAGAAAGGCAGAATACAACTTTATTTTTGACTTCACTGGTGTAGTACTAGAGTACTTCAGCAGGTGTGCTAAATGAAAGATGTTAAGGTAATTATAATTAATATAGTAAATTCCGTGAAAATTGTGATTGTGAAAATTTTCAGTGTGACATACCTGAAAAAAGAAGGAACATTCTAAAGCTTGTAAATGTTATCTGAAAATAACAAAAAAAAAAAAAAGCCCCAACAATGCGCCAAAGTTAATGGTGAGTCCCAAAGTAACAGAAGTTCCCCTGGTCTGTTGTTGCCCTTTAGGAAAAATAATTCCGATGGGGGAACTGTTAACAATTGGAAAATTTTACCTAAACAACTAGGAAGATTATCTTGAGTAATATGACTAATTAGGAGGTATGGTGGGCCATGTATGTTGCACGTTGGCATTCTAAACACATTAACTATTTACAGTGGTAAGGTGCTTGTGATGGGTTGACCTGAAGGAGGCTATTTCAGCATGGGAAATACAGCAGTCTGTGTTTCACCGGTACAACCAGAGGAACAGAAACTCTGACTGAGCTTTGCTGTGCTACTTCAGGCATTCACAGCCAGAAAACCCACTGACAGGACTGCTTCTGGGTGTACACAAAGTAAGCAGTGGCCTGGGCAGAGATTGCTGTAGGGGAGTGGTGATGAACCCTTTTGCCATTTTTTGATTTATGGACTGTGTGTCAGTAGGTACAGTGTCTTGCTGGGAGAGGTAATCTGTTATGATAAAAGAAGTCATACAATGGAGCATCTTGGGGAATCCTGCACAGCAGAAAGAGGACTTTAATGCAGTTTTTGAGTATTTTCTTAGTAAAATGTATGTGTTTAAAATTATAGTATTTTCAGAACATCAGAAAGAACAACCTCAAAATTTCTGAAGAAAAAGAGATCTTATGCAGAGATGCTTTTTTGAATACAAGAGCTTTGTCTCCTATATCTTAATTAACCTCTTATTTTGCAGTGCTTTGACAGTGAGGAAGAACTCTTGTCCTGAGTATATATTTAACGCAGCTGTCACTGGTGCCGCATTGCACTACAGGAATGATGTAAGGAGAAATCAGTATAAATGAGAAGTTAGCCATTATCAATGCATGCTGAAGGTGCAGTTAGTCCAAACCAAAATGTTTTTGGAATTCTGTGTTTGAGTCTTGGAAGAGAATCACGTCCAGAAAAAGAAAGCAGTGAGTTCTTTTCTGATGCTCGTTTAATATGGTATTTAAATGTGACCAAAGCAGTGAGTATGGGATTTCACTGCTAGTGCTGAGGGAGTAATACACTGGAATTAGCAATAGAATAGGAGGAATGAATGGGAATATCCTCTGAGTGTTTGTTCTCTTTGAAAGATGATCTCTTTGCCTGAGACTTAAGAGTTACTACACAGCTAATGGCTGATACAAATGGCTGTAGATAGGATAGATGGCCCCAAGATTGATGGCTGACTGTTGTTGGTCTAGGTTTTTAATCCAGGCTTCTGCTGGAATGCAAAGTTCCTAGCTCATAATCAATTATACAAAGACATCAAGAAGAAAAAGGCAGCCATGGTATTTGTCTGCTTCTCAAGCTACCCAAGATGTGAAACTGTTTTTACTTGCAGGCACACGCTCGTTAATGCTGAGCAATGTAATACTTTTTTCTTATTTCAGAACTTTTCTTGCAGTTAAAAGCTAAAACAAACACCGCCACTTTGCTTTTAGTTTCTGTATTATTCTTCTACTTAGTTTCTGTAGTATTCCTCTAACTTACAGAGCATGAAAATGGGATAAATGTTACATGTGCAACTCCTGCATCTGTTTTTGAAAATGTGACTGAAACTGCTCCTTTGACAGATCTTTGCTTATGGAATGGCATCTCTTGAAAGAGAAGAAAACATTTCTGCTAAGGTGGTGAGTGAAACAGAAACTGCAGACAACTAAGGCTGCTGATGGCATTTAAGACAATGTGGTTGGCAATAGATACAAGTAAGACAAAGCTTCCATACAAAATAGAAATATTAATTGTATAACTTATAGTCAAAGTTAAAAGTCAATAGATGATATCCCCCTTAGAAATGTGGACTAAATTATTTGAACATACGAATTCTTAACTACTTGATCAAATTTGGTTAAAATGTATGAAAATCCTGGTTCTAAATTTTTGATGAAACCTTCCTTCCAAAAGTCAATCACTGTGAATTCCACTTCTGTTGGTAGTCAGTCAACAACAGTCAAAATTTTAGATGTGCTAATACTGCATTTTTAAAGCTGGAAGTAGAAGACAGTGTTAGTTTTTTGTCACATCTTTCTGTCCACTGAATAATTTCCTAATATAGAGTGCTGATGTTTTTCTATATTTTTTTCCTACTTCTCATTATGCTATGTTAAGTCACCAGTATAATCTATGGAGAGCAACTGCAACTGATTGTGATGGTGCATAATCCTGGGAATATCCTTGCCCTCTTCATGGAAACAAAGACACAACCGATTTTCTTTGCTCTTTCTGTCCAGTGAAGGTTCCTTAACTCATAGTTTTAGCCACAAGATGACATCCAGTGTGATTACAGAAAGTCCATATGGTTCTTGATTGCTTTTCCCAAGGTAAGGATTAGAGAACATCAAATGCTGCTTGATGGAGAGAGGAAATCTCATGTAATGCTTTTGTTCTGCTAACATTTAGGTAAAGAGCTGCCTGGGAGTTTTGGAATGGAATCTGTCATCACAGTAATCCTGTTCTGGAAAATAATGATGGAGACAGCACCGGGAGTGATGTCATTGACCATCGGACAAAATCATTGCCCATAGCAAAATCACATCCTTACCAAACTTTCCTTTATGTCTGACATTTGAATGCCCAATTGGCAAGATTATTGGAGTTGCTTTTTTCTTTTTTTTTTTAGATCCTTTCACAGCTGTGTTAAAATTCAAAACACAGATATGCAAGAAAAAGGCTAATACAGAAGAGAGTCTGTTCAATACTCTGCAGACTTCAGAGGAATTTTTGTGCACTCTGCCTTCACTGTCATATGCAGGAAATTCTTATTTGGTCCATACAATGCAATAAACAAACCTCTTGTGTGTTAGCTTTAGCTTTTAGCACTTCCTTAACATTATATGGTGAGTGGTAAAACTGTAATGAAGAAGCAGTTTGCTTTATTAGGGTTCTGGCCTACCCCCATTCTCATATACATCTATTTGTTGAGGGCCTGTTACCATATAGGGCAATAATAGTTGTATGACTTAATGAAAGAATACTATTTGTACCCTGTTTAGTAGCAATTGAGTGATCATAGAATCACAGAATTTTTTGAATTGGAAGGAACACTTACAGGCCATCAAGTCCAACTCCCCTGCAATGAACAGCAACAGCTACACTAGATCAGGTGCTCAGAGCCCCGTCCAGCCTGACCTTGGGTGTCTCCAGGAACAGGGCACCCACCACCTCTGGGCAACCTGTTCCAGTGCTTCAATTGGATTTGGTTATTATTTTTTTGCCTTTGTGGATTGATCCCCCAGCAATGAGAAAACAGAAACTAAAGGAGGGGGGATTTAGATTTGATGTCAGGGGGGAGTTTTTTTTACTGAGAGAGCAGTGAGGTGCTGGAACAGGTTTCCCAGAGAGGTTGTGGATGCCCTTGTCCCTGGAGGTGTTTAAGGCCAGGCTGGATGGGGATCTGAGCAATCTGATGTAGTACTTGATCTAGCGGTTGGCATCTCTGCCTGTGGGAGAGGGGTTGGAACTTGATGATGATTGAGATCTGTTCCAACTCAAGCCATTCTATGATGAGAAATGGGTGATGTGCACCACATGCATGACTTCAGCTGTGGGTGCTGGTATTGCTGAAGGTGTTATTCTTTGCTAAAACTATGGAGAAGCTGTGGAGCCTGAAATATTACAGTTGCTTCAGTTGATAACTTTTAGCTTTTTAACTTAGGCCACAGAAAAGCTGGAGTACAGATGTCCTTTTTTTTTCTTGATAAATGCTTAAAATTATTTTCGGCTCATGTGGAACATGAAACATTGTGGAAAAGGATGATGAGAAAATGTTCTTTTTCCCCAATTTCTTTGTTTAGCGTTTTAACTTATATGTAAATTAATTGCAGGAAAGAACAGGAAAAAGGAAGAGAGAGAAGAGGTAATGTGTACAGACAAATATGTGACTGGCTAATAATGTCAAATATTTTTTTATTTTTAGTGTTTATGAAGCTATTGAACACTGAAATGCACTGTCAGGTAGCTTCCCTACTAGATCCTTGAGTGACAAGTTGGAATTCTTTGCCTTTTGGGCTTTATTTTTGAGTTTTCTGAGTGTAAGATCATCACAGGAATGTGTTAATTTCTTTAATTTTTCAGCTTGTTTGTCTTATTGCTAAGCATTATCTTTGACTACACCAATGAAGAGCACTAGAGACGCATGGGAGAGAAGCAGGAGGAAAATATGTCCCATTTGTATAAAAAGCCTTTTTTTTTTTTTTTTTCCCAGTCCTAGTAAATGGTTAAGCTTCTCAAGAGGCTGAAGTAACATGGTTCCAGTGCATGATGTGTTATGTTCTGTGTTTAGAATCCACGACTAAAGTGTATCTACTTCTCTGTTCTGGAAAAGTGAGATAGATGGATTGTTTGAATCCATTAGACAAACTCCAGCAGAGAAGGAGATGAACCACCACTGTTGTCAACACTGCCACCTGCAGAGATTATTACCAATTGAGTGGAAATGATCCTGGCAGAAACTGAGACACAGGCGCATGGACTAGGTAAGGTCTGATGTTGTTTTCTTGTTATTCTAAGTGGAATCATAACTGTTACTTCCCAATGAGTTTGATCAAGTGGGAATGTTTTGTATCTCCTGAGAGGTGTCTTGTTCTGTCACAGAGATTTTTTGCCCAAGGACCCTGACAAGGTCCCACACTGTGAATCATGCTATCATAGAATAGAACCACAGAATGGCTTGAGCTGGAAGGACCTCAAAGATCATTTAGTTCCAACACCTACTGTCCCATCCAACGTCACATTGAACATCTCCAGCACCTCACCACCCTCTCAGTGAAAAACTTCCCCAGTGAACTGGAAAGTCAGCACAGTTTTAAAATGGAGGTAAGCGCTGGGAAATTTTGAGACCTGTGGATGAAAAGATGGTGCATCAGTGTTTTCCTCTGCGACAAATCTCGGTAATTTACTGAGATAGAAATGTCACATTGCATGCTGGCACTTCATAAGTGCTGGAATTTTCCTGTATACAACACTTCTGTTCACGACAGTTGGAAGGAAGTTCCACTGAAGCATTTAGGGACTGAAATTTAAACTGAATCTCACAGCAAGAATTTATCAAAAGCAAGACTGACTATATTTTTAAATGCACTTTACAGGAAACAACAGATAACCATGCAGTCTGTTGGAATCATTAAACTAGATTTTAAGTATTTAACTTTATAACCTTTGTATAATTCCTAGACTTCTGTGGTGTCACTAATTGTTTGTTAAAAATGCCTGTCAGTAATAGATAGTTTTCTCAAAGAGCATTAATTCAGCTTCATATGGATAGTATATTTTCCTGCTTTGGATGTGATGCTCTTGGGCAATGCTGTATGGTGGGGGAGGGAGGCTGTGCTGCCAACTGGGAATCTTCAACACAAAAACTATTAAGAGGTGATAAATCATTGGAGGCCCAGTGTGTGATTAAAAGCTGTGGCCACCAGCAGTGACCCATGGGGAAGGAGGTATCAGTGACAGAGAGCAGGGGGAGGTGTTTGGCATTCCTGTTCGGAGGCCTAACCAGGGCACCGGGGTCTGTTTATGTTTCTGTTCCACCGACTCCTGTGAAATGCCCTCTGTCTGTACGGGGAACACACATTGAGTTAGGGAAAGTATCTTTGGTATTTCTTGAAATGTCAAGGCATGGATACTTGAAGGTAACGTGTGAGGTGAATTACCTTGGATTGTGGAGTTAAAACAAAACGGTCAGTTCAAGGTTCTGTGGCTCAACAGTCCGCACCACAGTTATCGTAATTTTAGGTGAGCTTTACACACATGCACAGAATGCTGTGTGACTCCTTTCCTCTGTACTAAGCATTTGTCCATTCAGAAAAAGTACCTTTTTCTTGAATCATCTTGAAACATCTAATCTTGGGATCTACTTTATCCTTTACTTGGCAGACAGCTTGGTTAAATAGGAGCCCCACAAAATATTGGAAAAATTGTTAGGATTTGGTGCATTCTCTGGTAAGCAACGTTCAGAGCAATAATAGTGTGTTTTGTTGTCGTCTACAAGATAGTGCAGATATAATTTTTATGTTAGCTCTTCGCCAACAAACATTGTGCTACATGTTTATCAGAAAGTATAGTTCTAGTTGCAAAGTGCTTTTAAGGTACAGCAGCAATGATTGTAAAGACTGTTTTGGAAGGCAGAGAAGAGCAGGATGAATGAGAGATACAAGCCCTGTTGTGGTGGTAACCTGAGTTACAGTGGTAGGGAACTGTAGGTTCAGGAGGGGTTTGCGGAGTAGAAGAGGTCACAAAAAAGGACTTGAACAGAAAAAAGTTGCAACAATTGAAAAATAAAAATGAGGTGCCTTTGCAGAGTTTATTTTGGTAAAAGAGCTACCGAAACATTTTTTTTAATGCCGCATTGTTTTGATAGATATATAGCTATAACTGTTAGAACTGTTCAGAGACATCCTTTTCTCTCATGACTTTATTCTGCCACGTGTGAAAGACTGTCTTGTCTTGCTTTAAGGTATCACAGAAATTCCTTTATGAGTATGTCCGAATATGATTGACAGCATCAAACCTAGAATTCTCTGGAGAAGCTTGCAAAAAATCTCTTATCAAATAGATCTGAATATTCATTTTTCTACCCCTTGTAGGAAGAGGTTGGCTTAAGGCCTGATTGAGATTTGTTCCATCTTGTGCTCTTTTTATTAGCTCAAATTGAATGTTCTCTGCATCATACAATCCTGAACAAGTGAGAAGCAACTCACTGTAAACTGCTCGACTTTTCACAAGCACCAGGAATATTTTAAAAATGTCACTGTATTACAGGTAATCAACTGATATAATTGATGATGAATGGCATAAATGTGAGAGATATAATCACACCTTGTAAAGAAAGAATATAACACAAGGAAGTCAATAAAAATGTGGTGTGAAAGGCTGGTAAGGACTCTTAGCTAGTTTAGAGACACAGTTATCAGACGTACAGTTCCAGATGTCAGGATTTCCTATTATATGTTACTTCTGGTCAGGAGAAGTGGATTCCCATGAGAATGTGTCAGAGCCTTTAAGATATGAGGACTACCCAACCTTGAATATATCCATTAATGTTGCACAGAAGTGCTTAGTTTAAGCCTCTGACCATTGATAGCATAAATGCTGTACTAGTTAAACTGAAAGGGAAGGGTTTAATCTTTTGCCCAAGAGCTCTATAAGAAAGCCACCTATAGCTAATAGACAACACTAATGGGCAAATTAAATGACTGTAGAAAGTCCTTGGTAAAAGCAAGGACTGTATGTAGATCTCCTATGTCTCAGCTCAGTGCTTTATCTGAGTGGCACACATGAAATACTTTTTTAATATCCAAATTCTGTCCATAGCTATAAATACACAAATGATTATTGTTGAATGCTTTGCTTAATAACTGTTGTATATTTGTTTGTAGTTTATATTCTGTTACTGTGTAATTTTCTCCAGCTATTTTGTACTTAAAATGATAGAGAAATGGGGCTGGAATGAACATTAGATGGTCACATAAACAGCTCAGTGCTTCCAGTAGCATCAGTTTTACTAATCTGTTCCTGAAGGGTGCCTGCTATCCTATGAATACTTGCTGGGCTAGAGGATCTTCCATGAGGTGGCAGAGTGCTCATGCAAACAGCAGAGCAGATACTAGAGCCTGGCTTGTGTATGAAGGAATCATCCAAATACAGATACTCTCTGTTCTGGATAATTGCAAGAATGCTACTGGTTTTAAATGGCACCCAAACTGTAGTACATGCCCCTCAGGAGATAAAGCCAGCAAGGAAAAGGAATGGTAGGATCTAAGTAGTTTTCAAGATGAAAAGAATTCATTAAAAAAAAAAAAAAAAGCATTACATTGTCAAAGGCAAGATGCTTTCAGCATGAAGGAAACCAAAGTGTGGCTCTGTGCTTCAGTTTGCAGGGAGTCTGAAGAAACAATGCTGAGTTGAAGACAACCGAAATGGCAATGTTTGACGGATTCTAGGAAGAAAGAAGATAGGGGAAATGATACATAGAATTCCACCTACATCTCAACAAATAAATAAATAAAAACTGGTATGAGCCACTAACCGTGTGAGACATAAAGGATCAGCAAATTAGGAAAATTTCAATTTCCTGGATATGAATTCATGCTTGCAAATGTTTTGGAAAATATGGATCAATTTGTAGCCTTCAAGATCACCAAATCCCGCAATCAATTTGACCAATAGAGCTCCATCGCTAAACTATGACCCTTAATGCCACGTCCTAAAGTCTCACAAATATCTCCAGGGATGGGGACTCCACTCCTTCCCTGACCAGCCTGTTCCAATGTTTGACCAGAAGAAATTCACCCTAATACCCAATCTGATCTTTCCCTGGCACAGCTCGAGGCTGTTTCCTTGCATCTTATCAGTTGTTGACTGGGAAGAGACTGCAACCTCCTTTCACGTATTTGTAGAGAACGATGAGGTTTCCCCTCAACTTCTTCTCCAGACTGAAGAACTCCAATTGCCTCAGATGTTCCTCATAAGTTTTATTTTCTAGTTCCTTCAACAGCTTCATTGTTCTTCCCTGTACACTCTTGAGTAACTCAATACTGTTCTTGTAGTGAGGGGCCCAAAACAGTTTCTGAGTATTTGAGATGTGGTCTCACCTCTACAAGGAGACAATTCCTTCCCTGCTCCTGCTGACTGCGCTAATTCTGTCACAAGCCAGGATGCCATGGGGCTTCTTGGCCACCTGGGCCTGCTGCCAGCTCATGTTTATCAGCCTGTTGACCAGCATCTCCAGGCTCTTTTCTGCTGGGCAAATTTCCAGCTGCTCTTCCCCAAGCGTGTACTGCTGCAGGGGTTTTTCATGGCTTGGTGCACTTACTCTTGTTGGATGTCGTGTGACTACACTTGGTCCATCAACCTAGCCTATCCAGATCCCTTTGAAGAGCCTTCCTACTCTCAAGAAGAACAATGGTACTTTCTCATTTGCTAACATTTGCCAACTTGCAGAGGGTGCACTGAATTCCCTTATCCAGATCACTGATAAAAATGTTAAGCAAAACTGGCCCCAAGACCGAGCTCTGGGGTATGCCACTTATGACGAGCTTCCAACTGGGTTGAACTCCATTTGCTATGTTTCTTTCAGCCCATCTATCCAGCCAGTTCTGCACAAAGTGAACTGTACATATGTCCAAGCCACAAGGAGACAGTTCTTCCAGGATAATTGTGTGGGAAACTGTCATATACTTTACTAAATTCCAGGTAAACAACAGCCACAGGCTCCCTCGTCTACTGATCAAGTCATCTCATCATACAAGACCTAGAAAATACCTTATAAGCAGTCTGTCTTTATAGAGCATATATTTCATGTTATATCTTTGCTTCTTGTTTGCATGAGTACAGGCTTTGTGCAAGTTGGTGTACATCCTAGCTCGTGGCCAAGGCAGATTGCACACTGGTTGCTGAGGTGCTCCCACTGTGATCTGTGTGCATGGACCATCTCTTGTTAATTTGGGTGATGTGGCAAAATCAGCCCTCCTGACAAGAGCAGTTATTTATTTATTTATTTTACTCAGTAAAGCTTGAGTAATGTAGAGAACAGTGAATGGATTGAATGCAATATTGCTATGAAAGGTATTGTTTATACATTCTCAGCAGCGGTTCAATCTATTATTTTACATTTCAGTCCAGGCTTCTGCTGGGAGCACACTGTGCTCTTTTTAGATAGTTATCTGTGTCCACTTCAGAATTATTGGGTTTGGTTATTTATATATAGTCTTTTAAAAACTCGTTTGTTTTAAGAGACAGCCTGTACTTATGGTAAAGAGTCTTCTGGCTTTCTGTGCTCCCTCTAGCAAAGTGACTCAGACTGATTATGGGTAAACAGGCAACCGTGCTGTGAAAACCAGGTTGTTGCAGGCCCAGAGGGTCAAATCAGTAGCCTGGAAATGCACTGGGGTCATCATGCAGACAGGAGAGACCTTAACAATTACACTTAATTTGACTTGCAATCAAACAGAAGTAGATGGTAAAGCAGGAAATGGTATCTTTAGGCATGACATGAAATAGTATTGCTGTCAACCTGAATAAGAAAGTCTGACTTTTTTTTAAAGTAACTACGTATTTAAATAGCCTGTAGGGTCAAACAGCCTTTCCTACAGCCCTTTGATAGCTGGCCTGATAACAGCATATACACTATAAATATCCTAAATCAATAATTCTGTATCGCTGCTGAAAGCAGGCGTGTTCACATATCACAGCAGATGGGAAGAAAGCAAATAATATTTGTCTTGCCTTTCAAATCGATTTCCTGTTTTCAGTAAGCCAGAGTGTGTCCATATGTTAATCAGATTGCTGAGAAAGATAGTAGGGCTTGGGGCAGCAGACTTCCACTTGATATGCTGGGAAAAGGGGGGCAAGGAAGGGAGGAGGAAGTCCTCCATGGCTTTAAAATATCTGTGGCAGAAGCATTTACAAATGTTATACTATTGCCTGTGCTTCCCTGACTTCCCTTCGAAAGTACTCAGTGTCCTTCTTTCTTTCTTAGGGAGAAAATCTTCACAGTGCTCAGCAAGCTGCATGGTTGGACTTGTTTGTTGGGGATTCCTTAATTCATCTTTTCTTTAATCTTGGAGAAAATTTGGTTTGGTGTGGTGTCTGTAGTGTCCTGATTTTGGTTAGAAAGACCCTAGGTCCTCAGTGTAGTCCTTCTCCACTGTCTTACTTCTCCCTTTCTCAGAGCCATGCATTTCTCTGCACCTCCTCATTTGCACTAGCACATGACTATTTCAGCTGCAATATGCCCTACCATAGAGCATGAGGACCATCTAATGGCTTCCAAATGCATACTCAGATTGTATTGTTTTGTCTTAGGGACATGGTTTAGTGGGCAATATTGGTGGTAAGAGGACAGCTGAAGTAGGTGATCTTAGAGGTTGTTTCCAATCTTAATGATTCAATGATTTTTCTCTTCAGGTAGCAGATTTTATTTAAACATAATGATAAATAGTTAAGAGGTCATGCACATGCATGTAAACTCTAATGATGTTTATATGATTGGATGGAAGGAAACACTGGGAGAGTTGATATCCTTCTGTGTTACGAATTTATATATGTTCTGCAGTGTACGGTTTTATTCTGCTTTTAAAATCCTAGATTTATAAAATGCTTCTGACAATGTCAAGAAATTCCTGTGCTCAGGAAGCATCTAGGAAGCCCCAGTGCAGGGAGGACCAGAACTGGTCGTTCTTGCATTTCTGAAGTTAAAAGACAAAAACAGAAGACCATCCCTTCCTGTAGTGGCTTCTATTATTAGAAAAGTAATTTTTTTGGAGAGGAAGGATGATTTTATGGAGCTGGAAGCCAGATGATCTCACTTCTAATCCTGATGTTGACACAGATTTTCCTGTGCGACCTCAGGAAAAATCTCTTGCTGCATTCCAGTTTGCAATCAGTAATACACAGTGATCGTTCTTTGTTATCTCTGAGGAGCACTCCGCAGTTAAGAGTGAATGATCATGGGACCAGCTTTGACACATGCATACGTGCTTATAGACAGTGTTTGGTATCTAGTATAGTACTTTTTGTGTTTTCTTAAAGCATTTAAACAAGTTAGTTGCTTAAATCCTTTGGAATTTGCAAGCTTTATTTCCATCTCCATCGGCTTACACCTTAATATCTTTCGAAGTTCTGTCATGTACTAATATGCTGGCATAATATAAAAACACTAGAAATGAAATGTTCTTCCACTAAGAGAAGTAGGCAGATGTAAGTAAGGGAAACCTGTTAAAATACTAAGTTACTCTGAACCTTTTTTGGTTATTTTTTGTATTACTGAAACACTTCAAGAACCATCACATTAAACTTTGTAATCACAGGATCAACTCCATCTGTTTGAGTGAGTTGCTTTACAGTGCAAATAAAGATCTTTTGGGGGCAAAGCAAGGGCATGTTTTCTACCTCTCTTCATGGATATTCCAGATGAACACAGGACTGATTTAGTAATTTCAACAGTAAACAACACGGCTGCCTGATCTAGTGGGTGCCAACCCTGCCCACAGCAGAGGGTTGGAGCTTGATGATCTTTAAGGTCCCTTCCAACCTAAGCAATTCTATGGCTTTAGAAGTCCCCAAGAAGCATTTTGAAGCAGGATCCTGAATTTTCTAAACTACGTAATCAACTGATCTTGTCTAAGACCCATTCCAAACTTCAACTCCAGCCTTGTGCTGTCTACTCCTTTCTTTCTGATCTTAATCAGAAGAAGGACAGAAGGTTTCTTTCCCTATCATTTTTGCTATTTTTATTTTATATGTGTGATCATCTCATCAGTACCATGGGTTTTAACACCTCTTCTCCATAGCTTTCCACTTCTCACCTGAAGAAGCAGTCCCCAGTAATGTTTCTGGGTATTGCCTTATCTTCTGTCAGCAATCTGTGGGAGCTAGGTGATCTGTGCTAATGTTTGTATTTGGGTTCTCTGTGTACTGCAGATTACGCCAGCTCAGCTGATCTACAGTAACCTGTGGGAATCGGGCAGATCCTTTCTCTCACTGCTACTTTAGGTTGGCCATAGCATTCTCTGGATTATTTGGGTGCATCGTTCTACAAAGGATTCTATGAAGGGTGTAACATTCTACATGTCTAAATTTTTAGAACCTATAGTTTGCCTTTATTGTGTAAGGCAAATTTTTATAGTGGGGGTGGAGACAAGTGAAAGCCTCAGTTCAACAAAAAGAGTTACTCCTCTTTTTGAAAACTTTTTTGCATTGAATTAATGGGCAAAGATCAGAACACTTTGGAGCAGTAACTGGCAAAAGAGTAAGAGAACAGTCAGAGGTGAAGCGACACAGCCAAGGTTACGGAGCAGCTCAGTGCAAAAGTCAGGAGCAGAATACAGGTTGTCTGATACCAGCTTCATGCACTGATTTTTCAGTTGCTAAATATCCAGAGTCTTTATCCAGACCCTTACTCTATTTGTAGCTGGACTGTGGGGAATGTATCCTCTTTCCTTTTAAAAACAATCAGCATTTAAAAATCCATACCAGTCCTTTTTTTGCTCCTTTCATTTAGTTGGAATCTTTCTGGCTACGCGTCTGATTCTTTGTAGACACAGGTACTGCAATTTGTATGCTGTTATCTGATCTATTTTCTAGAGCATGTGTAACTCTTTTTGAAAGCGAATAAAAAGTAATCCAGTTAGACCTGAAATCCATTCAGTAGGAACAATTATCTCGAGTGCTCTAGCTTCTGACATTCATCACACTAGAATAGGACACAAAGACTTGTATAAAAATATGACCATTTAACTCAAGTGGTGCTTTGAAGACATAAGAATACAATCCTTCTATTGCACTGAATAATGTTATGTTGTTAAAATATGATGAACGGGTCTTGATTATGGCCATTAACGATTTTGTGTAATAAAGACACTAAAAAAGTTACCAAATATTATAAAGAGCTGTTTTGCTGTTTACATCAGCAAATATTTTAGGTAGAGGGAAAAATTGTTAAGTGTTGGCTGTTAATCTTGAGTGAATGTAATAGATTCAATTATGTAATGTGACAATGTTCTGTTTTGCCTTAGGTTAGAATTTAAGCTTTTCCTCTTCAGATTTATTCAAATTGTTAAGTGGCTGGTGAGAAGCTGGAACTTTGTCAGACAAACTTGGCTTTAAATTTTAAATCATTTTTAATCAATATGTGAAGAGGCCAAGCTCTGCCATATGTTGCTCACCATCCATTAGTTGGAAGCTGGTCATTAAACTCTCACTAAGGTTTCCTAACTGCGACTATTGTGGTGGTGGTTTTTTTTTCGTCTTTGTAGAGTATGGGCAAAGGGGAGCATTCGTGGCAGATTGCCTTGAGGACAATAAAAACTCTCATGTAGTATGGTTGTTTGTTCAGAGACAAACAATAGAGACATTTTGCTATTACCATTTGCCAGCTATCAAGGGGTTTTGAACCCCCTCCCCCTTGGTGCCTACAACTCAAAACAGATGCAAAATCTTTCTTTTCAGCCCCCTTGAAATGACCTGTGGTGGTGCAGTGTCATTTAGAGGAGAAATTATTGGAGTGAGAGTGGCTCATAACAATAGGGGCCTTGTGCCAGGCACATGACAGAACAGTGAGGGGGCTGTTGGTGACTTTATTGGGGAGGAGAACGGCGATCTGGCAGGTGCTGCCATTGTTAAAGGTCTCCGCTCCTAGACAGTGGTCGCAGATGAGTTCATGTCATTTTATTCAAGCTCTTTACACCGAGTTCAGTGATGTGACACTGGTCAAGTAGCCAATCCAGCTTTTCTGATCTCCTCAACATGGTCCCTTCTGTAACGTAACCCTTTATTGCTGAGATATGTCAACATGCTTCTAGGCCATATGGCTTCGAGCTAGAGTAACTTTTGTGCTCTCTGAAAAGGACATAATAACTTAATGTTTACTCTGCTAATACAGTCCCGGTCCTCACTACTGATCCTGGCATTATTCTGTGGAGATGTCATCCAGAAAACCAATTAAAGTGTATTGATACAAAATACATCCATTGGTTTAATGCTGAATTTTACAACAACGGATATTGTTGCTTATGAGCTGAAAGCTCCCACTGGATAGAAGTGTGTGTTCCCTGGCTTTTTCTTTTTAATGCGCATGACAATGCAGTGCTCTGGTGACAGGACTGCAGACCAGAAAATGGGTGAAGAAGTTTAAATTTTTTTGCATTCAAAAGAATAGCAGGAGTGATGTTAAGTAGAAAAGGTTAAACACATTGCAATAAATGTATCGATGCATTATTTTTACCCATGCTGTTCCTTTTCTCAAAGCACCAGGCCACACTATAATAGCTACATCTGCTTCTGTTGTATGTATTGTTTAGTTCTATTTTTTTGGCTCAGAGAATAGAAACTGGGCTTTCTGTGGGGAAACAAAGAATTTGTTTTCGTAAATCACCATTTTTTTCTGAATAAATCATGAAAAACTTGGCAGATTGAAGAGATCAGCCATGTGGAAATTGGCAATTTGTAGTCTGCTAAGGATAGTTAAACATGGATGTCATGTAGCCTAATGAGATACACGTTTGTGGTACAGGGGAGAAGCAGAGAGAGAGAAACTGAAGATGCACCGCTCAGAAAAGGTACATCTTTAGGTAGAAATGATGACTTGAGAGAGTTCTGAAGTGTTTTCAGAGCCTCTTAAAAGCCTGAAGTTGGCAGTTCTCTTCCAAACAGTGACTGTCGATCCAAAACTGACAGCTAATTTATGAAATTCCACTTCAGGGGTGGATGTTTGTTTTAAAAACAAAACAGAACAAAAACACCATAGAAGAACATTCTTTTACAAATGGAGCTGATGTCTTAAGAGACAGAACAAAGACTTGGTCACAATATGCAGAGGAATACTGACCGTGTGAAGGCACTTGTACTGCAGATAAACACTATTAGTATTAGACTATTTTGGTTATATTTTTTAGTGCTGATACAAATAAAAAATAAAGCAATTTGCAAACAAAGGCCTTGAAAATTTGATAATGAAATGGGCATATGAATGTATTTTATATGTAAAGTCTTTATGAATTACTGTAATTGCAACACATATAGAGCCAGTCCTTAAAAAATAATCGAGGGTAATGGTGGAAAACAGAACTATGTAACTCCTGCTAGTGATAAAGATAAATCAAGAGTTGCAGACCTTTTGAAATATGAGCCCTCATAAAACACTGGTCAGAAATCTTTCATATTTAGATCTATTTTGTCAAAACCCTGAGAATGCCAAACGTTGTCCTTTATTTTAAATGTTTAGCTGGAGATCTCCTTGAAAACTGTCAGAGTCTTAGGATTAACAGCTAGGATGGGAAGGAAGTAGCTTCTAGACTGAAACCTTCAGACAGTAAGCTAAGAACATAATTAAAAAAAAAAAGACACGATGGTTTATAGGAATGTCTAATTTCAGTGTAATGGGAAATGACTCAGGTATGCAACCAACCTAACCAAATGGTCCACAACTAAACAAGCACCTAATTTCCACCAAAATAACAAGGAGGAAAGGAAAGTGAAGACAAATGTAAACAAGGGGGAGGGGAAGGGCATGCAGAGATGGCTGTGGATGGGGGAATGTGATCTGCTAAGAGAGTAACACTAAACTTCCCAAATTGCACTGTCCGTAATTCTTTGATCAGAGAAAGGGAGTCCTATCTCTGGGTGCACTGCTCGCTCGCATTCTGACCTTTAGATGCAGTATACCTCTTTTCTTATCTGCATTACAAGTAGTAAAAAGGGAGAGATTACTGCCCAGATGTGGGGAGGTTTTCATTAGGTTCAGTAATGCACTCTGACCCTTTGGATGGCGGAGCCAAAAATACAAAAGGAAATGAGGGCACATGCACATACGGTTTGTGAAACTGAGCCAAATACTTCATACTACTCCAGCTGAGTGACAGGAGCTTGTACGGTCAGAATCCTCTCACTCCAAATTGATGCCTCTTGCAATTTGATAGAGCCGTGGAATACGGATTTATGCTACTATAGGAACAAAACTGTGTTAATAGAACTTCAAAATACCAAAACCGAGCTTCTGGGCTTAAAGAAATACTAGCTTTGAGGTTGCCTGTTGAACGCGAATTGGCTCCACTTGTGTAGATGCAACAGGATACAGGCTCACCAGTGGGATAGACTCACACAGATCTGTTCATATGGAGAGTTCACTTAAGGTTGTATGGCCAAGCTTCAGCCTGACTTTTCAGGCTTTCTGAACTTGTTTTCGCCATCTCAATGTTTTGTGTTTCTGGAAGCTACTTTGTAACCTCCTACTTTTAAAGAAGGGAATTGTATAAATAAAACTTCTTCCCATCGCATCCTGAGATTACCCCAGGCTCATCAGAGTGGCTTGAATGATTCAGTTAGCTGCAGGTACTGGGTTTGAGCTGAAGATCCAGTCTGTCTCGACCTATTCTCTAGCTCTGTTTGCCTGTCATAGTCTCCTTCTTCAACTAATATTCTTCTGTTTTAGGATTTTCTGAACATTCTCAACACTACCTGTAATCTACATGATGAGTAACAAATGTAATAAACTAAGCTTCATAACAAACAATGCTACTAGTCCCATCACGTGTTTGGAAACTGGTCGTTTTGTGTTATTTTTCAATGTCCACAGGCAGAATCAGACACCTCAGAGAGCGTGGTGGCAGATGAAGGTCAGTCTCACCAGCACAAACACCCTCAAGTCGTCTCTCGGGCTTGTAAATGTGAATATTTTGATGGCAGTCAGTAATTATCCCCCTTTTTTTTTTTTTAAAAAGTAGGAAGAAATAATGAGGCAGAAGGATGGCCGGAGTATACCCTGTTTACTTAAAGGTATTACATTTACAATAAGAATTATTTTTAATTACATTGCCAGAACTTTCCTAAAAATACAGTTCAGTAGACTTGATTGTATCATTTTTTATAGTGTCATGTTCCACTGTTATAATCATACATTTATAGTCATGGATATATATATATATATTTTGTTCGATTGTAGAGTTTATTGAAAAGATAACATCACTTAAATGATGTGATGCCTGATGTGACCCTCTGGGATGATGCTACATTTTATCCGGTGAGTCTGACACATGGTAAAATTTAAACTGAAAAAATAAAACCTCATTGACTGCTACATCTGTCTCTTAAATTCTGGCTGATATATAAATAGTACTGATTCTTTAACATTTTTCCAGGGTTTCTTTAGAGGCATTTGGAAGAAACAAACATGTTCTTCCATTGCTCGCATGTAGAGTAGTTCAGTTTCTTCAGAGTTATCATTAGGAGAGGAGAGGCTGCTCTCAAATGTGCAAGGTCAACTTAAAAAAAAGCAAAAACACCAACGTAGAAGTTACTTACTTAAAAATCTGCAATGATAATCTACTGATAATCTATTGTCAGGTACATTTTATTACATATATTATTACTTTTACATTTGCCTACCTTTCTAGGACTGAAGACAGAACTAACTTATATACGTGATAGTATGTATATTGTTCAAATTTGCATGTGCAACTACTATATATATGTGCAATTCATTCAGAACACTTAAGTTTACTTATCTGAAGTTCTTGTGCTATACAATAAGCAAAATAAGAAAATAAATGAAAATCTTTTATTTTTCTTCTACAAATTCATACCCTGATAATAACTCTCTGAAGAAACTGATGTTTAGGAACTCGGCACAAGCAGCCTGAAAACCACTACAATATAATTTTATCTCTATCATAAGAAAATGTGATCAGAAACAAACACATGAGCAGTCTACACAGTATGATGTAAGATGTCTGGAACAGGTTCATAGAGGGCTTTATGTATATTCCTGATCTGCAGGAGTTTACAGTGAAGAGAACGTAATTTTATCTTCTCTTCTGCACTCAAACTTTATTTTGTACAGACACTCCAAGACGTAAAATATAATTTGATATTTTTGAGCCGGAAATGGTAAGCAGCAGCATACTGTCTTGTGTTAATAAAGAACAACTATAGCTCAGTCAGTCATCAACATCCTTTGGGCTTGTTAAAAGCCGGCATACTCTGAACTTAGCAGAGGCAGAGTGCTGCCACCCAGGTGGAAGCTGCTGCTTTCTGCGGTGGAAAGGATCTCTATGAGAAACAATATTCAGTAGAGCCAAAGAGTTCGGTAGCTCAAGACTTCAGATTGGATCTTGAAGATCCCACTGGGAGCATGGTGTCAGCTCTAAGGCAGATTCCCCAGTCCCCCATGGCAAGATGAACAGTCCCATAGCTGTGTTTTGAAACTGCTGGTTGTGTTGCCCCCAGTACTGTCAAGGCAGATGTTTCCCTATGATGGAAATGAAATGATTTGAATTAAAAAAAATCCTAAGCAATTATGCTCAAGGTCAGGCAGGATGGGGCTCTGAGCACCCTGGTCAAGCTGTAGGTGTCCCTGCTCATTGCAGGGGAGCTGGGTCAGATGGCCTTTAAGGGTCCCTTCCAACTCGAACAATTCTGTGACTCTATTAAAGCTACGGACTGACTGTTTTAAAGTTATTTTTTGTAGCTGAGTGGGGAAGAACAGTGGCTCTTTTATCATGGCAGGCTAACAACCCTGGGAGGACTCTATTCCTCTCCTGCTTGGTACAGAGTACATTTGAAGAGATAATAACAGCACGCACTGTATCATAGCTTTATGATCACTCATCAGCTTTGGGGAGTCTGTGGAAAGAAAGGCCCCCAGACTGGACAAGGCTGAAAGGTTGAGGCTATAACCACACTTTTTTTCCTGAGATGGCCAGAGCCATTACTGAACAACAGGCAACTGTGAATAGATGTTGGGCATCTTTGCTTTGCTGCTGCTTGCTAGTTCAAGGATACTCTTGTCCTCCTTCTGCCCCTTCTATATTTGACAAGTTTGCCTTCAGCAGATATGACAGGCACTGGTGGGGGTCACTGGCCCAATTCCACATTTCCACACTTGGCTTGCTCCAAGTTCACTGGCCTGAACTAATGTCTCCAATGGAGGTCGTACTACTGAACATTATGAGTTTTTATATATTAAACATGCATTAGTGGTTTTACCCCGCTTATCTGACAGCTGTAGAAAAATAAAGAAAATTCAGTTTGAACTTTAAAAAGCAGGGCTTAATTTATGTCCAGTACTTTTGTTCCCCACTTTCTTTTTCATTTGCCAATTGCAAAGCTCAAGGGAGATAATAAAATGGAGGAGCTGCTACTTTATATTTCCACGTGCTTCCAAGTGCTTGTGCCTTACTGGGTGAGCTAAAGCTAAAACTAGGAAAAGAGTTTTCAGATGGAAATTTGATTAAACAATGCAATCATCTGTCCCACAATCTGTTTTTTTATAAGGAAAGTATTTTTTTTTTCCAGGGGGAATTTTCTTTCAGAGGGTTTTGTATGAAAAAGCAGACGTCATGAATACTGATGGGAAGGGCTCAGTGTTTTGTTATTTCTATATAACAAAGACAAAACGCTTTAATAAAATCAGAAAACACAGATGTTACTTTAAGTATATTTTGCATCTTTTATTTATTTATTTTTTTTAAAGTCGGGAACAATCCTTCCCTCAGACTGACAATAGCAGCTCATGACAGACAAAATTAGCAGCTGGAAGCTTTGCCAAAAAATTAGACTTTTTACTTTGTTGTTATTGTTTGGGATTTTCTTAGATGGTGAAAGGCATGCTTGAAGGAAGAGGCATGTTTGAATTGAAAGCCCTTGCTTCTCTGTTTCAGTGTAGTGTGACTGGATTTCAGTTTTTATAAACAGTTTAAAATGGGAAAATGCTCAGCTCTGTGTTTAGAAATTGGCCTATTGTATTTTCTCTTTAATGTCTGAGAACCTTAGAGGAAAGCTCTTGTGGTTTGATAATATGTAGTTCTCATATTGATTTCAATATATCACATTTTTATGGTGAGAATAATTAATCAAAGTTTGTGTGTGTCATAGGAAAAACAACATTTATCAGAAAGCTAGAGAAGATACCTTGTCACTCAGACTCATGACTAAATAATGAACAGTGAACTAATTTCATTTCTGTTTGCTCAGTAATTTTGATATGCCATCTATAAAATTGAGCATGGGCACGGTTGCCCTCAGATGGCCCAGAGCTGAGAAGGATAGTGGTTGCCCAGCATATTCTATGGGTCTTTTGGTTATGCTCTCTTTTGTTCTTTCAGGGTATAAGCTCTTCAGAGGAAGGATCATACCTCTGGATCCATACTACGTGTAAGAAATCTTGGGGAAAACTGGGAAAATCCGTCCTCCAACACTTTGTTTGTCAAAACAAAGTATTAGCATTCAGGAGATTTGGCTTTTCTTTGAATCATCTGTGACTTTAAGCAAGTCATTCAGGTAAAAATGTCCCTTAAACATGTGGCAACGGAAGGGAACACTTAGAAATGATAACAGCTTTATTGCAGAGTAGTATTGACACATGCTGAATGCATATGAACATAAAAATTGAATAAGAAATTATGCTGGAATTAGAAGAGGAAATACCACTGTCTTAATTCCCTTTCAAAAGGCAAAACTGTGTTATATTTTTACGTCAAGCTGCCTAGTATGTAAATTTTCTCAAAGGAGGTATGTTAACTGAAAGAATGTAATTCAACACAAATTACTAGATTTGATTTTGAAGAAAATTCCTTGAAATACTTCATGATCTCTAGTGTGCAATTGCTGGAGAAACATGTCATTATTGAAAATTGTTGATCCAAGTTAGGTTCTATGAGAGAACTTGCTCCTTTAGAGTGGTTCCATCCTTCCTGGCCTGAGAGTTCTTCCAGGATGGCCTGGAGCAGGACCACTCAGTTATTATTCACTTCATCTCTCTTAACCAGTCCTCTAACGCGATTGGGGACTTTGCGTTTCAATTAATGATTTTTTTTTTTTTTACTGGATTTTCTTCAGCAAATTCACCTGGAGGTATAAAAAATGTTATGTTCACAAGATCTACCTGTATGCATGTAAATACTATTATTATTTGCCTGTATTAGGGATTCTATGCAGGAGAATCTGGTTGATGGGATCTTGCTTCTTCGGGTTATTTATCCAACTCCTGACATCCAGTAGAGTAGTATTAGAGGCCCTCAACACGAATGAAAATGGTAGAGCTAGTGAGCTGCTCAGAGGCTCATATTCACAACTGGACAGCTGAATTTTCAAGGAACAGACAATTTTTATGGGCTTGTGAGAGAATTTGGACTACGTTTGTCAACAACAATAAAAGGAATTCAAAGGGTGGAAGAGGGACAGGAGGAGGCTTCAGAGGAAATGCTAGACAAGGAAGATCTAATTTTGCCTAGGAAAACATCTTGTATGCAGAAAGCATAGTACTAGGTACTGTGAGAAACTTGGTGCTGAGGTTTCTGGCCTTTTACACAATTTGTTTATAAGGACAATTCCCTATCACTTCCATTTGGAATCATTACTGAACACTTGCAACTGTGCATGAGCAAATGGAGCAGAAGAGCCTAATTAACGTTACAGAGATTTTTTTATAACGGAGCAAATGTTGGTTTAGTAATACAGTTACAAGTCACAAAGAAATCAGAGCAGACACACCAAGTTTTATACATTTTTGGCAAAGTAAGTGGGAAACTGTGTGTTAAAGTGAGGTCAACAGATGGGATGGAAGAAGAGAGGTACAGGAGGGGAAGAAAACTACACACCCATGTACAAAAACAAAAAAGCCCCCCAGGTCTCAAACAATCAGACAAAGAGAACTGAAGAGATAAACCTTGGAAGAAACAGATTTTTTAAACAAAGTTTGCCAAGTAAGCAAACTTTGTTTTGGAAGGCAGATGCAAAGTGCCTTTTCAGTTCATTTTGGATAGGAATGAGTGAACACATGCTGGGCTTTAATAAATCTTGGCATTACCACAATAGGCAAACTCAGATCTGTGTTGGATTTTGGTGAATATTACCAAGCCTTTTTGTGTTCTTCCTTCTCTTCTGCTTTGGAAAAAAAGTAAATCAGTGGTATACAGAACTGTATTTCCTCCATCCTACATAAGGACAGAAACAGGGCAGGTAGACAGCATTCATAGCATCTAGGGAGTACCTAGTGTTTTGGAATCTACTATTTTCAAGTGTGGGACCGGAAATCAGAATTCAGCGGTTCAAAATCCTATTCCCGTCTTTGTAACTGTCCCTTGGGCAAAACTTAATTCAGTTTACATTTTCAAAATTCACTGTACAGAGTGAATTAACATCTTACCCTCTTAACTTTTCCTAAATTCATTCTCAGATGTTCAGCTCCTAAATTTCCTTCTTAAGTTCCTTCTTCAGCTGCTATTTAATCTAATTTTCATAAAACCCGAGACATATTCTCAGTGAATCTTGGTTTTCCCTTTCATGGAACAAGATAGCCTGGTTGCTGACACTTTATTTTACTTTTACTATTTTTGATCATTATTTTCTTTGCTTTGGAAAAGCACAGCGATATTTCATAACAAGTTTGCATAACTACGTAGTCCTGTCTCTGGGTTTGCTATCATCTCTTCTCACCCTCCCAGCACTGCGCTGTCTATTGCTTATTTTGATGATTTTTTAAAACAGAGATCAGGAGTGAAATCTCAGCTCTGTGAAAACCAGTGGAAATAAATTCAGTCTTGAAAGGAATCAGTATTTTATCTCAAATCTGGTTATTTGCCTAGCATACTTGGATAACTCATAGTAATAATTGTTAACGTGTATCATGCTCTGATCCCTGCCAAGTATTCTGGATAAAGACTTAATGCATTTTGTAAATCTGGGGTTTGCTAGTGTCATGCTATTACAACTGTATCTAACAAGGACAGAGTGCTCAGGGGGACAATTATCCTAACTGCAGATATGTTGACAAAAGTGAACCATATGACATATCAGATATTTATACCAAGCCCTAAAGTTTTCTCAAATATACACTTGCCAAATTCCTGCCACTCCATTTTCCTGGGATGCCATAACCTTTTTGGAGAAATGTTTTAGTACAAAGAACAGTTTTAATGTATAAATTCTACTCTTCCAACAGTTGGATTTTGTACAAATCCTGTGGTACACGAATCAAAGCTATTGAGATCACAGACAGTGCAAACAAAGAATGTCTGACACATGAATCTTCCATACTTATCAGAAAAGGCTTGCAAAATTCTTGCTGTCATACATGGATTTGCAGCTTATGGAAGCTGAAGGTAACACTGAAAGCCAGAGGAGTTGCCTTGGTTGAAGGGAGTTTCTCTTCTGAGCTAAATCATAGAGCTGTGACTGCTCTAGACCATGTCCCTCAGTGTCTCATCTACCGTTCTGTTGAGCACCTCCAGGGACGGTGACTCTACCACCTCCCTGAGTAGCCTATTCCAGTGCGTCACTGCTCTTTCTGCTTTGTTGTATGGCTGTCGCTTAGCTTTTTCTTAATAATGTTTTCATATGAGATCATAATTTTCTCTGTTCAATTACCTATGAATATTCATCTTTTGGAGTAACTTGGAACAACCATATTGATGTCAACGGTCCAATCTGCTGGAGGTGAATGCTTTGATCTGTCTGCAGATATATGAAAAGCATCTGCTTTTCCACGCACTGGGGCACAGACAGGATATGCTCCAAAAGGGAACATATTTTTCCACCTCCACAATCCCTTGAAAGCTCTATGAAATTCATGTCTGGGGAAACTATTTTGTTAATGCAAATGCGCATTGTAAACTTTCTGGTGTGAACCTGTGTCATGGAAAGACCGATTTCTCACAGCCAGTGCAGGTAACCGAACAGCCTTCATTTTATTACTGTGGTTTAAATTGATCTTGAACCTTTGTTTCTGCATGATATACACAGCACCAAACCATATATGTGATGCCAGGTTTAAAACAGAACATATCCTTCAATCAGGATAACATTAAGACCTTCATGAGAACTGAGAGGAAAAATACTTCTCATTTTCTCCCTGTTCTGAAGCTGACACTGTGCACATGTGATTGGTGGGTCTCTCTGTGTGAAATGATTATTTGTTTCTGGTGGAGGAAGGGTGAAAATATGAATAATCTGAAAGCTGCTTGTGGACTAGAAACAAAAGGTCAGATGTAACTTTAGAGACCTGATTTTTTTTTTTCTATTTCTTCTTAATTTGGAAAGGGGAATAATCATAAATAGTATTTTGCAGGAAGAAAACCACCCCTAGTACACTCTTGGGTACCCACATTAGACCATGCGTTGCTGAGGAGGTTCTTGCCCTTCATAGATTTCCTGTTGTGTTTAGTCACAAACAAGATTATTACTAATTTCTAGGACAAAGATAGGTTAGATAAGATTAGATTAGATTAAGATAGACAGGGACTTAAAATATTTGTATTTACTTTAATTAATAGATTGAGTGAATAGGAATGAAATACTTCTTTCTCTGTGATCTATTTGTGTCAGGTGGGTACATTTGATTTTTCTACTGTTCAGGATACTTGTAACTTGTAATCAGTTTTCTGTGTTTGGATATTAATCATTTAATGCAGGTAACAACTTGTTTTTCATTGGAAGTGTTCATTCAGGTTTAGTTTTCAAGCTGTATTTTAAACACATCGACACAGAGGTTAGATATTCTTTACCAAGAAGTACTGGCAACTGATGGAGTTAGACAAATGTAATCTGCAATGATAGAAAATGGAGACGAAGTACAGTCTATTTGTCATAGCATTTGTTCAGCATGTCAAATTATCTCTCACCAAAAGTCATGTATTTCACCAAACGTGCTGAATGAACAGGGGTTAAATGTGACTTTGAACTCTTCTCCACACCTTTCATGTTATACTGAACCTCTTGCACCAGTGGGACACTGTGCCTGAACAAATTTACTAAAGGAAGCTACTTGTGAACTCCTGACTCACTTAGTGCTCCTCCAGATGGTGCACTGCACCCTGCTATGAGCTAAGCACCATATTCTTCTTGTTTTTCCCACATTACGGATTTCTTCCTTATCTGTTTCTTTGCTGTCCCTTGCTAGGGTCCTGGTTCTTTGTACACATCTTTCCTAAAAATACATTTTGAACACAAATTGTAATTTTTTTTTTCTATGTAACAATTCCTTTGTATTTGAGTGCATGTCTGGATATCTTTGCATGTTGTAGAAAGTTTACCAGCATGAAATTAAGGGATTACGTATTTTACTCATGATGCTCTAAGCATCCCAGTTCAATTCTTGAGCTTAGAGTTATTGTTTTCTGTTTTATGCACAGGGTGTATTTTGGGAACAGCTATAGAATCAGAGAATATCCCAAGTAGGAAAGGGTACATCAAGTCCAACCATTCAAGTTATTTGTGAATTGTTTTAGGTCTTCAGAACATAGATATTTTTCTATCACCCTATCTGTCAAGCTCCTTGATCCTCTGTCAACAGCCTGAATCTACAGATCATAAATACCAACCACAGAAGAAATTCACTCCAAAATATTTTGACTAAGCATGTAACTAAATATCTAGGTGAAGTCATGTGCTTGTGCTTTGCATATAAAGCTAATCAACTAGAAGTTTGCTTTTCCAGCTTGAAGTCAGCCTACCATACTAGACCTTAAAACTGTCACTGATCTTGTGATTCCTTTCACTGTTTTTCACTGGTACACTCCTCTTTACCAGGAAGTGAAAGGTAGTGAATGGAGATTTGTAGAGGAGGCAACAATTTAAACTCTTTCAGCTGCTACTTCCAGAACTGTGATTTTTGAAGGTATGTGTGTCTAGCAAATAAGCGCTCAAATAAGCCCAGATTAATGTGAATCAATACACTTAGGACAGAAGGGATGGTAAAACTCCATAATGAGGTCGCATTGACAGAGGCTGTGCAATGTGATGTGTGGGTTTCACAGTCAAGCATATAGAAAGTTAATGTAATTCTGAGTATCCTGTGTGTTGTTACTCTTAGGTAAATATTTTGACTCTCACGTGTGAAGGCACTTAAATACAGTTACTACTTACTGAGTTATACGTCTGCCTATCTTTCGATGTAAGAGTTTCCATTTCAATACTGGCAATGAAGCTAAGGTATAAAATCTGAGAGCGTGGGGGAAGTCAGAGCAGAGTAAATCTCCTTGAGAGGAAATGTTGAGGAGTGGAGATATGGAATGTGCAAAGCGATGATAAGAAAACAGACAGTATACACCTTGAGCTGTTATATAATAAGAACTTTCTTAGGCTCTGAAAAAAGATTACTGAGTAAAATAAATTGGCCTTTTGCCTCTTGAACTAGTTAGAATCAAGTTATGCTGTCCAGTGCAACACTAACTTGAGAGGTCTTAGCTGCATGGTATTGTCACTTTCTCTCTTTTTCTTCTCCTTTCCCACCGCCTCCTCCCCCCAGCTCTCTTGGGAAATGATTCTGTTTTTGCTGATTTGTATCCATTAGGAACAAATGGCTGCAGAGAGTGTTGACAGGGATCCAGATGACAGTTCTGATAGTTATGGGGAGGCTCACAGCGTTACAGATAGTCAACCAAAGCTCTGGGCACCAAACCTGGATTTGGGAAGGGAAAATCCTAGAGCATTTCTGGGCTAAGGTCTGAAAACATTCAACCTGTGATGATATCGTATGTCATATCTAACAGGTCAGTCCTGGACATGTATTACCATTTGCCATTTTGCATACTTGTGTCTCTGAACAGCTCTGGACCTAATGAACTTTGAGGGAAGTGTTCTTAATTCTGCTTTTAGGGTATTACTTCTTTACAGAAGATGATTGGTTTCGCTACTTACTGTGTTCCCATGACTCAGAACTTCCTCCTCCTCCCTCTGGTTGTGATGTTTACTGTCATCTGTAAATTGAGGCAACTGCAAATTCTGTACTCTAACAGCAAAGAACAGTAATGGCCTTTGTTTTGCATTTGAGTCTGTCACAAGTGGGCACAATTTCAGAGGTGGATTTAAAAGACACTCGGATTGTGGCAGTGCTTCATGTAAGTTATGTTTTTATTTACATGCTAATGACAGTTCTGTCTGGAAACACTAGCATGTTTTGCCAGGTACCCTGATACCTGGTAGCTATTCCATCATTCCACCAATCGTTAGCGGACTTCTGCCAAGTTGTTTCTCTTTTGTTATGAAAGAGATAAAAATAAAATGGGCTGGACCTTGATCAAGAAATGATTTTAGATACAGCTTGGCAGCAGAAATGACCCTCGGCAAAAAATTTTCCATTGTACAGTCACTTTTTTTCTTAAGCGGGCAGTATGATAAATTGCTAAATTCAGGTCAGACAGCTTAAAGTGCAGAACAAAAACAATGACACCATGGAAAATAAAAAGGGTGTCCAGCATTGTGAGTTTAAATTTAAATCTGTCTCTCTCAGGAAGCAGACTTTTGCAACAAAGATGGAAACACCTCAGAGGAATATGTCTTCAGCCCAATGAGAAGGAATACCTTTCAAATTCACTATGGAAAGTGGGATAAATCCTTTCTTCTGAAAAATGGCCAAACCAAAACTAATTTTTCTTCAGCTCTCTCCCTTTACATAGCAATAATTCTACTGTGTCTGAGTAACATCTTTTTTTCTTTCAAATTCTCCAACTGTCTATTTTCTATTTTTTTACAAGGTTAACGTGACGGCAGTAAAATCAATTGCCTCTTTATCTGTATCTTGGTCTCGCAGAATAAGAGATGCTAGCAATGGCCTCAGAATGGTGGATCTATTGCCTGTTCAGCACAAGTCTGTGACAATTTTATGGAATACCTCAGAAAACCTTATTGGACATTTACCAGCACTTTCAGAAGTAGAGTGCTTGAATATAACAGGGGTTAGGAATCTTTTGATAATGGCAGATGTCCAAATAGCTATATAAATTTAACTACTAGTTTTTAACCCACTAAAATTGATGAAAGCTACAGTACTACAAAATCTTTGTAGACATGATTTTGGGCCCTTCAGTCTCTCTTGAAACTGAGATTGGATGATTTAATCATGAACGTGGTTTTGAAAAGTTTGTCTTGAATGTCAGTATACCTTAATCATGAGAGAGATATTGCTGCTATATCAAATATCTCATAGCCTTGTCAGTATTTGACACGTAAATGTTATTCACCTGTGTTCAGTATCTTCATGGAATCATAGAATTGTATGAGTTGGAAGGGACCCTTAAAGGTCCCCTAGTTTAACTCCCCTGCAACTAGCATGGACACATCTATCCTCTGTAATGTTAATCGAAATATTGGAAGATGTGTTTACAAATGTGGATGTTTTAATTATGTAAATATATAAATAATTAGGAATTTACTGGATCTAAATATGCAAATGTAGTTGTTGAGACCTCTCTTACCAAACCAGCTTCTTCATGATTTTTACTGCAATTTTTGGAACAATTTCCTCTCTACCAAGATTTTGTTCATGACGAAACATGAAAATGGAATGCAAAATTCCGAATATTCCTGCATTACAGCATTGTGGTGCTGCTGTGTGGTGTGATAAAATGCCTTCCTCCCTATTTGTCCTTTTTTTCTGTGCTTAATCATGTGACAAACTCATGTCCAATTTACTTTTCACTAGCATATTGAGATTTTCTAGGTTTTTGGTTCTAATTGAATAACAAAGTTTTAGACAATTTCCTGGAGTTACAAGTTAGAGTGACCATCTGGGGGGCTGAAAGAGTCATCAAGTTTCTGTGTCACTTCTACCCATTGTCTTCCTTATGACAACCCGTAAGGATTCCAGTTAGCAACTGAAAGTAACGCTGGGTTGATTTTTTGTGTCATGGAAACACCTGTCTGCTGAGAAGAAAACTGAGGCTTCCAACTTATTTTTTTTAAGTAGTTCAGCGGAGAACTGTCAGTTGGGAGCAACGTTTGCTCATAGCAATCTGGTACAGGCAGCTTCACATCCATGAGCAAAACCTGAAGTATGCGGTTGCCTGAGCAGCCTGTTTGTTTGGGGAAAGCAGGTTAGCATACAGTGAAATTTTCTTTATCGGGTCATGGAATAGCACTGGTGTAGCTTTGAGCATGCTTGGCTATAGTTCTAATGATCTCTTTCTACAGAAATCTCATCTGCATCTAACTTAGCTTTTTTATGGATTGCTTATATCTGGTGTGGATTAGGGTGTGTCCCAAGAACAATAAGGACCAAAATGAATCTTTCCCTTCAGAGGGATCCCACCTTCTTGTTTGTTAGCTGATTTCATAATTAAGTGGCAAATTCAAAGTGTGTGAGAGAAATGTATTTTATATGTGTTTTCACATTTGGGTTTCCTATTAAAATCTGATTTGTTTTCCTCCTTAAGGATCAGTATTGCATCCTGATTATGGGTATGATTGCATTCAGTACCCATATTGCTGATTTGCTCAGAACTTGGCATGTCAGTAGTGAATTTCAATGTTTTTAATGAATTCTTACCAATTAATCCTCCTTTCAATTTTCTATTCAGTTGTTCTGATTTTTTAGTTTTTTCCTAAAATCTTGTTCAGCATCTTGTGTTTACAAAAGCTATATTCTACCACAATGACAGCCGCATTTCAGGAATGGGTTTTCCTATCATTTTCTGGTGTATAATTTCCAAAGCACCTTGAAAGGGAAATACATTTGACATTTTTTCTACAGCACCCACATGTTCCCAGGCTCTCTGTGGAAATGATAGATTCTGTTTCCCTGCCCAAAGGACTTTTCAGTAACTTTTAAGAGTAATGTAGAATAATAGTGGAAATCAGAAAGAGAAGTGGAATCAGAAAGTAGTATGGAACACATGGAGATTAACAGCTCTGCAGTAATTATTTCCTCTGACTGATTAGTTCAGGTACACAAACAGGTGCATCAAAAAGAATTTCTTGCAGCAATAATTATTGTGAGGGCTGCTCTGAAAGTAATGCCTCCTATTTTATGATGTTGACCCATGATGTCACAGGTGGTTTTTGGTGGCACAACAGTAGAGGTTGAACTTTCCTGCCAATATTCTTTTACATTTTGTTGCTGTGTGACAGATGGCAGCAGGACAGTCTGACAAAGTGGTGTCTCACATGGACATGTATAAAAAGCAATGGTGAAATCCTCCATGTGGAAGCAACAGCACCCATTGGCATTCATCAACAGTTGCTGAATGTTTATGGAGACCAAACAATGGATATGAAAACAGTGAGGTGGTGGGTGATGTGTTTCTGCAGTGGCAACAGTGGGACACACCTGCTCATGCAGATTTCTACAAATGTGGCATGAAAGTTCTTCATAACTGGTGAAAATGCAGAGCTAATGGTGATGGCTGTGTTTGGAAAAATTTTATTTTTTTTTAGTTGAGAATTTGCTCAATTGAATACTATTACAGTACTCTTTATAGCGGTTGTAGTTTCTGGGGGGGGGGGGGGGGGGGGGGAAAGGGGGCATTACTTTCGGAGCAACCTACTAAATGACTCTTATGAATGTGGTGGGAATGATTAGTGATTGAAGAAAGAAAAATATAATGGAGCAATTGAGATGAAATAGTAGAAAGAGAAGGCAGTCCTAGTGTATCAAGTTGGTTTGGAATATGGCTATGTTTTAGGTGTGTGACTGGATTAGTGAACATCTAATGTTCTGAGCCTTCCAGTTAGTTAGGCATGTATTGAAGATCAGTTTTGCTAAATGGCTGCTCTAATTTTGTACTAAGCCCTTTGAAATGTTTTCTGGCTAAGACTGGACGAAATTAGGCTTAGATAGGCAGAAGAAAAGAAACTGAGATTGAGTCACATTTTTTCAGTTTTGGAACAAAAAGCAACAGCCCATGTTTTAATATTTTTCCTCCCTTGTTCTAGCTGTGAGTTGTGCAGTCAGCCTCTGAACTGACAGATTTACCACGGTACACAGCATTTGACCCTTAATGCCAGCAGAAGTAAATAGGCAGTGGAAGGCTTGCAAATTTCCCAGTGTTTTTAGCCTCCTTGTTGGTAGAAGGTATCAAATTCCTTTCTATTTTGTTTTCTTTTTTAAATTATACAGTCTTAGTCTTGGCAAGCAGATTTGCATTTACTTCTCTTTTGTAGAATTTGTGTCCACATATGTTATCAGCTATAAAAAGGCAAGAGCAGGAAATCTTGTCCTTGACTTACCCAGTAGAATGAAAAAAAAAAAAAAGAAAAGAAAAAAAAGAAAAAGCAGTTTCCTATGACTTTGTTCTGTTGGTAATTGCTGTAGGAGGTTGCCAAAAGGATCAGTGTCTGTCTTCAGGTCAGGATAGTAAACTGTGGTGTCCTGTCATACTCAAGAAAACACAATTTTTATTTCCTGTGGAGTGAAGTAGAGTGGGTATTCCTTCTGACAGCTAACCCTGTGAGCGAGCTAAATGCATTGAATGTGCACAAGTACAGCAACGAAGACAGAGTGGCATGATGAGAGTAGGCCGCTGTGTTTGGAGGAGGCTCTGTAGCTTGCATTACTGAATCTCAATTTAGGGATTCACAATTTAAAAGTTACGCTTTTGGTGTGGATTAGTTGTTTCACATCATGCCACTGTGAGTGGTAAGAAAGGGACAGAATCATTTCAAGGGGATCAGTTTTACCTGAAATGTAATCATTAATACTTATGACATTTATTGTTGGATAGAATGTTAGAATTGTAGAATCATTTGAGTTGGAAGGAACACTTAAAGACCATCTGGTCCAACTCCCCTGCAGTGAAAAGGAACACCTATGCTAGATCAGGTGCTCAGAGACCCATCCAGCCTGACCTTGAATGTCTCCAGCAATGGGGCATCTGCCACCTCTCTGAGCAACCTGTTCCAGTGCCTCTTCCTTATATCTAGTCTAAATCTCCCCTCTTTTAGTTTGAAACCATTTCCCCTTGTCCTACCACAACAGACCCCACTAAAAGGTCTATCCCCTCCTTTTTTATAGCCCCCCTTTAGATACTGGAAGGCCACTACCAGATCTCCTCTGATAGCAGAATGTGAATTATTCTTTTGAAACTCTTACCTGCCTTGGTTGCCTACAGTGGGAGCTTAGATGATAGGTCTTTTTAGTTAATATGTGGTTAAAACTTGGTCAGACACATTTTATTCCCCCCCCAGCCCCTTTTCCCACTCTGTGAAACATGGAGAACTGACACTAAAAATGCCTTCTTAACTGCACGTGGCAATACCTTGCTCTGTGTTTTACAGTTTTTTGGTATAACATTGCAGGATTTCAGAGCCTAGGCAAGGACAGGGTTGCTTCATGCTAACGCAGAGCAAAAAGGTTGTTCCATATTTAGCTTCCAGCCTAAATATGAGAGCTGATGGAAGGATGCAGCCTGGACAGTGCTGCTGAAGTAGAATCTCTGCAAGGAGAAAACTTATGTAACTGGGCTCAGACAAAGGGTCGCAAACTTGTGCCATGACTGTCAGCTCTGCAAACTGTGTCCAGCTTGAGATGCAGGAAAAGCAACCGAATATGACTATTTCTGCCTTCAGCTTAGCTGGAACACTGACAGATCACAGGAACAATAGGATCATACCACATTCATCAGGAAAGCACAAAGCAACGTGAGTTTACCTTAATGCCTGGATAATAATATAAGTAAACTATGGAAGGTTAAAGAAAGAGAGACTGGGGAGAGGAGATAGCAATCCTCTCTCCTGCCTGGTTTATATAAGCAGCACTTCCTTTTGTGCTTCCCCGTTTTCTTGGCTAGTGAACTCAAGGCTCTTTGTTTCAGTCTTCTTTAATCACGGCTAATAAGGAAATTGCTCTGTATTCTTTCACTTACACTGCACTAACTCAGGACAGGGAGTATCCAGCTAATATATTCCATGGTTAATTAGCCCTGGAAAAATTTGAACTTGAGTTACATTTCTTTCCTCTATAGGTAGATCCGATGTGGGGAGTAACTGGTTGAACAAAAAAATGCAGTCTTATGGCTGTTCCTTTTGGTCTTCGAAAATGAGTAGTAGCAAACTCTGGATCTCTGCGTCAATTTCCCAGTACCTGACAGTCCATACAGTTGAGATGCCTACAATGAAAGGCATAACTTTCTGCACTGTCTGTTCTGGAAGGAGTTTGTAATTTTTATAGGCCAATTATCCCTAGGAGAAGAATGTGCTTGTCATTTTTGCATGTAGTTGTCTCATGGCTTCCTAGCAGCACAGACTAAATTGTAGTCAGCCTTACCTCACTTATTGTGAATGGGAAAAGGGAAAGAGAGGGATGGTGGCGAGTGTTTTCAGATGAAGGAACCTTCCATCAGCTGCTGTTGCCCCATACGTGCTCATCTGCTGCAATAGCAGAGAGTTTGGCTTGCTGGGTTTGTATCGTCATAGAGAGATGTGTGGCTATATTTGCTATTTACTACTCTGTACTATAACTAAAAATTGCAACAGTTGTGTGGACAGTATTGGTATTAACTTGTTCAAAATAACTTTGAGAACTAAGTAACTAAAGCAATATCAATCCCGAAAAAGGTGTACTTTTGCTATAATAGTGTGCTGATTTCTATTAGTTTATACAGCGCTTGAAATTTTCAAATAAATTTAGACTTCTACCGGGTGCTTATAGAAAATTAGTACTTGAATAATAGGCCTTATGAAATTTTTCTACTAGCTGTAGAAATAATGATGTTGCTGCCCAGGCTGCCCTTCTTGAGATGCAGCTGCCAATCAGTAAGATTCAAGAAGATCCCTTTTGTGTGCCTGTTGTTACCAACTGATATGTGACAAACTGGGTCAAACGTGATTTGCTTCTTGTTGCAGGTGTCGATTTTGATAATGCAAACCAAATTCAAAAACTTGTGGGTTTTTTTCATAAGCAGCAAATACAATGCTGGAACAAACACTTCCCACTTGCACTGGTTTGTGTTTAGATCTACACCTTGAATTTAGCAACATAACAGTTATGAGAAGCCATGGACTTGAACAGAATACTGTCAATATATTTAAAGTCTTTGGTAGGATATGTATTTTTTTCCAAAGGGAAGCACATAGATAACGTAAAGTGCAGGTACCCAGGAAGTTAAACAAAACTGCCATAGAACATATGAACAGGGCTCTGAGCACCTGATCTAGTGTAGGTGTCCCTGCTGATGGTAGGGGAGTTGGACCAGATGGTCTTTAGGGATTCCTTCCAACTCAGATGATTCTGTGATTCTGTGAGTCTGTATCAAACTTTTGCAATATGGATAATGACAGCGCGATTTACTGGAATTAGTAGAATGAAGGTCTTCATGTAAGAATTAGAATGTATTTCCAAATTTATTGAACACGTCCTTCACTACAGCAAGAGCTGCTGAACTGGTTGTGCTCATTTTTTTCCAAGTGTTCTGAATGTCAAAATAGCTGTTCTCTTCAGGTAAGCCATCCACCAGCCATCACGTGAAAATGATTTTCAGGTAGATCATTCATTAGCCATTGAATGGAAAGGCTCTTAATTTAGGTTAGATTCATACTGATTATGCCGTGGTTCATAGCCTCTTACCAAGCTCCAAGTTCTTAAGGGAAATTCAGGCAGTCTTCTTTAGGATAACTCCTTCCGTGGAATCTCTTGTCACCAATTATCTTTCATTTACCCTTACACTTAAAAGTGCTTAACATCGTTCTAATCTGGTTCAGAAGTGCGCAGAGAGACTGACAGTTTTCTGTGAGTGTGCTGGACATGAGTTTAAACACAAAGCTAAACTTTAAGCCGAGCCCAGGTCTTACTGATGTCTGTAGGGTTACTCATGTACCTGTATTTACATGGTGCTCAGGTACTATAATGAATCTGAACATTGGGTCTAAGATCTTGCATATGTGTGGTGGAAGCCCCATCCCTGGTGACACCCAAGATCAGGCAGGATGGGGCTGTGGGCTCCTGATCTAGTGCCGATGTCCCTGTTCATTGCATGGGAGTTGGACCAGATGGCCTTCAAGGGTCCCTTCAAACTCAAATGATTCTGTGATTCTATACTAATAAAGAGCTAGTAATTTGCTGACTGACATGCTCCTTTTTAATAACCTCTACAATTTCAGATTTTTAATCCGTAATATATATATATTTAGTTTTGCTGGCCATGTTTTACCAAAATGAAGACCAAAACTGAATTCTCAAAGAAATAAAGAATATTAATAATAAATTTAAAAAAATAAAGAAATAAAATTAATTAAATTCTGCTTCCATTCCCTGTTGCTATTACTTCAGGTTTTGTAAACTGTGGATGTTTTGGTACTTGAAGTATGGCATCACTGTTGGTCTATAGCAGCTCCCTTGTGGTGGATCAAGTCTTTTTATTTTTCTTTTGCAGTGGGTGAGATGTGTTTAATTTATTGTAGGAAACTCTTAAAGATGCAAGATCCTTTTTAGAGGCTTCTACAATAGCCGTGAAGCACTTATTTAATCCCATTGAATGGAGGTTAGATTTACTAGCTGGGCTAGACATGATTTTTGTTCAGGAGTCATCTTGGAGTACATCGAAGTTTAAAGATCTTTGCAGAAAAACCATGGAGAAACAAAAGGAGTAAATTTTAAAAGGAACTCTGTCAAGGAGTTTTAGATGTTAAACAGATAGAAAAACCATGGTGGCTTGACTGAAGCGAGTGTTGGGTTAGCAGAATTGTTACAGATCCAGTGAGACATGCTAATGAGGCACTTTAAATGCAAGTTTGATGGAAAAAGGGGCAATTTCATACCGAAGTGCAGTAAGGTTACTGAATCAAAGAAGGTACACTTCAGTTCTGCAGAAGAGAACAATGCTCCATTGTCAGATCCTTTTTCTTTTGACTTTAAACATGTTTTAACTACACTATTTACTAAATTGTACAATGTGGCTTGCCCACTGATTGAGAATTTATGACCAGAAACAAACCTGTTAGGGAAAAAAGAAGGACTGAGTGTGATCCACACTGTAGCTGCATAAAATGGTCTGAATGGACTTAACCTGAGCACTACGGGGGGTGCACAATATGTTTTTCAGGCCCAGGGGCCTAGTATCTGAGTTCAAATAGAATTTAGTCTTTCAATAACAATTTAAAAAAGGGAGAGTGTTTGGAGACATCTGTGGCCTCTCAACGTGTGTTAATATAGATGTCTCAGTTTTGTCTGCTTCAGAATTGCGCCCTGTCAACTCATCCAGCATGCAAAATTCCTCAGATTGCGTCATGCCTGAAATTCACAGGCACCTTGTTTTACTTCCAGTCATTTCAGCTCTTTTGGTGAAAAACTGAGGCTAACAACATCAGCTCTTGCTGCTGGTGTGATGGAAAATCAGTGCAGAAATCTTTAGCTTCCATGAAGGAGGATCCAGGCCTCTTTTTTGGGCAAAAATCTTACACACAGACACAATGAAACGGCCTAGTTTTTGCCACACTATTTGTTAACAGAAGGAGTAGAATCTATCTGAAGTGTAAGACAGACATTGCCCTTGTCTAATTTAGGAGAATTGCATGGGATAGATTATAAAACGTGTTACTCTGTCTTGCTATGAAGGTTATACTGCTATCCTGTGAAAGGTTGCTTAGTTGGGTTCTAGTTTTAACCTGCAGTTTCCACTGGATCCCACAGATGACTGCGGTCAACAAAAGCTGACAGGACACCAGAATGGAGAACCTTGATGATTCCTTTCTCAGACCTCAAAACAGATTTTTATATGAGGTGTCAAAAATTACTTTAATTGTTCTCCACATTTCATTGCCTTTTACTGGTAAGTTTCTTGCCCATGTTTTGGTCTAGAAAGACTGCCTCAATATGAAGGTCCACCTCGTACTTCTCAAAATGAAAAAGGCATACTGTCTCACCAGAGAGTCTCATACTCCAAAGATTTCATGCAAGTTTTATTAAAGCACCTATATAAAATATGAAACTGTATTTTTCAATAGCATTAAAGGAGGTCCATATAAAATAAAAGCTATCAAGTACAGCATCAGCTGGACAAGAGTAGGTATAGATCTATGAGCACTTTTTGAAAACTTCTATGATGTTGCGAAGTAGGGTTTTCGTTTGACCCTGTGCAGCAAATTTGCGAGTTGGGTTTTCAGGTGTTTACCTTTGGGATTGGTAATTATGTATCCTTCAATATGTATCACAAGTGTTTGTATCTAGATGCATGTGGATTCATTCAGCAACTGCTTATCCTTGCATGAGTTTGTACTGTTTAAACATCACAGGATAGGTATCACATATGACTAGAAGGGATGTTTTCTGTTTCTGTGCATATGCTTTTGATCACGGAAAACACAAAAATCTAGATAATAAAAATTGAAAACTAGGTGGCAGTAATAACCCAGCCATACTGCTCTCCTGTGAGAGAAGATGGGATGACTCATTGCTTTCTTAGGAATCCTCAGGGTGCTGCAGTCCCATACAGTCCCATGTCTTAGCTATTAACAAGTAGAAAAGCACAGGGCCAAGTGTTCATATGGGTTCATTTGTCTGAAAACAGAACATGATTTATTTTAATTAAAAAGGGATAACAAGAAGTGAATTGAATATTATAGGTGAACTGATTAATGGAATGGAATTTGTTTAATTGTTAAATATGTTAGAAACAATTTTCTTTCCTACTCGCAATGAGTGGCAGAAGAGGAGAAGCTGTGTTTACTTCTGAAACTCTTGTTACAGTGGTTGTGGCTAGGGGCCAGCAAGTCTCTGAGAGTTCATAAGCAGATTGCTGTTCACATTGATGGTTATGTACAGCTAAAAGTATCGTGAGTGAAATCGGCAGAATTACTCTGTGGAAAGACAATTATTGGCTCTAAAGCTCTCAGGAGTTCATGATTAACATCCTCACTTATTTAGAGGCATGAACCAAGGTTACAGTCCTAGAAGCGTTAGACAACAGTAAGATTTATTAGCTGACTTCATTGTTTAAAAGCAATACTCTCTCCTTAGATTCATACAGTTTAATTGCATGTGCAAAGAAGAATGTGATGTCCTTTTCTGGTTAGCAGAACTGCTTGTGTGGCAGGACTGGGCAGAAAGGTTTGGGGGAATCCTTCCTCCTGCATGTGGTTATTTGTCTGTTAGCACTGGATATATGTCATATTTTCCTTATTCCCATAAATTGTTTTGTTTGAAACTGGGTCACCTAAACTTTCTCAGAGCTGACTGAGCTGCCACAAACTCATCTTGTTGCAGCCAACATTGCAGACATTTGTTCCGTGTTTGATTTCAATTTATGTAGCTCTGCACATGACTAAGATCTTTTGATAGCTGCTTCTTTTCCAGCAAACAGTACTGTGCTTCAAAAGATCTTGTTGAGTTTTAAACTCAGAAGTCAGTGGTACTCCTGCCTGTAATATAATTAAAGTTGATGTGCTTCCTGTTCTTCAGTGAGAAATTTTAAATATAACTCTTTCTGTGCCATTTTTTTTCATCTAACTAGGATGTACCAATGAGCTCGATGCCAGCACGTGCTTCTTCTTCTTTTTTCTTTTAAGGTATTTCCCAAATCCATTTCTGCTACTACTTCTACCCTTTTGAAACATGTAGGATGTGATGAGATCAGAACTGCCAGATATTGAAAAAAAGCCCAGGTTTCACAAGTTATCCAGAGAATTCATGAAATACCTCTGTAGAAACCTTGCAGTAACAGGAATGCATTTTGTCTTAGCTGTAGGATTGCTGGATAGGTGGTCACCGGATTACCTTATAGATAACAGAGCAGTTAATGGTGAAGTTTTACCTTAAAATTAATAGCTCACTTAACTTTCTAAACTATTCTTGTTTTACAAAGCTTCCATTTTCATTCCCCTGGGCCATTCTTTATTTGCATAATAGTGAAGTCTATAAACTCTGTACTTCTAGCGCTCTCTGGAAAGTGTGATAAGACTTTTTATTATTTATATATTTTTTGCATATGTTCAGGTGTTTGTTATGTTAGGAAAAATTGGTAAGTCTGTGGAACTAGAAAGACTTGAACCACTTCCAAACTAGAAATCCTTCAGGGATAGAAGGGTTCTTGACCTGCCCCTAGGGACATGGGGAGTAGGGTGTGATTTTGGGGTGACTTACTCATTTGGCGAGTCTTGTAAGTAAGCACAGCTGGTACTCAGTGGAAACTTTTGCTGGTCTGGAGTGTGGGAGCTCTTAAGTGATTATTCTCACCTCTGCAGCTGAGAGCTTGCTTATAAGCACAAAAACAACGCTTGTGAATTGTTTTAATCCACATTTTACAGCCTTAACTGCTCTTGATGATGGACTGTCAGCTCATTCTTGCTCTTCTGGAGGCTCAGATGAAAAACTTTTCTGCGGTTCTGGTAGCTCTGCAGAATGCATACATTTGTGGACTTATGCCCTGGCCAAGACTGCTGCCTTCTTTTGATGAGCAGAGTTAAAAGCTTACTGGATATATTCCAATGTTTTATACTTAAAAAATGGATACATTCCTACAGAATTATATTGTTGCGAGTTCCTGTTCCTGTTGCAATTTAAAACAAACAAACCGAGCTGCGATAAGTATAGTTATCAGCAATATAGAAAAGTTCATAGCAATTACTTTTATAACATCACAGATCTGCAGCGGGTAATTAACATGTATTGCTTTAAGATCCTGGTACATTTTACACTTTACTATCACATCATAAATAGTAGGATGTCTGTGATCTCTTTCATGTTTGTGGCTCTGCTTTTGCTTTTACTTGTTTACCAGATGACACTTTCTGTCCCTTAATTTTTTTCTAAAAGCCTTTCGAATGCCAAAGCTCCTGTTGATGGAAATCTTCCTAAGGAAGGAATAAAAGAGCATATGTAATTTCTGGGTGAGTTTACTGGCTTCTGTTCTCTTCAAAACCCCGTTCAACTCTATCTTGCAGAAGTAATTGTTACATTTTCCTGCAGTGGGGGATTACAGAGTCTTGCATATTGAAAGTTAACTAAAGATAATTCTTCATCCTTTCTGGGAAAAGCAGCAGCATCTTTACTTATTTACAGGAAACCAAACATTAATAATTAACTTTGAACACTTGGAAGTGAAAATACTATTTGGATCGACGTATGCTGAGAGACAAAAATTAATATAAGTATACAGGAAGGAAAATATATTTATATGCACTATTTTCCCAGTCATGCTGCATAAATTAGTAAAGAAAGATGCCTCTGTTTCTAATAGTTGTGCTTAACTTTTATATTTGCCTTAAAATGCAACACATGTCTTCGTTTTTTCAATCTTCAGTGAACGTGTGAGGACATTTTTCATGCATACACAGATCTCTAGGGTCAAGCACAAAAGCTGCTAAAATCTTTTTTTTTTTTTGGTGCAGTGTAATAATCCCATCAATGCTGGGGATGGTATACACTGATTGCAATGAACGCTTTATATTTCCAAGTAGGAAGGAGGCAATTCCTATTTCTATTTACAGAAATCTTAATAGGCATTGAAACCCTCTTGCATGCTTTGTTCTAAGCATATATTCACCATGGTAAACCTATGAGTAGTTACAGTTTTAAGCAAGTATCACATGCGCAACTGGAAGCCTTATTTCAAATATACACTAGTTTTGCTAGGGTTTTTATCTATGAAACTTTTTTTTGAGCTATTCCTTTAAAACAGTATAACGATAATGATGTGTATACTGGGTCTTACATTTTTGTATAAGTCCTTCATTATAAATGGTCCAAAAGATTTATATACATAAGATACTTTTACATGAAACAGCAACCCTATTTTTCCTGGGACAGCATCAGGCTGACAGAATAGAACGTGAGAAGGTATGGGGAGCACTTCAGGAGACAATATTACAGAGCTATTTCCTGATAGAGAAGCTGGCCAGGATCCTCAGCTTATCTTCACCATCTCCTGTGCAACACATGTGGACAGGACATAGGGTTAGTGTTCATTCTGAAAGGGCCCAAGTCCTCCTGAGAAATAAAATGGCAGCAGTATTGAAGGCTGAGCAAAGGTTGTGGTATACATTCTTTCAGTGTTTACTGAACAGTTGAAGTTATCAACCTTTTTCTTTTCTATGTACTAAGCACAGGCAAACCTTCACTGCAGATCTAAAGTTATACAGGTCTAAGTAAGCCTTCTGTAGTTAGCTTGTTCTCTATTTTGAATACATTTAGCTCTATGTGCCTAAACTATCTTTATATCACCATAACGGTGGTATAAATGTGGTACTGAGAAGCACTGTATTATGCATATCCCTAGCTTTACTAGCATTATTTGTATATAAATACTACAGTTTGATCCTGAAAGCGTTTCTTACTCCCCCTGGAATGTGGATTTTCAGGCTGGAGAATTGCCTTGAAAAATAAATTCAGAACACTTCATAGATTCTTCTAATATTAAGGTGATAGAATTAACAGTCAAATCAAGTTCCATTTAGTTCAAATATATCAGCTGAAAGGCTGACCTTTGCAAAAGGTTTAATCGTTCCAAAAAGTTCCAACATTTTTCTCATTGTATTTAATGTTTTTAGTATAATATATGCTTTATCAAGTTTTCCAACAGAAACATTAAATGGAATCTGTGTGATATCTATATTGGTCTATTGAATGAGTATTTAACTTTTTCAACTGTAGAAGTTTTATTCTTCTCTGACATGATCAGAGATGGCAAATAACAACAACATTCTCTGGAAATATAGTGGCCTAAGATTTTCATTTTGATCTTTTTTTCCACTACTTCACAGTTTGAGTGCTGATCCAAACTGATGAAGCATCTGCTCACTCTGCTTTTCTGTTGTTCTACACGTCGTGTCTGGCTTTCAAGAAAAATGTTCCCATTTTTCACTGCTAGTGCTCTACACCTGCTTTCACTGCTCACTTCACAATTTCCTGTTGTATAGGGACATGGTTTAGTGGTCACGGTGGTGATGGGTCAACAGATTAGATGAACTTAGTGGTCTTTCCAAACCTTTATGATTCTATATTCACACATATGAATGGCTGATTTATCATTTACTTCTGTCTTGCCTTATTTCTAAGGATATAAAGACCTTTACAGATGTAATAAATTATACCTTGAATGTCATTTTAGAATGTGAGAGACATTGGTCCAATTTTACAGCTGATGACTTCGTGGAGAAAAGGAGGCCCTTTGTGTCATGAGAATTCAGAAGACAACATACTGCCTGCAACTTTTACTCCTTGCCACACTTGCTGCTTTGGAGCAGAAGCAGAGGGCAGAGCAGGGGCCTGGGAGAGGCAGGGCCTCCCTGCAGAACTACGGGTCCACTTGGGAGCTGCCATGAAAGTGAGTGCCCAGCCTGCACACACACCTCTCGCAGCTGTTCCTGCAGGTGGAAAGGCAGCCTATATGGATTTATCTACACCTCATTCCCTCAGAGTGCAGGGTGGGTGGTGGTGAAAGCCACTCAGCAGTTCTTGTAATGACTCCGTTCTGAGAATGTTTCCCCTTGAGTGTCAATTTTCAAATGGAAAATACTCCACAAAACAGAGATACTGCAGAGTTATGGAAAGCTGGTCTTGAAAGCTGTCGTGAAATAAATACATATACGATGTTATAAAAATGGGTTTTGTATAAACTGCCCTCTTTTAGCAAACATTTCACTTCCTATAATTGTGTGCGCTTTTGTTTGAACTTATCAAATATGTGATTGTTCTCCTTCTCCTTCAGGGAGATAAGAAATCCACCCTCCGGATATGTAGAATGATGTTGCTGTAATCACTCTTCAAAGGGAGATCCACAGTAAACAAACATTAGCATGTTGCCTCTGCAGCTTCTTTTGGTGAGTGCATGACTTCCAGAGAAAAGGCTGGGACAGAGGGGAGAGAAGACATTTAGCTGAAGACCCAGTAAATAATTTTCCCTTTTTCAGCTCGGGAAAGACCAAAATTTATCAGCCTGTGTAAGAACACTCACCTCAAACTATAGTTACATTTTTTGTTTTGCTTCAGAATGGGTTGTCTCTCTGAAGTTTGTCAGCATTACTATAAACCAGTAAGACTGAGAAACAGAACTACTCCTTAAAGAAAAGTATTTGGACCAGGTAACACCATATAACAGCAGCTGGATTTCAGTGCCCTAGGTACACAGGAGTTTTATTGTTATAGTTATGCCTGCCAAAACTGCATCCTCTCACTCAAGCTGCTAATGTTGGCAAATGTTTGGACTGCAGACTATATCTTACAGACATCTTTTTTTCCCCTGCAAATATAATATTCCTCAGTGTGATCAGATCACCCCTATGGAACCCAAACTGGCCAGTCCAGTTCAGCAGCACCAGCCTGCGAGATTTCCCAGTTTGTCTGGTGAGTGTTTCACATTTGTTGTGAGGAGAGCAGAGCATCTTTGAATTACAGCTCACTCTCTCCACAATCCCGCTTGTAGGCCTAAGGAAGTCCATACTGTTAGCATAGGTGCGGTTGCTCTCTGTGCACTGCAGAAAAAAGGGCAGGGCCAGGATTGCTGCCTTACTCTGCCAACCTTTTGAGTCCTCTGGAGGGCAGATGTGGAACATTTGTGAGCAGAAGCTCAACTGTAACAAATAAAAAAGATGGTGCTGTGGCTCTTTAGTTTCCTATACTCTTCCATGAGAAGATGTTGGTTTTCCACATGAAAGTGGTGGGCAATGGAGCAGAGGCAAACTTCCACCCAGCATGGAGGTGCCTGGCTCATTTCTGTACTCTGCATGCAGCCAGAGTTTTGTTAATATGCTTTCTGTTAATATGTTAATATGATTTCTGCTCCCATCTGCTTCTCAATCAAGAAATTGAAAATGCAAAACCCAAAAGCTATGTATAGTACAAACCTTTGTTCGTTAAAAATATAGTCTCCCAGCAGGATAGATGGAAATCTGCTCTCCAATTTCTTACCCACCACTCTAAATTCAGATAGCTCATTAGGTCTCGTGAACTGCTAACAGAAGGAAATCCATGATTTACAAACCAGAAGTTTGAAATTATTTGTTGTTGCATGGTTTGAATTCCTACCCAAATCTGATCTGTAATTCTGAAACTTTCAAGGTTTGCTGAGATTTCTTTCTGACAATAGCAGCTGTAAAAAAAAACTGGTACAGTAAATAAGCAACAGGCAAGTATTCAGTGCTACTGTCAGCACTTAGCAGACCTCAGTCTCAGTTGGAAAAGTGCTTGACCAGTTGTGTTGTTATTCATGAAACCAATACTTCTAGATATACTTAATCTTAGTATTCTTACAGCCATCATTAGTTTAAATGCTTTCCTAAATCTGGCCCTCAGATTTTGCAGTATCTGGTTGCCTCCAGTTCTGTCGTGTGCATTTTAACCTGTTCCAGGTTTCCAGGATTGAAACAAGCAACTACTTCTTATGGTGTTTGTGCTCTATTTGAAGTGGGAGTGACACATAAGGATTCATCTTTGGAAAAGGTAAGGAAAAGGTGGAACTACAGCCATATAACTTTGAATAGGTAGTGCTAGCAGAGCTGGGGATCAGTGCAATAGAGTAAGAACTTCCTACAATACCATGAAGACTTTACTGAGAAGATGAAATATGACATATTGTCTTTGAGTAAGACTTTGTATCTTTCCTTTTTTCTAGTCCTCCTTAGAAGAAGTGTTAGTAACATTGAACTTATTTACATTTGAAATAAGATGTAACCTAGCCAAGTGTTTAAGGAAAACTACACATATCCTTTGAGTTAAGCATATACATAGGTATTTTGTAGATTAATCTAGTTATTTTGCATTTCAATTTTGTGATTTGATGCTGTACTTTTTGTTAGAAATCTTCTCTAGGACTAAAACCTGTCAGCTAATATTAGAGGTCTCATGTATTCTCAATGACTGTCATTGCCTCTGCACTCAGATCAAACAAACCCACTAAAAAAATGTAAATCCAAGTTGTTTTTTCTTGCTTTGGAAACAAAGGCTAAATTGTCAGAATCCAATAGTGTCTTCTGTTATCTAAGTGTTATTTTGCAGAATGTACATTGATTCATGTCCCTCGGCATAATGCATTCTTTGTTTGAATTGTTTCCAGCATTTTTTGATGTAGATTTTCTTTTTCTTTTCTGTGCTAAGAAAAGTAGTTTAAGTAGTTTCATTTTTCATCACTTCTTTTCCAAAGAATAAAATGTTTGTCTTTACAAAGTTTTCAATGGATGACAATCCATAGCATATCAACTATTCATTCATAGGAAAGATACTTGGTGACTACAACAGTGAAATGCAAACCTTGGTTCGGTGGAATCTGGCCTTCTTCTCTCTCTGTTTTTTTAATTTATTATTATTTTCTTTCTTTTTTTTTTTTTTTTTGTGGTTTTAAATGTTCTGCTGGTTCAACAGGTAGAACTTCAGTGAACTTTTAACATCAGATCAACATCTGAGCGCCTTCATCATCTTCACTTTTGAAGTGGTTAATATGTCCAAGTCCAGACCAGGGCACTGGGAGATGCAGGTGCTTGGAGATTTAAAACCCAGGCTGTTGTTTTTAAAGTGCTTAAATATGGATTAAGGAAACTAAATTTCAAGACAAAGATTGAAAATGGTGGGTTTTAATTTCTTTGATACAAACTCTAATTTCATTGTCCTTGATAAAACAAGACAAGTGAGTATTATTGGCTGCTATTATGCAACAAGAGTATGAATATTACAATCTAGGCCTTTTACAGACACTGAGGTTTTGTAATGTATGGTATCTTGCCTGAAGTTCTCCTGGACTCTAAAAGATCATTAAATTTCCATTAATAATTTTCTTTTTCCAGTGTTACCTCTAGACACTGAATACCTTTCTATTGCTGCATGCTTTCTACATGAGTCTCTACTTTTTTTGAAGGAACATATTGCTACAAATATCCATACTGAAAGAAATTTCATTGCACTGGTGTAAATTTAGCAGTTGCATTTAAAATTTTCCTAAAAATCAATTTGCTTTCTTGTTCTCACTTTCTTCAATACCTCATGTCTACTTCTGCAAAATTAGCTTGTGTAGACATTTTATTCAACATGTCTTTATCTTCATTGTGCTAGAATTCTAGCACACAGAAAACGGAGACTGTTTTCTTCGCTATAGTAGGATAATCTGCTCAAAGCTTTTATTTCACATACCATTTATGATTAGGTTTGCAATGTCTTGTTTGGTGACTACCGACTGATATTGCAAGAAAAAAAGCAGGAGTTCCTTTTTGTATGTTAAGCTATCATTCTGAATAAAAATCTAAGTTGTCTGGGAATAATTTAATGGAATGGAAATCAGATTGACCAGTCATTCTAGGGGAACAATGTGTAGAAAGAATGCAAGTAAGATTTGCAATGGTTTGAGCTCCCAGTGACACAGGTTTCATTCCAGGAATCCAAAATGCAAATATTCGTGCCACAGTTTAATGGTCATTCCCATATACTTCTGCTGTTGTCTCACCAGAGATCCCTCAGAAACAATCCCTGCTGAAAGGACTTTCTGAGTGCTTCCACCCATTTAAGAATGGAGAAAGTTACAGGTATACATACTGTACAAATGCACTGCCAGAAATAGTTGTGTGTGACAGCTTGAAATCCATGATCTAAGTACAGTACCTGACCAGATCTGCTATGGACATAATACCACATTTTGGTTATATGCCAAAATGTTCTGTGAATTCCACCATCTTCACAGCCATTTAACTGAATGAAAGTATGTATACATATCTTTCAGGAATAGAGTTTAGTTTATATAAGACTCAACTAAGATCTGTAATAGCAAGGATAGACAGCACATTGTTAAGTGCAGAAACCACAACCACCAGAAAGACTTTCTGTTTTATTTACTGACCCAAACCACAGGAATTCTTTCATTACTTTCCTTCTACTCGTGCAGGTACCGTATCAGGACGGGTGAGCTGTCTCCAGCTAAGGCAAATTAACCTGCGAAGAAACAAAGCAAAACACAAGTTAACAGCTTCCTGATTTTGTTTATGAAAATGAGTTTCAGATGCAAGGTTGTGATCTATGTAAATTAAATGTAACCACTCAGTATCAGAAGATAACTCATTTGGGCCATTTAAGGACAGAAAAAAGAAAAAAAAAAGTGCTAGTGGTCCATGCTGCAACATCAGATTAAGGTACCTACAGTGTGAAAAAAAAGTAAATAGTAGTTTTACAAGCATCTCTGTCCTCCATCTATTTCTTGAAATGAGAAGAAAGAAGAACTCTAGTGCAGTGATTTCTCTCTTTCCTTTCAGGGAGCTAGCTTGGAGCTGCCGTTTGCCACTCAAGTTTATTGCTTTCTTGGACTTTAAATTGATTTCTTCTGAGTGAAGCAAAGACTGTACTGACCTAAATGTCACTTGAATTAATGTATTCTTGTTTCAGTCTTTATTTTTCTCTTGGAGCCACTTCTAGCTTAAATTACCTAGTATTTCAGGGCTTGAAGACAAGGTCACAGTCAAGCAAAGAATTAGAACTGTGGGACATTTCAAGTTTGCCTTCAGTATTTTAAAAGAAACACAGTTTGAGCACAGTTTTTTTTTTTTTTCAGAGCTTACAAAGAAAAATAACTATATCAGAAATAATAGCCATCACTATTACATAAAACCACTTTCTCAGTGATGTATACTTCAGTGAAAGTGAGGGGAAGTGACTAGTCAAGCCGTATAAAGAACAGTGTGTAAATCATAACTGTAGCTGGAGAACTCCTCGACCATGAGTAATTCTGCTGCTGATTCTCATCTTTTTCTGACGAATGCTCCATTCCCTTTGCAGAGACCACAGGCATCCCAAGTCTAATTGCATGGCCACATAGCCTCTGCACGTAATACTTGGTCGGTCAGCTGTTCATGAGTGATATATTGCAATAACTCAGTGTGCAGTTTTGCCAGTTAGAATCGTGGCTCTCCTGGCATGTTTCTGAAGTCTTAATAGAAAAGCAAAATGTTAGTGTCTAGTACCCAGAAATATTCTTCAGAGAGAGTAGGCACAACTATAAAAGTTTGCTTTCAATGAGTATGATCAAAGTAGTTAGGTATTCATGGTAGTTTTCCTGGAAAACAAAGGGCAAGAGGCACTATGCTAGCATAAGCAGAACTTTTCTTAAAAGTGGATTTGGATATTGTGTAGCATTCTTTTTCAAAGTACATTGCTACTCCTTGTCTTGCAGAGTATTAGCAGAGCAGTGTCGAAGTTTTCTGATATTATGGGGAAATATTTGTCTGTGCATGACCTGTTTCTCAGTTAAGCTTCTGTATATCCCAATGAATGGAAAATGTACTGTGTAACATGGGAGGACTATGGTAGGAGATAAACTAACAGAATCAGTTGCTACAATAGAGAACATCAGTGGCAGTGAGCAACAAGCAGCTAAATTTAGGAAAAGAACAGCAGAGTATAAGGCAAGACTTTGCAAAAGTGGCCACTTCATGAGAACACAAAAAACTCTGGAGCCTTGGGAATTTGGTGGTATTGAATAAATAAAATCTTCTTCAGTGACTTTTGTCAGCAGAACAAGCAAGGTGTGAAAGTCACATGAATGAAATTCAGGAAAAAAAAGCAAAGAATCCAAGGAGTTTCCTGTCTGTTATTTCTGGATATTTTACATTTTACAGTCGCTACACATAGTGTGCAAAAGAGAAAATGATCTCTATTATTTTACTCACATTTTAAATAAATTTACCTTCCTTAAAATAGGTTATATTAATATTTTCTGTAAGTCAATTATATAAATGCCATATTCCTGGTCATTAAGTTTCCAAATAGAGGTGTGCATATCTTCAGGGATGCAGAAATATACTGTTCCAAGGCAGGTGCTATTATTCCACAGTTCTCTATTCATCTATTGTCCTTTCATAGACTAGACATGTTCAGATATTTTACAGTCTTTCTATGAAACAAATAGATAAAATGAATAAGGAAGAGAAAGAAAAGCACATAAACCAGATAAAAGGAGAAGCTTTTGCTTTTTATGCCTTCTAGATTTGTTCCCTTCCTGTCTAGCTGTATTTCTTGTATCTTAGCATGTAATTTGCTCTTACTGGCCTTCTTGGTGTTCTCTTGCTCCTCATGGAGCCAATTCAACGTGTTGAACACTTTCTGGACTCATCTTCCACTGGTTAAAACTGATAAAGGTAGCGGTTTCCTGTGTTATCCTAAAATTATAGCAGTTGCAACAAAGAATCCTTAATTAGTCTCCAGGTTGAGTCATAACCTGTTCCCCCTGCTTTGTCACTTTGTTCTCTCACTTAACCTAGAGTACCAACTCCTATGAGTTGTTTAAAATCATAATTTCTAAGTTGTTTTCCCACTTGGAATACATCTCTGCTGAGTCAGAGACTTTTAACAGCTGCTATTAATTTCTTATGGACATTTTAAAAGTAGAAAATTAAATGAAAAATTTGAAATGGCTTGAAGATATGTCCGCTTTTATCATAATATTTTGCCTATAAGTTGCTTGTAAAAACTATCAAAGAGCAAAAATGGATTAAATCATTTGCATATGACAACATTGCATATGAAATGATTTGCATAAGCTGTTCTGAATAGAAAATGCTATAATGGCGATAATTCTGGGTACATCAGGAGAATTGGCAAGATCTATGCTTATCTAAAATTTGATATGTGCCTCAGATTAAGGCCAGAAAAAAGCTGGAGTAAGTTGTTTGCTTTTTAAGTCCTGATGCTTAAGGAGTTGGGTGGGTCCAACATCTAACAGTCTAAGCTGTAAAGGAAAACTCTCTTATGTAATTTGCAGCAAATCCAAAGCTTCTTCTAAAAGCTGTAGCTCATCAAACTCACAAGTGCTATATTCAGGGAAATATGATGTCGCAATGCACATTACATCAGTATTGCAGATACAGTACAGTTGGTACTGCTGTTGCTTAAATTGCTGACTTGTATTTTTTCATCTGGATCAACTGAGTCAGCAAGTTCAGTGTATTTGGAACTATTTTATTTCCATAGCAGTTCTGCTTTCATGTGGTTACAATGAAAATGCAACACATTTCCTGCATTCCTTAGCAAAAGCCATTGTTTTTAATTTTACTTTTCACTTTGTGTACAACTGAGACTCTCAGAAAAGGAGGAATCCTCTCTACTTGGTTTTGACAAACACTAGAATCTAATCATTGACGAGCACTAGGTCAGTACTTGCGTGAACTAAATGTGATAAATAGAATGTAATAACTGTCCCTGTACATTCTTATTGAATCTGATATTTCACATGGAATCAATGTCCTGTAGTTAAGTGAGGTAGCCCATAGTATTAAATTTCTTCCTGCTATGACATAGGATAAAATCTAAATGAAGATTGAGACACTTGGTTTTGATTCATGTCCTTTCAGCCTTGACCTGTGCTATCAAGTGTCATTACTTAAAGACACAGTGAACAACCTGCATTTCACACAACCCAGTCATTTTTACTACAAAAGATGAGGAACAATGAGGTGAGGGCATAGAGGAAGACCAAAATAATATTAGGGTTACCTACTATGGGCAACATTGTCATCTTTATCGGGATTCTTTCTGAGATTGAGACTGCTTTCTAGTCTGGGAATAGACTGGAATAGTATGGATTGAGAATGTCTGTTTAGAGTGCATTAACGTCTGCATTTCAGATATAGAACTGAAACCTGGAAAAGTAGTCACAGCTAGAAAAAGAGATGTCTTGCAAGACCTAGAAAAATGTAAAGGAGTTATGTATAACATTAGAAGGGTTACAGCAGAGAGATTAGGCCAAGTTTATGAAAGCCACTACTGTTGAAGAAACAAAACATGGCAGATACGTGGCAGGAGAAGGGGTCATATTGGATGAGTGGAGACAGAAGAGGGCAGAGAAACAATTAATTGAACAAAAAAGCAGTAGAACAGAATAGGCTGCCAATCTATAGAGCTAACACTGATCAGTGTAGCTTTTTAAAGTAACTTTTTTTTTTTTTTTGGTGGAGGATATGTGCAAATAATGCAAATAATACTTTTTTTTTTTTTCTAAAAGAGAATAGTTTGGTGCATTTCACGAAAATAGTTGAGAACATATAAGAGTAGTTACAGCCTCAGAAATTATGGAGTTAGTAAGGAGAACTGTAGATACCAACGTGAGGGAAAAAGACTGTATATTCAGTTGGCAAAAGATGGGAACATATTTGTAAAGATGTTTTAAAAGCTTCTGGCATACAGCAGAGCATAGACTCAGAGCAAATATATTCCATACATCACTGGAGCCTAACTTGCATGTTGGCAAATGTCCTGCAGGCTTGAGTTGGAGTTTTAAATTTGATCTTTCACTTGTATATTACCTGCGATTGTACAGTTGTCGTCTGCCTGCTTTCAAGTATTTCCTGGCTTGTGCAATTTCAGCCTCCCTTCTCTCTGGTTTGGAATCCCCGTGTCTTATTATAATTTCTGGTGAAAGCAGTCGAGGTCTTCCTATTTAGCAACCCACAAAGGGCTGAGAGCATAGGGATTGAAGGATTTTCAAAGACTCAGAAAGCTTCCAGATTTTGTTTTCTTACATGAAATGAACCTGAATTCTTTTATATCTCAAATCTGCCAATCATTTGTACCATTTTAACTGGAAAATGTTTTGCTTCACTGTGGTGAATATCACTAGAAATAAAGTAGATTATGTATGCTCCACATGTTACAGGTAATTAGTAGAAATCAAAGCCCTGTTGCACAGATTTTTGTATTTTCTCTCAGACTATCAGCTTCCTTGTACTTCCTCTGAAACAGCTGGTGCTGGCCTTTGCTCTTCACTGGGTGGTGGATCAGGTGGGCCAGAGCTGTGATGCAAAGGCAGAGCATAGAAGAGATACTTGAGGAAGAAGGAGTGAGCAGAGCCTTATGTACCTACAGCGGTTTTCTCCACATGTTTGGGTCAAACCACTTGCTGCTCCTGTAGTAAGAAGACAAGACCCACAAAGAGATACAGGGAGGGACTCTGGGTTTTTCAAGCCCCCATAAGCAGAGGACAAGTGAGGTCTATTTGTCATGCTCCAATTTTCTTTGCCCCTAGAAGGCCAAGAAGTGAGAACAATAGCAATTATTTTTCCTCGTTATCATCTTTAGTGTTTCTGTGCAAAATATCAGATAAAGTTTGAGTCATAATAATGTGGAAAAAAGAACTATTCCAAATATTCCTTTTGTGAGAGCTAGATGGCGCCATAGATTAGTGCTCTAGGCCTTTACCTGGGGACGTTCCGGGGCAAATTCTGTTTGCTCAGGTAACAACTTGGCAATTAGTTTGCTTGTGGAAATTTGGATCAACAGAGATATTCAAATTCTTAAGTACTCTTGGGTTCTCAGACCCCTGGACGTCAGCAAGGACTCAGAAGCCCAGCTGTTGTCATGCCATGATTAATTGGGCCACAGTCCTCAGTACCTACTGCACCAGGTGCCACTCGCTTGTCCTGATTGTTAGACTCTAAATTTAAAGACAGGCAACTCAATCAAATAATGAAAGTTGTCATTTGCACTCATATACTCAAGTGGAGAAGAGCACAGCTGCTGACACTGCTGTGAATTTAGTTTCTTTTCATCATCCACAAACATTGCATTTTTTTAAAAAATCTCTTACATTAAAAAAAGAAAAAGTAAGAAACTAACAACCCATAATTCCCCTGGCAGCATTAAGATATATTTCTGTTTTTTTCAGGCTATTTCTGTTGTTGCGTTGTTAAAGGATACTTGCTTACTTGCCTGGAACCATCCAAACTTTCCACTGAACTATTAAAAAAAAAAAAAGCACAATAGAATAAACTGGAAAGTGCATCTCTGTGAGCAAATGTCAGCACAGTGTTGGGCATGGGATTTGTATTCAGACAAAGTCTTGCTCTTTTTCTGGCAAAAAGAGTCTTACTTAAAACCAAATGGCTTATAAAACAATGCAAAGAGACCGGGGAAGACCATTTTATTGTGAAAAACTTAAAATGAAAATAACGCAATGTGAGAATTTTCAGTGGTCAGTGATGGGAGCAGCCACAAGACATTTTGGACGATGATCAGTGGGGACTGGAAACCATTTAATGGTAGTTAAATATCCAGCTCAAAAAAACACACTTAATTGTTGTGCTGTGGCCAGCATACAGCAAGTTTAGTGATAACCAGCTCCCAACTCTCCATCCCCCAACCCTTCATCACCATCATTAGACCCAGCTGTGAGCAGAAAGACTGGTGAATGATTGGCCTAGGAAATGAGTTATCCTTTTGCTTCTAGAAGGGCTGAAACATAGTGATGCCGTCATTAGTCTCAGCTCTGTGGATATGCAGAAAGCTTCAATATTCAGCTGAGATGGGAGGAGGGGTTCAGATCCACACAGGGGGTATCCAGACTAGCATTTTTTTCAGCCTTCCTCCCTGGGGCATCTGGTATTGCTTACAACCAGAAGCGTGAACAGAGGCATAAGAGCTGTGAGGTAGGAGACCAGGGCCCCACCTCTGCAAACAGGGATGAGCTGTTCTGCCCCTCCATGACCCACTTTTCCCTTCCCTCCCTTTCTCTTTTGACAGTGTGAAGTGCAGACTTCTTGAGGCTTTATCTTGCTCATTCTCTCAGTACTCAGTCTGTGATCTGCCATGTGCTACCGCAATACAAATAACTACTTTCAAGCTTTTAAAAAACAGGCACAATAATATTCTCACTTTGACAAAATACCTTGGGAAGAAGCTCTCAAGATTTGTCCTAGCTAGGAAAACAGATGCGTGTCCGTTTATTGACCATGTGCAGAGCAGTGCTGAGGGGATGGACGTTCATTAAGGGACACATTCTTAAAGCTTTACTACTTCTTCCTTTTATTTTTTTTTTCTGACATTTGCAGTGTTTTGTACTCTCTGGCAACCAGCAGAGCTCCACTGATACTGACTAGTAGAGCCCATAGAGATACTAAGGAAATATTTTTCCTAGCAACAAGCGTCACACAAAAACATGAAGAAATGCTTCCCCTGCTCATATTTCCTTTCAATTTTTTCAGTCATCTGGTGCTGAGATAAGAGCTGCGTGGTGAAACCTGCTGCTAGTTTGTGTTTCACAGGCAATCTGGAGCGCTGACGAACACGCCAGGGCTGCCATTAGGGCAGCGTGGGGCCTAAGATGGTGGCCATGCCAGGAGGAGGCAGGAGAGTGGGTAAACCAGGCAATGCTTTCTGAGGCTGTAGCCTGTGAGCAGGGCCTTGTAGCCCTCCTCCTGGCACTACCCAAGGTGTCAACACAAAACCTGCTTCAGATGAGGCCATTTTGATGCTGCTTTGATGAAGAAACAGCAGTTAATGAGGCCTGGAGATGAGTACTGCTGGCTGACAGGCCTTCACCATGGCCTGGGATCCTAGGGTGTTCCCAGACACAGTGGGAATTAAACACACAAAACCTATGGGCTCAATGGAGAGAGGTGCTTACATACAGCTGTGCTCCTGAGGCTGTTCTCAGGGCTGAGGTAGGGCAGACTGTGGCGTGGATGCCATCAGAAAGCAAAAGGAGGGGGGATGGCAGTGGGGAAGTGAGGCCTAGCTGTGGATCTCTAAAGTGAATACAGTCACTGGAAGCAGATTTGAGTCCCACAGCAAACACATAAGCTTTCCACTGTTAAATTCTCCTCTGCTTCTTTGAAAACCTAAGTGGAAAACTGTGAACAGTGCTTCATCCTCATGTATCAGCATTTTCTGTTTTCTGTCTGCTGTTCGGACACAGCTTCATCCTCGTATATCAGTACATTTTCTGCCTGCTGTTTGGACAGGACTCAAGTATTAACTTTATTTTAACTAAAGTATAATTTTTGGGAATTGTTTTATTAGCCATGTGGGTGCAATGACTGATACTTGTATCTGCTTGTGAATAACTCTTCCCTTATTTTCTGTCCTTGCTCAGCCATGCTGAAACGGTGTGCGCAGATGTGAGGCCAACAGCAGAGGCAGAAAGGCTTTGTCAACACCAGCAAATCACTGATTCTACCTCTGCAAGGTCAGCTTCTGAAGGCAACGTGTCTAAGACCACGGCTCCACAACCGGTGAGGAACGTGAATTGTCAGGAAATGTTTAAAAATTACACAGTGTTAGTGGGCAGGCAGAAAGCTTTTGCATGATAGAGCCAACATCTGAATTCAAGGTCAGCCTTACATCTATAGGGTGAATAGTTTGTGAGTAAAAACAGTGGGGTTAAGATGAAGCCTGGGAGATTCTTAATCATTCCTTGATGGGTTAATGACACAATGAACATCTGCAGAATATGTTCCTGTGTCTTCAGTGTTTTTCCTGAATTTCTTCTCTAATAGTTTGGAAGAAATTATCCTTTGGAAAAGCTCTCTATAATAAAGTGAAAAATTTTGTCTGTAGTGGAATGCTTACTTCTGTGGTTATTTAGAAATAGCTTGCCTAAAGAGCAAATTGGTAAAAACTGTTTTGGAAACTGCATATTGGAAACAGAATACAGACTCAAGGCAAGCGTGTGTCCTAAGATATGCAATGATCCTGGAGGTTTGAAATGGAGATCTACATTACATATTTTACCTGAATATGTATCTAGGATACAATATGACTCTTAAAAGCTCTACTTTGTGCTTTTATGGTTCCTGTATGTGGAGCTGGAACAGATTTTTTGCAGTGGAACTGCAAATAATACCCAATTATGATGATTTAGCAAATCTTACAAGAGAATTGAGTTGCAAAGGATAAAGTCTTAAAAATAATCCCTCAGGGTTTTTTTTAGCCAAACTTGTACTCCTATGCACTTTGGATTTGCCAGTCATTGGTTATAATTTATCCGGGAATTGTATCCTAATATGCAGGGACCAGATAGAAGACCTCAAGCTTCTATTGTGTGAGGAAGGCTGCATTCTCTGTTTTATCCATCCCTCTGTAGAGGAAAACAATGTGAGGAAATGGTGTGTTGATCAGCATGTTACATACAGTGCTCTATAGAATGAAAGATATAGGGCAATCTTCTATTAATTTAGATAATGTACTATGGTCACATTGGTAAGGTATGTACTCTGCTTCGTGTAGTGCTTAATGGCTTTTTGTTATTTGTTTTCTGAGCTGTTGCTGACAGATTCTTAATATAAGCCGGAGTAAATTCAAAAGCATGTATTTATTTCAAGATTGAAGTGGAAACATCCCTCCTTGAAGCTAATAATAGGATTGACATTGTTAAACAATTAAATTTAAAAATATTAATAATAGATCCTTCATACATGTTAAACAAAACTTCAGTAAGCACTCCGTTTTATTGTTTAACTGTATGCATGAGTCATGAGGAAAGTGTTAATGTTCAGAATCGGATATGAATCATGTATTTGTGAACAGTCTTCCAAGGCCAGCTCTGAAACCCCAAACACATTTATTCTTTGTGGTTAGTCAGCTCTGTGCTTGGAAACTGAAAGTGTAATCAAAGTGAGAGTTTGTTTATTAACTAGCAGATGCTGTGCATCTTATTTACACAGATTGATAATGGGGGGTGAAAAATAAGGGAAAAGTTGGTAATGCATAAAACTCTGTGTCCTTGGGGTACGAACTACAAAAGGAACGTGAACAGCAGCCGCACTAGCCATTAAATGCTGAAAGCACTCTGTAACTTTAAAAAGAAATCCCACATTCATGATGGGAATCCATATGGCACCCTATTTATGAGGAGAAGTGTCCCATTCACTTAAAAGCTGACTTGCATCATTTGTTGTTTTGACTGCTTTAGCATTAGGGTGAGAGAATGCACTTCAAGGGGAACGCAAATAAGACAAGTAAAACGTGCAGGATTAACTTGGGTATTGTATTGATTTGCATTACAGATAGAAAATCGGAATTACTGAACTACAAACTTTTTGTGCTGACTGTATTCAGGCATACTAAAGAAATCAGGTTTTTTGTAGAAAGTAATCTCACCTGGTAATTACTTCCAATCATTGGTAATAAGTATGTTCCTAATTGCGCCCTTTCCGGAAAGGCGCAGAGTGAAAGGAAGGTTGAGTTGCCTGTGTTGGAGAAGAGACATAGGTAACTGCCAGAATTCATGTCCAGTATTACAGGCTAAGGAAAGTTTCTGAATGCTAGTTGTGGTTTTGTGGAGGTGTTTGGGAATCTAGTTTGGCCTCCGATACTGCTCGACCTTCAGCAAAATGTTTTTCTTGTCTGATTTCTCAGCAGTGAAATGGATCCCCAAAAGAATTTGATGAGGCTGTTTATAATCCACTGCACAGTTCTCTCTATACAGGGAACTGCTGTTGAATTTTAGTTTTGCTAGGCGTGTATAATTTATGCCAGTATGGCATACAGTATGGGACTGCTCTGAGATATGGCTGAATCAGTGTGGCTTTTGCAAAGTTATGTGTTTTTTTTATCCAGCTCTGTGTTGGTATTCTCATCACTTTAAAATATACTGTCAGCAATAACAATTTTTTTTGTGATTGTGTGTATTTGAGGCTAATGTGACATTACTGGCCTAATCTCGTAAGATCACAAAAGCATGAGTATTAATGATAGTATTAAAAGGAAGCAAAAATGCAGTTTAAATAACTTGGCAAAACTTTGACTGAGCTTGCATTTGGATGGAGTATTGCTGGCTGTATATTCCTACCGCTAAAACTCACTCACAGATAAGAAATGACATGTATTCACAAAATGTGTTCGTACAGAGACTATTTTGCTTGAGAGCTTGAATAACTGGTTTTGCCACACACTGAAATATGACTTGTGTTCTCAGGTGACAGGATGCTTGGGGTCACAGCTGGCACACACTTGGCCTGCTCTGGGTCTTTTGTGGAGGCTTCTGCAGCCACATTGTCCCATTGCTTGGGACATGCCTTGGAGTTTTGTGGAGAGGAGTGTGGTTTTCTTTGACTTGTAAATTAAAAGGATGCAATAGTTAGCAGGCTGCTCAAAGGAGAGTTACTTGCAGTGAGATTTGGTGATGAATAACAAAGCAGGAAGAAATCAAAAGTACAAATCAATGATTTTATATTTAAACTTCATTTCCAAATTGCTTCCCAGTTCCTTAAACATAAAGTTTGGGGAGGGACTTCTTATAAGGGCATGTATTGACAGAACAAGGGGAAATGGTTTAAAACTGGAAGAGAGTAGATTTAGACTAGATATTAGGAAGAAATTCTTTACTGTGAGTGTGGTGAGACACTGGAACAGGTTGCCCGGTGAGGCTGTGGATGCCCCCTCCCTGGAAGTGTTCAAGGCCAGGCTGGATGGAGCTGTGAGCAACCTGGTCTAGAGGGAGGTGTCCCTGCCTGTAGCAGGGGAGTTGGAGCTAGATGATCTTAAAGGTCCCTTTCAACCCAAACCATTCTATGATTCTATGAAGGTTTTCCTTGCAATGAGTTAAAACTAATCACTCATGTGTTTAAAGCCAGGGAGTTGAACAAAGTTCACATAATGAAAAATATAAATAATTAAAAGGCAGTTTATTTAGCTATTTCACTTCTGATTAAACTGCTGTGTCTTTTGAGTAGGGCCAGACCTAGCTATCACTGCTACTTTCTTCTGTTGCAGAAACATAAATTGACATTTGATTAGGAATGCTTCCTCCCTCAGCCTGCAGTGATTTCTTTGTATTTCCATGTGGTGTGCCCCATCAGCTTTACTCAAAAGCAAGGAAGTTCTGCTTTTAAAGCAAAAGCAAATCAAAACCTTTATACATAATCAGTTTAGTCTCTTTAATCTTGTGAGAACCATATAGCTCTCATCTTAAGTAATTTCTGTTAGAGAATAAAATACAACTGTACAAACCAGTGTCATGTTATTGCCTTATAGCAAAATACCTTCTGGAGGCTGAAATAAAGATTGTGCATTCAAATGTATTAGAATTTAAACATCTTATTATAGATAGGATCAATCTATCTTGCTGTTCTGACATTATTTTTTTTTATTGACTGGTATCAAGTAGTGTTTTTGGATGTCGATATCTCTGGATGTATCTGTATCTCCAGCTAAGCACTTGAAGTTGCATGTTATAGCAGAGGTGAGGAAGATGCATTCAAGGAGCACTTCCATTGCAACCTGGTGTGAACTGATCCCTCTCTCATTTAATATTTGGTACAGCCCGCAGTATGAACTGCACAAAATAAAGAGACGTCCCAGCAGCTCAGAGCTGCTTGAGGTGCTCTTCTCTTAACACCTCTCCTTGTTACTGGTGGTGAAGCATACCCAGAAGGGATGGATTTGACGCAATATTGCTCTGTTGATGTTGTACTTTTCCTTTAGCCTGGAGGGGTTTACAGCTGTCTTACAACCTTTCCTGTTATCTCTCTTCTGAGTAATGCTGTGCAGTCCGTATCCATGATTTCAAATGTAGTCTAATGTTTTTCCTTATTTGTGGCTTAACTGTAGGTCAGATTTACTGAATATTTTTCTTATTAGGAGATTAAGTTTGTCTTCCATTTTTTTGTCTCCAACGTCTTTCTGATTTCTGCCTGCCTTCAGTAGGCAGCTAGCAAGGCCTGCTGCCTTCTCAAGGTTGAAAATTTAAACTTTGCTGCCATATGTTGTCTGTGGGTTAAATAATGACTGTGCTGAGCTGATTAACAGAGAACATTCAGTTTCCTTATTGCTGATGAAAGGGCTGGAATACTTGTCTAAATCCCATTAGTGGAAACCTAGTCATTGCTGAACTATGTCAGATTTTCAGAACTCATGGAGTAAAAACGTACAAATATGAGCTATTAAAGAGGAAAAAAAAAACGTATTTTTATGAGCTGTTTCTACACTATTGCAGTTTAATTTTTTAAAATGGCCGTAATCTTTGCTGGTGTATGGTCAGGTAATTGTTATTTAGCATTTTGTCATTGGAGGCACACACAGTATCTACGTAACATAGCAGCTATGCATCTAATCATAACAGTCTTCAGCCTTTTATAACCAATATATACCTGAAAAAAACGCAAAAAACCACAACAAACAGATCACCCTGTTAGCACTCTCTGATAGGGATATGAATGTAGGCAAACTAAAAACAGCCCCTTTGAGTTGCACTTTTTGGACACTTGTATTTAGTCATGCTCAGCTGCTTATAGGAACTGGTTAGGACATGACTGTATCAGACCCTGTGATGCTGAGAGAAGAGAATTAGCTGTTGTTTGTTTTTTTTTTTCCTCCTGTACCTACTGAATGATCCCATGTGAATAATTCATTCAGTCCTAAAGGAGTGCTGAACCCGTGTGCTTCACAGTGGTTAACCAGGAAGAGGAGGAAGGGTTGTCCTGTTGTGAATTTTCTTAAGGCTGTTCCAGACAGTTTGTAACGTTGTCATTGCTGTATCCAGACCTCAGGTCTGGAGCCCTAGATCAAAAATGTATGTGTATTTTTGTTTTGTTTTCTTTTGTTTTTTTTCTTTCAGAAGCACAAACACTGCTGTTCAATGCAATTATTACAGGATATTTGATATTCATAGAATCAGTTATGAATAAATGAGTTGAACTCCCTTAGGCTGAAGAAAAAAATTAAGAACTAAATTAACTACAAAGTAGTAGACACTTTAAGCTTTTGCATGCTGTTCTCAGTATACAGTATGGAAAAAATTCTCATTGGAGGTATTTATTGTTAAGTTAAAGCTGTCCACATTGTGCTGATTACAAAGTCCATTTTACTGAAAAAGATAAAAGTATTGGCAATGACTAGTAGGTATGAAAATAAATGTATTAATAGCTCTGTGTTCTACTTTTTCAGTTGACTGTTGTTCTAGTGGTAATGTTTTATGGTCACGTTCATTAGCTAAATGAACATATTTCTAGAACTAACTACGTGTTCATTTTTGTATGGCTAAATTGCTACTGTTTTCTAATAGAACAGCTTCAAGAAGTGTGTATTTTAGACTAATGGCAGTTTCAGAAAGTATTTTATTCTATGTGAGAGTGTGTACAAAATGAGAGAGCAGTGAATCCACAAGAAGTTACACTGCATTCCCTATCAAAGAAGGAATGTATTGCCAAAAAGAGATGAAGTACAGTTCTTCTATGGAGAGTCTTCCTCAGCACCAGGAGGAAGCACTGAGAAACATGATTAGGATGGAAAGTTGGTTGTATTGTTGTATTATTGTCCTCCAGTCCCAGACCCCATTTTGCTAGCAGCACAAAACTAACTGGCGTTCAGCCAGCATTTCATATAGGAATTAGCACACTGGGTTCCCATTCCCACAGTTCCCTGCAGTTGATACCTTTCACTGGGCTGTTGATAATCTCTGTTTTTTGTTTGCTTCTTCCCCTTTAGAAGCTTTGTGATTTGAATGTCTGTTTGTATAGTATTATTAACAGCTCACATATGCCACCAGCTTGTAGTGAACAATTTTTTCATATTCACATACTTCTACTACCAATGTGTTACAGCCTACTTGTCAGTGTTTAGGTGGGTAAATTTTCTGTGCTGAATGACTGAGAAACACACTAATACTAGGTAAGACCTCATGGAAACTTAATGACTTAGAATAGTTTGTAGTAGCAGGTGTAAGCGATAAATGAGGAGTGTCATATTTACTCTTACAAAAGATTCTAGTGAGTGCCATAAAATCTGACCTAGAGCATCAGAGTAGAAAGTAGGTTGTTGTTATTATTATTATTTTAATCTTGGTACACCTAACATTGTAATATTTTTAAAAATGCATGTCTGCCTTGTGCTTTTATTATCTTCAGATTCTCACAGTCATTTCATTGCTTCTCATAAAACCAGAAACACAGACAAACTACTGATTAGTCTGAGTAGGAAGCAGAAAAAAAATAATAAATATCGTGAGAATAGTTAAGAATACACTTGGATTTAACCTTTCTCAAACACTGAAAATTCTCTAGATAATGTTTATGCTAGATTAAGAAATTCAAAACTATTTCAGGCTGAGGTTGGAGAAGTGGAAGAAGCTGGCTCTTGTTCTTAGAGCTGGGAAACCTACAGGTCCTCACAGGTGGTCACAGGTGGTCCAGTTCAGGACAAATGAATTGATTTGACTGATATTAGGGCCTTATAATGGTAGGGTCAGTTCTTAAACACAAGTCCTTTTCTTACTGTCTTCAGGCTGATAAGGGTTTTTAACAAATACTCCAGTTTTGGCTCTTCTGTTGCACCCTTATAAGACTTGTTGTCTTCGAGTCTTTTCTTGTTAAGGTGGAAAATGTCTCCAAGACGTGCTGCATTGCAATGGTAGCTGGAAATGCAAAGGTAAGAGTTTTACTCTGCTAATAGTATGCGCCCAGTCCTTTGTTAGCCTAACTGCTTCACTAGCAGGGGAAGACTTATGTTAGATCAATGTTATTTTTCATGTCTCTGGAAGTTTTTAGGCGGTCAGGTATCTGTAAGTTTGAAAAGAGCACAGCCAACCCTTCTACTTTGTATCTGTTCCTCAAGATGATCACTTCCTCATTACACCAAAGCTGTTCTGGTTCAACCCTGCTATTGTGTTTAACAGAACATATAACAATCCCTTTAAAATATAATGTATTTATCACTTTGCTCAGATCAAAGGTGCGTGGCTTCAAAGGCCCTAATTAAATTGTGATGATGTAGAAGGCTGGCTTTATCTTTAGGTTGCTTTACAGAGTTATGGTTGAGTTCAACATTGCAAAACTCTTGTGAGATACTTGCTAGCATTGTGGTTGATTATGGTGTTAATATAAATCCGGTTTTTTTTTTTGTAGTAGATTCTTTCCTTTTTCATAGCTAAAAATGTTTAATGTGGAAATTGCGCTACTTAACCATGTCGTAGTACTACTGTTCTTTCTACTTGTCCCTGGCTTCTATCATCCTCATTTGCTGTTGCTGCTCCCATAGCTTCCTTTCTTTGAGCTTGTTGGCACTGCAGTTTGTAAACCCTTACAAAGATATCACATACAAGAAGTGTGTCTGTTTCTAGATAAAATTTGAATGTGGAATTCAAGCTGTGCATGAAGGTTTGCAAAAAAACTTTGGTCAAAATGCAATTGTGTGCTACAGCCCATAGGATAACTCTAAAACACTTCTTTGAAGTATGGTTTCTTCAAAGTTTTATGGGGGTTGAAATTAAGTACAGTCTAGCGGCTTGCAAGATTTACATTAGTGTTTTTTATTTATGGTTAGGAACACGTGAACCAGGCCAACATCAGCTAACACTTAAATGGCAACAAAACTCTGAGTAAAACCTGTTGACGTTTTACATAGCTCTGTTTAAATACAATTGAAAGCATGTTATTCAAGAAACAAAATTGAATTCTAATGTGTCATCATCAGATGTCTGTATATGCTTTTTATGAATTACATTCGTAAGTACTGTTGAATTGTTGAGCCCAAATCAGCCTCAGTGCAACTTCTCTGAAGCCGGTGGAGTTGCACACAGTTATGACAGGTATAATTTTTATTTTATAGTTGAAATATTGGCAAAACAGAGGAATATGTTGCAGCTAAATCCAGGGCAAGCTCCTTTGCTAGAAGTGACCCTGTGTAACTAGAAGGATACTGCTGAAGAATGAGGCAATTTGAGACAACTCGGTCCAATACATGTTACTGGAGAAAATAATTATGAAAAAATAGAGGTTGTTTCCAGATAGTAAGATACCTAATACTTCAGTAATAATTGATAATAATCTCACTACAGGGTACTTTTCTTGGTGAGCAATTTAGAGACAATGATGGGAGTAAAGTGATGATGGAAATACTATTTGATTTCCACCTATGCTTATTTCTTAGTCTGCGCAACTCTCCTAAAAGTAAGGGGAAAAGCCCTCTTTCTTCCATTCTCTTAAACCCAAAGTAGACAGAATCAGATGTTTCACCTGCCCACGATCAGTGAATCACTGTTTGCTTCAGATTCCCTTGTAAAATGATCTATTAATCTAGTTTTGTGTGTAAAATCTCAAAGGTCTAGTTTTGCGAACTTGCATAGTCAACCAGTCAAATGAACCATCATGTTGAATTCAGTAGGAACAGTTGCATGAATTTTTGGAGAGATCAGGCACACCAGATGATAAGCTGTGATTAATTACAGTATGCCCTATGCTTTGGCCAGTTTAAAACAGTGGTGTTTTGTGATTTATTTATTTTTGGCAAAAACTTCACAGATATTCAGAAATACAGAGAAGCAGATAGTGCATAAATAATAATTCATTATTCCAGAACAAAGAAGAGGAAGCAGATTTATTAGAATTTTCCTCACGACACATTTACATTTGTTATCATAATCTTAGAGCCTATGAAGACCTTTCTTTTTTCGGCCTTTTCTTTCAGTGCAGCCAAGTCAGCTCTGTTAAACTGCTGAGTCAATGCATTTAAAAACTTACCAACAGTTTCTTTCTTCTATATAGCTAACTGATAAGGGCATGTTTAAGGGTTACACCCTTCCGTATTTACAGTGTTAAGGCAAACGTGGTTATAGGAAGCAATTACAGTTAAAATTTATGGTGTGTATCATATAGTATCACAGTATTCTTTAGACATTTTTAATTTAATCTGTGTGTTTGTACAACCACAGTGCTAGAAACTGAAGTTCTGGAATCACACTGAAGGATACAGCAGGCAGCTGCTGACCATTTTCCTCACAGAACCTTCTCTCCCTTTCCATTTACCCAGTCTTTGATGTTCCCAGAAACAGTCAAGTCCTTCAGTCCCCTTTGCTATTTCACATTCTGACTTCAGAGAGAAGTTGCTGTTGATAGAAATGAAGAGGGAAATCATGACAAGAATGGCTCTCCCAGCCATGGGAAATAATTCACTTTGCCTCTCATGTGTCTTCATACCTCTGTGGAAATGTATGTGATTCCTACATGACTGTGAGGGGAACACATTGAGTTGCCATGAGTTCCCGGCATAGTGCGAGGTCTATGCAGTTTTGGGAGAGTTCTACTGAAATAACAAGAATGAGCATCTGTAAACTTTACAAAACCTACTTCATGAATGTATGCGGTAGAAATGGAGTTCCTTCAAATGGTCTCTAAAACATTCTGCAGAAAGTAATAGATGATTTTTAGATAGAACTGTCATTGTGACTACGGTAAGGTGTTTTTTCTTTTTAGATCCAAGCTATAAGCCATAATTCAATGGCACATAAAGAGGTCTTTGAAAGTTCTGTTTTGGATTCCTAAAATTTGCATGTCAAATACAAAATAATAAATATCTTGTGGTTTGGGTATTTAATTGTAAACAAGTCAAGAACCTTCACCTTATCACATCTCCTCATTTCTTACTCCCACAGATGGTGTTTGGCCAAAGCTAAAATCAGTTCTGGATAGCACTGTTTCCACGCTCCCTTTGTCTCTTCCTTTCACCTTTGGATGATTTAAGAAAAAGCAGCTGTTTTAAAGGGTGACAAAACTGAGAACAATCTCTGGGACAGAGCAGGCTTAAAAGATGCAGAAACATGCAATTTCTGTTTTAAATGCACTTTTAAAGGGGTCCCTGGGACTGGGGTTCTACTTAGGAAAGTTGTTGTTGGTTGTGTTTGGTTTTTTGTTTAACTAACAACCAGATGACAGCTCAGGTAAGGGTTTCCACAGTTCCAAATCCACTCTCACACAATTGCTCAAGGTCTATTTGTAGTCTTCACTTCTTTCCTAAGTGTGAGTCCCTTCTTTACAGTGGATTTCATGGGTAGCTTGTCACTCAGAATCTTTATGCATCTAAAAATTCCCCCTAACAATACGAGTATGATGTACAAGCCATTCAACTGGTACTATGAAATTTATCTTGGCTCTTTTTAAAATTCTGGATTATAGAAAAACTAGAAATTATCAACTGTTTTATTTTGAACTCATTTGCATTTAATTTTTTTTTTTTTGCCTGAGCGAAGAGCAGCATATACTTGTGTTGCTTGTGGTTTCCATCTAGAGTATCAAGCTCTTGCAGATTTTCAGGGATGTTACAGTAGAGTCCAGCTGTTTCTCAGAATGAGAATCAAATGACACTTTGGTTGCACATGTCAAAAATAGTCTTATCTATTTTTTAAATTAAATATGCTAGTACTTAGAGCTTGGATTGAATCTGAAATCTGGCAACATTGTGGACTTTCTGTGAGAAATATACTTATGTAATTCTTTTGAATGGAACTTGTTTTTTTTTTGCTTTTTAAATAATCTTTTGCAAAACAGTTCAAGTCATAATTTGCATGTGCTTATTAGAGATTTGTGATAGTGCTATTACTTCAGTCCTTGAAGTATGTCAAATATTTGCACTCTTCAAGTGTAGGTGTGGATGGGATCTTCCGAGGTCCCATTACAACTCTCAGTTTCTGTGTCCCATGTTAAACATGGATGACTGTACAGGGAGACTTCGTTTTCTGTGCTCTCAGAGAGATATTCCTGCATGGTATAAAGGAAAAATCTGCCTGGTTGGATTGCAGATGGGACACAGAGACTGGAAATAAAGGTGGAAAACAGAATGTGGTTGTTAGTTGAGGGATTAGAGTTGCAACTAAGGAAAAAGGAGCAATGTTTGATAGTGTTGAAGGCTTAAAGAATTTGGACAAGAATAATAGGTTGGGAAACAAATGGGATAATTAATGAAGAAGAATTGAGGAGGGACTTGGGCTGGGAGGGAGAAATAGGACTGCAGTAAGGAGCCTGGTACTGGAGACACTTGAGTACCAATGCTAAAAGGAGCTAGAAAGAGACAGAAAGGGGAAAAGAGGGCTATTGTGACCCCAAAGAGGAGGACTGGGATTTGGCTAGAGTAAAATTTCTACCTTCCCAAGTGAAAAGACTGGAAAAAGGAGGAGAGGCAGGATGGGAACTGGTGCTGAGCACAGTGGATGGAGCCTGCTTGGGTATAAAGTTAAGAAAAGGGAAGTGGGATTAACTGTGTAATAGGCCAGCAATGAAGCTCCTGAGGATGATGTGGGGCTGCCTTGGCAGGAAGAAAAGGAAGTGAGAAAAAGACAAAACCATTAAACACAGTGGAAATGTACAGTGAGAATTTTCCCTCTGTTATATGAAATGAAAGGGACCAAGACCTTTCCTTTGTACGTATTTGCATGACTCACTGGAATACTCTGCCTCTTCACCGTTACTTTTGGTCCACATAGTCATAATTTTTATCCTCCTGTTATTTCACTCTGGTGTCAGAGGTCAGTAGGAGGAATGTAAGAATTGCAACTCTGCCTACGTCTCTGGTAGATGTCGTTTTGTTCGGTGATGAAAATGAATTTGATGCAGTGCGGTCAGAAAAAATGGTGTGTTGGTGCCATTAATCAGTTCCTTATCCCAACTGGAATCCTGGCTCTGCCAGGCCTAGAACTGTAGCAGGGTCGGCTGCTTTTGGAAGTGGCAGGAGGGGAGAAGGTGTCTCCTGCTGTAGTACTTATGTGCTCTCATGCAGACTCTTGTTCCTTCCTCCTGCTGTGCAAGTTAGACAACAAATGACTCAGTATGACTAGAATAAGATTGGATTCTTTTTCCTTTTAATTTTATTTACATATTTTGCCTGAAAGCTTCAACAAGTAATTTCTGTAGGGTTACTAGTGACTTTAGGTGAATTAAGATGATAGAATCTGACTCTCATTTACCAACCCTCTTGTCTTTAAAGATACATAATTTGCTGTAACACTGCAATATGGTAAAAAACAAAAGTGAACCAATAAATTCCACATCGAGTGATGCTTGTCTCTTGTTCCTTTGATTGAGGAGCACCAAGATTTCCTTTTCACATCTTCAGTTTTTACTGTGAATAGTTCTGCAGAATAGTCCTGCCTTCCAAAAGCAGAAGCAGGTGTAGGTAAGTCAGCCCTATCACCACTGGAACTGTGCTCATCTGGTTGTAACCAAAAGTTTCCTATTTGGCTGCAAATTGCATCTCACTCAGTGCAGAAGCATGCTTTGGCAAGAGAAGGTGATTATTTGCTTAATTGCTTGAGTTTGAAATGGATGAAGGGGGATCTTTTCATTTGGTTAACAATTGTAGGGGATACTCCCAGAGTCTCTGGCTGCTGTTCGCAAATGCAGAATGAAACACCAGTGAGCCTGGCTGTTTGTGTGCCATTTCTGAGCTGAATCATCAGCATTAAAAACCACATTGAATGCTCTACTCTGAGTGTGCGTGGTATTTCTATAAGGGAAGTTACAGTCACACTGGGTGGAGGAACCTCCCTGTCTAGCTATGGGGATAGTGAATACAAGGAAATACTTGCGGTTCTGGACATGATGGCATCTTTTGGTATTTCTCTGCTATTTTTTGCACTGATGCATTTCATTTGGCAGTTGAAAATTTCATAGCAAACACTCTGTAAGATGCAAACACTCTGCTCCAATGTTTCATGTTTTGGAACATTAATGGATTTTTTTCCTCCCTGCTGAATGTTTCTTTTTCTTGTGGAGGTAAAGCTGTATGTGAACTGCATACTGAGGGGGGTTGCAGCCCTCACTGGGGCAGGCACACAGATGCTTTTAGTGTTCCTGAGCATCAAGAGTGGGCTTTGGGAGCCATTCACAACCCCTCCTGTCCAAGACTGGCGTGTTCTTTCCTTTCCCGTCTCCCTAAACATTGTGCAACATGCATGTGATCCCCAAAGTGTTTCTTAAGATTCAGTTGAGGAAAATCATTATTTATTCTGGTCAGCAGCCATGTAGCACTGGAAAACGGACAGTGCTCTGCTTTGCATTCTGCTACAATTGCCACCTCCTTTCCTCCCCATCCTAGCAGTTCCAGCTGAGGGTGAGAAATACTTGATGCCCACAGACTCTGTTCATATTCTGTCTTTAATGAGACTTTAGGGATCCATAAGGAATGTTTTGTGGGACTCAGTAAATGTGAGTTCCCATGTATTGTGATGAGACGTGCATATTACTCAAATTTTTGTGGGCTTCATTGTATTGGCCTAAACTTTGACCCTGTACCACTGTGACCTAGCTTCCTGGCAACTTCTGAATCGAGGCCCTTTCATCCCAGCTGTGTGATAGATCCCAAGCAGGAGCGTGGAGTAAATGTGGTTTCTTATTCATGAATTAAGCCTTAAATGAATTGAGCAACACTGCTGTATTGTAAAAGGCAAGGAAAGATTGAAAAGGTCTTTTTAGAGGACCAGTGCTAAAGGTGTTTGGATTGAGACAGAATAACTTGGAGGAGTTACAGCTGGGCAGATCAGTTTATTATTTCTTCAGTTTTTTAAGGCCTCCTTTCAATTATTAATAAATTCTAGTCCACTATCTTTACCTATCTAATTCTGAAGAAAAATAAAAATGATCTCTGGCATAATTCTCCTTTCTTTATTCTTTGTTGAAGAAAGAAATGCTTACATGCAACTTAAATAATGAAGGCTTCCAATGTGCGCTACTTATATTCCCTCTTCTCTATACTTATGCTTTCATAAAAACAGAACTTCACTGAATATACTTTTAATTTCCTCTTCAATATTTCGTTAATGCACAACCACAGTTTATTGAATTTTGCACAGAACAAAATGCAGTCCTTTAATGAATATAGTCCCTTTAAAATGCATGACATTAAGATGTGATCCCTTTTGCTTTCTGTGTCACTGAGTCTGGGAACAGACATTAGGTTTGACTTTTAAAATGTGTCTGTGAAGTTTGACAAGTCCTCAATTTATCTTTCAGAAACAACGAACAGCCACCATTGCTTCATTGACTTCAGCTGAAATTTCAGAGTGATGTTTTGGAAAACCATTTCTCTCTTATGACAAAGATGTTTATCTAAGATAGAGTGGTATTCTGTAGCCCATGCATAAGCTAGAAAAGCCTTCAGTAACTGAGTACAAGAGCAAGTGAACATCTGTAGTTGTTAATGTGCCAATTGCTAGTTGTAATCTCCACACGTCACTGGGATGCCTTCAAACACTGTTTGTTTCCAGCATTTTGAGTTGATCTTGATTACCGCCCTGCTGCTGACAGCTATTGAAATGCTAGCCAATATCTGAATTAAACCTAGTTTGGCTGATCCAGGTAACTGATGGTCCTGTCAGACTTACTGTTGCATTTGTGCACTTGAACAAGCAGAGCCTTCTGATGATGAACATCTGTTGACTGGAATGAGACAAAAAAAAAAAAACCAACAAAAAAAAACAGATGCAGATAGAAATTCTGTGATGCAGATCCATGAGTCTTGGATGTGCTACTTCCACAGAGAAGGAAATAAAGCAAATGCAGAGGGTAGGACTAGATGATCCCAGGAGGTCCCTTCCAACGTAATCCTGTGGTCCTGCAGTAGCAGGAGCTGCTGAAGTGTGTTTGTGTAGCATTACTTGGACCCAGTGCTCACTGGGGACTGGCTGCTGCACTGGTGGGATGGTGGCAGTTGTTCCTCCCCAGCAGGACAAAGAGACAGGGACACTGCATTTGTGCTGCTCTACCTGACTTATTTCCTGCCTCAGTGAACTGAAACATTTATACACCTCCATGGGATCACTGAGCTCCTACAAGGAGCTTTTCCTATGGGGTTTAACTGCTGAGAAGCTTTAATCAAAATGTCTTCTCTGCTTTCATCTATTTGACGTTTCATAAGAAAGAGTTAAATTATGTGAGAGTTCTTCTTTTTGGTCACTGTCTCAGCTGAGTTACTGATGCAATACCCTAGGGAACCTGGAGTTTAAATTATGCTAATGATGTCATTATAGCCTTATACTCCATGTATTTTCATGCTGTTCTCAATCTGTGTCTTTCCAGCTACTAATGCCCCACAAAGCTTTCCCTTGGGAAAGTGACCAAAAGCAGTTTGTAGTTGATACTAGAGACCTCTGGGGAGAAAACAGAAATGGAAACTGAGAGTGAAGCACGAACATTTTCTTGAAACAGATATCTTGTTGAAGGAGGTTGTTGGTGGTGGTTGTTGTTGTTTTGTTTTGTTATTTCCCCAAGCAAACCTCTCCTTCTATTGCTACTGCTTTAGCAAACCTATTTGTTAGTAGCAGAAAGAAAACATTTCACTATAATTCACATAGACTGGGTTCTCAGAGCTTCACAGGCCTTACTGTGGCATTTACTTTAGCCAAGTAAAGACAGAGCAATTGCTTGGTAAATATGACTCTGACAATATACAATGATAATAAACCAAACTAATTCATTGTATTGACAGCAATGACTCTTCTAAGTGGACTATGATGGTACCTCTATTTTACCAGGGATGAATCCCATCTGTGCCAAGTTCACTTTTGTTAAGCAAAGTATCTTTGCTCTTGCCTGTGTATATACACTGTTCACTTAACTTGGTGGTGATCATACATACGTACAGAGAAAGAATGTTTCCTGTGTAGTTTATTTCAATAAACTATTGTGTATTGGAATAGATGCCTGCATTCCATTGCAATTTTGTTTTCAGCAGTTTGTTCTAAGAAAAATAGAAGATGAAATAGCGGAAATATCTAACTTCCATGTATCAGGAAATCATATGTAAAAGTGTTGTTATTGCTGGCTTAGCCTGATCTGCTGTTAGCCCTAAATCCTTGTTAGTGACTTGATGAGACCGGATTTCATCTTGTGTACCTGCTGGGTGGAAATGCAAGTCACAGCAGCAAAAGCATCTGCTTCCTCTAGTTCAAAGCTTTGGCAGCACTCTGTTTGATTCTTAAATTGGTCTTAGAATTTGTTTGGCAAGTGCGTGCTTTGTCATCTGTATTTTTATTTTTGGTTCATGTCACTCAGCAGCAGATCTTTGTTACATTCTTCCATTAAAAATGTACAAGTTTGCTTTGTTTTATAGCTTTGAATATCTCTGAGTTTGGATGGTTACCACCCTGAAAGCCTGGGGGGCAAATAGATATGAAGAAGATTTTAATTCATATCAGTGCAATGATTGATAGATGCAAAAATATCTCTCCTGCCTTCTCAAAGAAAACTTGAATGAATGAGTTGCATCGGTGTAGATGGTGATATTGAAAAAATAACACCTAGTCAAGAATAAATGTTTAAAGTGACTTTCACCTGGTTAGAAATACACTATGTACCTTTCAGCAAATCAAAACCATGACAGCCAGAAAGATGCGTGATGTGCAGGTTACTTTATTGAACATTATCTGCCGCATAAAGATCTTTCTCCGTTTCTCCAAGTCTCAGAGCTTTGTGCAAACAAAATATCTTGCTATTCTGTCTGTGTTGACTATATAGGCTCTATCTCTAATATTTGGGCTACACACTCTGTTTATGAGATAAGCCTCCTCCTGTTAGTTTGTCTGTGACTTAAGAAGCATCTCATCGTGACTTTAATTAGATGAGACTCTTGCAAATAACTTTCACATGAATGTTATTGTTGGAAGGCAGATATTTTCAGCAGTGCAAAAGACTTCAATAGGATTTTGAATTAGCACAAATGAGTTAAGTAGCGTAGCTCCAGCTCAAGATAGAAAAATCCCACTGAACTGAAATCACTTTGTGATCTTCAGCAAAAATTTAGTAATGGTAGAAGGATGCTTGTTGCTTTCTCCATTCAAAACACCATTTCACTTCTAAGAGTGGGGATTAGACCTAATGCCAAATCTGTTATTGGCTTGTACAGTCAGATAAGCAGAATATCTGTTATCATCTTCCATTGCTTTTATGTACACCTGTGCCCAGTCTGTGAATGCAGAGAGACTACCAACCAGTTGCAATGGCCACTGGGGAGTAAATTTTGTCCTTCTATTTAAGTGAAAGTTCATAATCTGTTGAGGTGTTGAATTTCCCAGGTGCTCCTGTGTAGCAGAAATGCAAGTCATGGCTTGAACCAGTGATGGAGCACCTGGTGGGAAGGCAGGGCCAACCCAGGGGAGCTCAGGTGCATGCAGTGAACCTGAGTGACCAGAAGGGGTGGAGCCAGGATCCACCCCTTCCCAGCCCTCATTTAAGGGTTGGCAGGGAAGGCAAGGGTATCTTGCTGGAGATCTTTGTGTATGTGAGGCCTTCTGAAGGTAAGCAGATTCTTTCCTTTGTTTCTGTGTTCAAGGCTGTCACCTTTGTGCATATCCTCGTTTGTTGCAGCTTAAAAGACTTTGCTACTTCGCTGCTATTGCTATGCTTTACATTGTGTTACAGTGTTGCATCCTGGGAGGAGAGAGTGTTCTAGAATTGTGTCCTCTGTAAACTCCGCTTTAAAGCTAGTACGGTTGTAGAAAAGTATATGAATATGACAGTGTACTTGATAAATGAAAAATGTAGTAAGGGGCTATACGTCTCACCACAGATGGAAAATTCTGTGAAAGATAATAAGTTTAGTTCTTGCAGAGTAAGTCAGAATGGGAACCTTACTGCCTTTAAGACATTTTGTGCTATTGAAGCACCGGTAGATACAACTTTATCTTGCTTCTTTTGTGGCTTCATGATAAATATTTTTAGTATTCATGCTTAGATACGCGTACTGTCAGATAGTAACTAAAATGCTTCAGAGGGTCCTGCAGGCATGTTTTTTTTCCCCATAATAATGAGGAAGAAGACACAGAAAGATTAAGTTGTTAGATCTGTCATTGCAAGCAAGCAATGCCCAGATTTACTCTTTTTCTTGTTTCCTAGACTTACAAGTAGAAAATCATGTACTATGCTAATAAACTTTTATTGATAACTTCTGTACATAAAATAATACATGACCACTGTGAAAGAAGATACGAAGTCTCATTAAGTCACCAATGGAAAGGGCTTTACTGGTCACCTAGCTCAAAATGACTGTATTAGTCACCTAATGTTCTGTTCTGAAGGTACCGGGAAAATTAGGACTTCAACAGAAGAACTGCTTCTGAAGTTTGGTTTCCTCTAGATGAGAAGTGCAGGACACTGATGTAGCTAACTTGCAGCATGCATACCAAAATATTTGCAATTGTTTATAAGGTCCGGTAACTTTTGTGACAAGACTATTTGCCCTCTCTTCTATCCCTGTAATCAGTATCATTGCCCTCCACAACCCACCTCTGAAAGAAAACAACCCAAAAAACAATATATCAAGAAATCGTAATTAAAGTGATGAAGTGAAATTCCTGGATGTAGATAACTGACCTAGCTTTGATTCTGATGCCAGATCATGCACATGGCTAATCATGAGAAGCTACATCTTCTCTGAGATATAATAAGGGCTATTGAACTCTAAAAATGTAATGTCACAAAAAAAGAATGTGTTTGTACTAATTCCTATTAGCTGTGATGTCAACACTATAAAAGCTTCCGTTCATGAAGCACTGTTTTACATCCTAGCTGTGAATGCAAAACAGTGCTTGTTAGAGAAAAGGGAGAATATCAAAATAGCATTTTGAAATAATTTGCTGAAAACATTTAGGGAATGCATTATCCATACATAACACTACTAGCATTATTAATTCTAGCCCAGTTTCTTAGCAAGAAAGTATCTCTTGAACTCTGTAAACTAGACTTCAGGATTGAAAAGCAAGAAGGCAGAATGGCTGAACTGCAAAGAAAAGGGAATTATTTAAAACTCATCTCAAAGCAGTGGCCTTTGTTGGAAATGGTAACACAGTTTACAGTGACCCTGAGTATAATACTTATGAATCAATAACTTGCATGTAGATCTTCTGAAGCGTTTTATACTGATGGCTGCTTGTGCTGGGGTCCTTTTAGTGCCTGTATCACCCTGGCTCAATTCTAGCTGGAGGTCACTGAAGAACTTACAATGCTGTGAACAGTCTAATTATTTCTTCAGTAAAATAATTTGAACAGAAGTTTCCTTACAGATTGTGGCCATTGCTTCCCTATTGGAATTCCTGGCTCTGGATAGGATATAAAACAAATCCTGAGCAGATCTTGATCATACTGCAAGGGTGGGGGAGAAATCCTTTTGCCCTTATCTGGGGCAGCAGGCAAGTTACCCTCTGTGATTTTGACAACTTGAAAGTGAGAGGGCAAGTCCAGCAGGTCAGGCCTTCAGTATGTACCTCAGAGGAGTGGTACCTTCCTTATGTGAACCCTAAGTTTTCCTTTAAAGATTTGTCAATGGAAGAATGACTCAAGCAACCTGCTTTCTTTCTGACTTCTTGTGGCTAGCCCTGCTGCAGTTTGCCACTGCTGGTCTGGCTTGCTGCTGATGCTAATTAGGGAGCAGCTGACAACTTACACTAAGATAATTGGAAAAGAATGAATCATCTTTTTCTTACCATTTGGGTAAGATTTTTTGCATTTTCATGAGCTGAAGAAAGAGGGGAATGAGCCCAATTACAGCTCTTGTAATTCTCTCACCTTTTGCTGAGCTGATTGTTAAGGAGTTACAGGTGCTGAAATAGCCAGTCAGCAGGAAACAAAGTACTGAAAAGGGTGTTATTTAAGTTGGCCCACTGCTACATAACTTACAAGTTAATCAGTATTTCAGAGTTCAAAAGAGAGGAAGGTCAACATGGATTCTGATAAAGTTTATCTCATCAATAAGCTCAGAGGCTGAGAGGGAAAATGATTTGGACATATTTAATTGAGCTGTAATTTCCAAAAAAATCAGTGTTAAGGGACTGCAGGTAATATGGAGCTGTGACTGGGAATGTGCAGTGGGTTACTTTGAGAAAAGATGTACAGGGTTGAATTGCAGGCAGTATGTTGTTATGATTCCTTGTTTTCATTTTCAGTATTCCTGCTGCCGTTCATGTGAATGGGCACAAATTCTTGTGGACATGCGCACATGCATGTAACACTGTTTTAACTGTGAAAGCAAGTATTTTGAGTTACATATTCAAAACTCTTAATTCCTTTTGAAATTATGTGGCTTATTTGATTCAGGTGAATTGAGTACTGTGTTTGAAATAAAAAATGATGAAAACTAAGGACTGATAAAGACAGGGATTTTTCCTGGTCTTCTCATTAATGTCCTTCTCCACCTGCAAGCTGTCCACCTTATTTGACTTACGATGTTGAGATTCAGATGCTGATTCACTCTTGGTTCAGAGTTTGTATATAGCAAGGGAAAAAGATTCTATCCTAACAGACAGACGATGTCTGGTTCAGCCTCAGAAGAGAACATAATTGAGAACTTTTGCTTATGTGCCCTAGGAAATAGGTAACTACGTGCATTGTGGCATTTTGCAAAGAGATACCTCTGGAGATGTCAGATAATGTGGAATGTGTGCTGGTTAATCTAGAGTTCAGAGATTTACCTAGAAAGACAGATATATAATAGAGACCTGCCTGGGTTGGGGGCGAGTGGTGAATGTAGGAAACTGATTTTTGAGACATAAACTGGTTCACATAGATTTTTTTGGCTGCATGTGGAAGCAGATGGGGAAAATGCAGTTCATTAGGAATATTGATATTGGCACCTAACATTGGAGGTACTGGCAAGTCTCTTCATAATTATACTGTACATCTCCAGGTTTCTCCTCATATTTTTTCAGAGCTGTATATTTTACAGCTAAATATGACATGATCAGCTAGTTGCTGAAATAAACTGAAGCAGATTTGGTAAGGCAAATACACTAGCTGTGATTTTAAATGCACTTACTCATCAGTAACTGACTGTCTCATACAAAAACATAGACTTTATTTTTATCTAGAGACAGATTCATTTCATGTAATGCTTGAATTTCTAGTGCTCAGCTAGTTGTCCCGGAGATGCAATGATCCAAAATAGGAGAGATAGATACATATTTTAGATGCTTGGTGGAAAATCTGTTGACTTTTCATTATTACTAAAAAAAAAAGTTTGAACTCATTCTTTGGAGTTGCATGGAAATTTGTCTAAATAAGGAAAACCATTTTCTCAACTCTTCAGTTTGCTGTCAGTCTATGGATAATGTTTGCCTTGGGGCTCATTTTTGCTGTTGCACTGTGAAGTTTTAGGATGGCCTGTGCATAACTGCCTTCAGGAGATGTTCTCTCCAAAGCTGCTCTTCCAGTTGAGTGCAGATAGAGGTTGATCTGTTCAGAAGCAATGTATTAGGCTGAATGCCAAACTCCTCCTATACCACATGGTGAAGCAGATGATCTTTGGACCAATTTATTTGGCATAGTTTCCTGCTGTGGCTGGGCTGAACCTGGGAATGTGCGGCATCCCCTGTGGGCTCCCACTCACAGGGGTGCTCTGGTGGTGACCACGCTGCTCATGCTGCTTGTGCTAGTGCCTCTTCTGCAGCACAATGGGAATCCTGGAGCTGTGATACCTAAATGGTTAACAAAAATACCAAGAATTTGTGTTGGTAGTCAGTAAATAAGACTCAGCTGGATCTCTCTGATCAGGAGGAGCTAAAAGTGTTTAAAAGCCGATCTTGGTTTCAGAAGTTTCCTGGCATCTCCCCTGTTTAGCTTCAGCCTGCCACAGCCTTCAGAGAAGACTTTTCTACCTACCAAGTATTTTCTACCTTTTTTTTTTTTGTTTCCTTATAGCTTCTTGATTTTCCTAAAGCCACAAAGTGTATTTTTTTTCCCTTGTTTTCTTCTGCTCAGAGAAAAAGGGGTCAACCCCCCCAGTAGGGGTCAGGGAACACCTGAGCTGATCTGCCTCCACCACAAGCAGGAATGGTAATAGAGCACAGCTGAGACACCTAAGTGTGCAATCTCTACCAGGTTTTGCACAGAACTGGGCACAGCTTTGAAAATCTGTCATGCAAGTGGAGACCAATACAGAGTAAGCAGAAAATATTAAAATTCCCTTCTGTAGTACAGCTGCCTAAAAAAGACAAAGCCGGGGTTTGTAAATTCCAAACTTGCTCTTAGTTTCCTATAAGAACTAATTTGAAGTAAAGTACATATACAGGCTAATTCCATGTGTTGCAAGGCTGTTGAAGATGCCTATGGGATATGAGCATATGTCATTTCTCTGAGATCAAAGGCCTTTCTGTAAATGTTCATTTTTCAAATTTTTCCATGTCTTCCAAGTAAAGAAACTGATTTCCCCCCCCCCCCCGTTCCTCTAATTTTAACAGAATTTAAATTCTGAAATCATGTCCAGTTCTCAAAATCAGTCGTGAAACTCCAACTACTTTACTGCTTGATGTTGAGAAGTATGCCTAGGGCATGCAGTAATCACATTCCATGGCTGCCACATCAGCAGCTCATGTTCCCTTTTGGAATAGGATCTCTATGTTGTACAGGTCCATCTTTTAAACCTGTACTAAATTCTCAACTAGAATACATATCTCCTGTGCAATATGTAGTGCTGTGCTGAATGAATCTTCATCTTTGTTAAAATTGAATGTGTGTGCGCATACAAGTTCATATAGTATAGCTGTTTATCAATCACCATCTCTCTTTTCTGGGCTGCTTTTTCTTTTTTTTTTTCATCTTCCCTTAGGAATTGCTTTTGAAGGTATTTTGATTAGTTATGTAATTAGCCACTTGTACAGTTAAAAGCAAACTTTCAGGTCACATACTGTATGTTTACTCTTTGGCTTAGGAGAGCTTCATTCAGAAGAAATTGCTATTGTTTCTTTGCCTTCCCATGGGAAAGCTTTCATTTTGGAAACCATTCAATAAATGTAAGGTATGCAAAGAATACTGTAAAGACTGTTCTTGAGTTTGCCAGACTTTTTTTTTTTATAGGCAGTAGTTACCAATTACTTTCTTCTGCATAAGGGCAGAGATTTTTTTCTTATGAATTCTGCTGTGGGCTGATCTTTGATTTCTTGGTGATGCTTGAAAATGAAAACCTGTGTCAGTGTCCTCCCTCTCCTTCCTTCTCCTCCACCCTGTGCTCTGCAGTAGCTTTAAAAAAAAAAAAGGGTAAGATGGCTTACCTTAAATGATCCCTAGTGATTACCTCAAATATTCTTGACAAAAAACTTAACATCCACAAATACAATGACATAATTTTCTGAGTTGTTAAATTTTTATGCTTGAGTCTGTGATATCTCTTTCAGTTTTGGTGGAATGCACGTATATTTCAATCCTAGAGAACTTTTTATGATTAGAAAATCACCAGAGATCTATGCTCATGAAGAACGTGACATTATTTTTCATCAGGAAAATGCTCTTTAGATGTCTTTCCCAAAGTGATCACTGCATTCAGTGCTTCAGGAATCATTTTTCTGAATGTGTCATAGCATAATAATCCCATCCTTCTTTGGTTACAAATTTAACAAAAATACACTGAATATATCCTATCCTAAAATAGATTCAAATCTATTGCTGAAATCTGTGGCTTTCACAGGAGTATATGGCAAGGCTAAACATCTGGTGATTGATCGCTTTCACATTCCCAGTACTTACAAACCTGCCCTCACAGAATGAGCAAGGTAATGTGTGACACAAAGCCAGCAATGATAATTTTAGCAACCTGATATTTTGCAGTTCATAGGCAACATTTGGCCAATTGTTTAGAGCAGCTCTCCTGTTGTTTATTACTATTATTATTATTTTTAAACAGGGTTATCGGTTTTGGCAAACAATTTTACTTGTTCAGTTGTTCTCAAGTGATGTCTCTGGTGTTACGGATGGAGTTTCCTTTACAAAAATTACAAAGAGAATAATATGGTTTCAGTTATGTACTAGTCGTGACTCTGAGAGCCACCATGTTCACACTGTTAGTGAACAACTAAGTATAATGCATCAAGTGCATTCATGGTTTTATTGGGGCAGCGTGTGCATCTGCAACCGAGAAAAGAGCCCCAAACCCTTCATTCACAGTAAGACCGGTCTGGTTGTTCATTTGTATAGCAGCAAAGCCTTTAATGGTGACTGAAGGATTAATCTACTTCATGAAATGTATAATTGCAGATCAAGGGGATGTGTAAACTTTCTGGATCGCTTTGGTTCTAGGATGTATTTCTCAATTATTTAATCTCATGTTGTTATAGTGATAAGGTACTTCCTAATGAAAATTCTGAACATACCTCATGAAGATAATTTTTGAACTCTTGAGCAATGGAGATATGTACCTTTCATCTGAAAATAGATGTTTTTTTAGGCAACCGTGTGTTAGGTTTGTAGGGAGAAGTGCTTGATTTCTAATTGGCAAAAATAGAATTCCTTGTAAAATACAATGGATTGTTACATAATTGTAATATAAGTGAATTATGTTTATCACCTAATTTTTTTGGTAAATTTCAATCTTTTAAAATTCAGTTATGCTGTATGGATGATGGAAAACCAACAGAAACTCCAATTGCTTTGTTGTTCGGTAGAATAAAAATTTCTCAAAGTTATCCTATTGGTGTAATAAACTGTAGCACAAAAATAAGTCTTGTGATAACATCTATTGTAAAACACAAATTCCATCATATGCTGTGTCTTATATCTTGTCTGTCAATATAACTGCAATCTGAATCAAAGCACTTCTTCAACATAGCGGGCAGTGTTTCCAGACTACACCATGATGGTTTGGCTGCAAGAGGTTGTCATGAGGCAGCACTTGGGCACTCGTTATGTAAGCTCTTTTCTATTTAAAGTCTTGAAGCTCTGCGTAACTCTCATACATGCGGTGACCTTTCCCTCTGTTGTTGTGTCCCAGCAACTGAACTTTGACAGACTGCATGGGACACCTCTGCTTGCTTGCTATTTTGCCTTTTCTTCCTGTATGCATTAGAAAACACTCCGAAGAGTTGCCTGTGTTCTCAGGAAGGAAATTTGTTCCTGAGCGGCCACAGTTCATCTTCTGTATTTGAGTTGCTGAAGATGGCTGACATACAGCAACTGTGGTGGATGCTCCAAAAGCAATGCCTCTTATTTTATTATGTTGGCTCATGACATCAGAGGCAGATATCGGTGATGATAGAAGTTGAACCTTCCCGCCGATATTCATTTAATTATGTTGCCATGTGACAGATGGCAGCAGAGGGACAGACTGATGTCTGACATGGGAGCGTGTATGAATCTAAGGTGTGGAACTGAATTCCTCCATGTGAAAAAAATGGCACCCACTGACATCCATCAATGCTTGCTGAGTGTTTATGGAGACCAAGCAGTGGATGGTGTGTTTCAGTAGCTGTGAGTGAGATTTTTAAGAGCACGGCATGCAGGCTCTTGTTCATTGCTGGTAAAAATGCATAACTAATGGTCATGACTGTTGAAAAATTGTATTCTGTAGCTGAGAATTTGCTCTATCAAACAGTGTTATTGTGGTCTTTTTATGTGCTGTAGTTTCTGTGGAAATAAATCGGAGGCATTACATTCAGGGTTATGCATGTACCCTGTGCTACATGTGATTCATGTTCTCTTTAGCTTACATGAAAGCAGTCATTTGTACAGACACTGGAAGCATGCTTCTCATGGATAGTTTTGCTGTATATCATTCTATTCTCTGTTTTAAACTGAAGCACTTTGATGTTTGCAGTGAAACTGGTCAGTGGTTTTGAAAGACTTATGATCTCCTGTATTCTTGACCTTCGTTAACCTGACCTGTTTTCACATAGGAGGAAATGTAATTGCTGCTGATATCCTGGGAAAGCCATTGTATCTGTCATTGTCTTGAAGACCTTTTGTCTATGTTGATTAATCAACCTAAACACCTTGGCCAGCAGTTTTGGAAAGTGCAGGATAAGGTTAACTTGGAGTAGCTAATCATGTGCATCAGGTACTTAGCCAGGCTGCAGTGTCTCTCTTCCTTATCCAACTGCTCTGTTCACACCTTCAGTCATGACTGCATTTCGCGTTGCTCCTGGTTTGAATTGCGTAGTCATACTGAAGCACCTCCTGCTTTGTCTTTTCACTAGGGCAGAAAGAACTGCAAGCCTGGGAGGAAAATAAAGCTGAGGTATAATGAAGGTGTGGGTGTTTGTACATATAGAGGAGCTACTCCATATCGAATGACCCTGAGGGGAAAGCTAACCATTCCCAGGCAGAGGTGTGGTGGGAATTCAGATAAAGACTTGTATATAGCCTGCAGGAAGAAAAACTTAGAGTAAGATCCAGACTATCTAAATGCATTGCAATCTTGCAGCCTCTAGCTCTGGGACAGGCTCCCAACTCTGTAAGCTGGGACTGAGTTTTGCATCCAGGCAGACCCCTGGGGAACCATCAGGGAAGGGGCTCTTTATTTGACAGAGGCTGCATCGTCATGTGTAGGTGTCCTCTCCCCAAGAATATTCTGATTATGCTTATTTTCTTAACTGTTTGTACATGCTGGTCTTTCCTGTTTGTGTGCATGTTTCAATGACTACCAGAGAAATCAGGTCTTATTGCCTTAAAAATCTGTGCTTCAGGATTCACTAGCGATACTTTGATCTTCCCCTCATGTCCAAAGAGAGGAGATAGAGCCTTGGAATGAATTTCTGTTAATGGCAGCTCTATGAATTGACTGGAGGTATTCAATTAGTCTGAGGATATCCATATTTTGAGGAAAAGAGAACAGGCTGCCTCCTCTCACCCACTGTTGCTGTTATAGAATAGAATGTTTTGCTTTCATCGTGACTTAAACAAATAAATAGACAATACATCCCTGAAATACTCCAGATACTTAGAACCACGTTGTAATGCAGTAGTTAAGGAGGTGGGGCAATAGCAATTGTTTCTCCTGCTTCCTATTAAGCTAATTGTTACCAGTCCTCACAGGATCTTATTATCTGTAGGTGGGGCAGGGACAGAAATGTCTGAACAGACTTCTTTGGCGATTGCATTTGTATATTGTTAGGAACAGGAGCTGCTCACACAGATCTGGCCGGTCTTAATCGGTATCTTATCATCAGGTTCCAAAGTATTGGCCGGTATGAAACACTGCACGGTTTTATGAATGGAGCTGCATAATGAACTTGGTTGTTTGAGTCTGAGAAATGATGCGAAGCTGCTGAACTGGAATTACAATAATCCAGAGTGTGCATGGAGTTTCCTGGTCTGACTAACAGTGAGGTTCATTGTAATAGGATGTACAAAACTTGGGTCAACAATTTTATCTCTAGCATAGTAGAAGAGATTCAGCAATCCATTTGCCTAACAAAAAATTGATTGATGAATGAAATCAAATACTAATGTATAGTTTGAGGGGATGTTTTTTTAGCAGATGGAAGGTCATAGTTCAAATCTTTGGAATTGAGCAGGGAGAGGGAAATGAGTTTGAACTTCTGCAGTGCAAATAATGACCAAGTAGGGGGTCTTGGGGTTGAGGCATGCGCAATTCTTCCTCGTTAGTCTGTTTTACTGCAAGTAATTTCTTATGGAAGAAACAGTGAATTTTTTAAGAAAGTGCGTATGCCTTTTTACTATGATGCTCATTAAGAGGTTGCAAATTCTAACCTTCTTTCTCCAAACCCACACATTTTAAGTAGATCAGTATCAACAATAGGAAATAGAATTGCTTTCCTTCTCAGTATCCATTTTTCAGAGTGCTTGAGAACATCAGTTCTGAAACTACTGTGCTGAGCAGAATTATTCCTTGTTCTAAAGGTTAAAAAGTACAATCAATAGAAATTTAGTTGGGATTAGTGTTTGCTGCGGACAGACGTAGAAGAGTCACTCTGGTTTTTGCTAGTATAGTTGCAATGGGAAAACATAGGGAAATGAACAAATTTGGCTAAGATGCAGGTCCCCAAAGTTTCAGATCTGATTGTTTAGAAGGGAGGCTTAAGAGTGGATTTCCTCAGGCCTGGGTGAGTGTTTACATCTCAGAACTGACGAGTGCACCAAGCAGCTCTGTTGTTCAGTAGTGCCAATCAAACATTTCATTTTCTCTGCTTTCCTTACAATGGAATGCAAATATATCTTTTGTGAAATGTGACCTTTGCACAAATACTTTGAACTTTGTTTTACCAGAAGAAAATAATATATTTAATTTTTTTAGTCGAACTGATTTTATTTGTTTACTGGGAGATCTACTACACCAAAATGATTAACATTTCATGAAGCCTCATTTGCTACATCAATGTGCCATACAAGTTCAACTTCTTTAGATTAAGGACATGTTCCCATAATAAATTGAAGACTTATTATTAATTTGTTATGATTATTAATTGTAGATGATGTTGTTGTTATTATCATCAATGCATTTCCGTGACGCATTAGTTGAAACTTGCAGGACTTAAAGAAGTCCAAAGTGTGGCTTTTATTTATTCAGATAGCGCAATGTATATCTGAAGTGTTGAAATTCAGATGTCTACATTTAGGAGTTCTTTGACATACAAATGGATGTGCGGAGTTGGAGCAGAGGTGCATCTAGTGAAGTAACCAATCTCCTAATGCATGCTTAGGAAAGAGAAAAAGAACAAGGTAAATGTAATAACAATACTATTTCAGAACACGCTCCTGAGCCAGAGAAACAAGAAATATTTGAATTTCTTTCACAAATCTTTCCACACATTTTTTCCATGTGTGCAAAACCTTTTACTTCAGTAATGTCCTATGGTAAGGAATTCCCCAGCTTAAACACTATGTGAAGAAATATCTGCTTTTATTCACCTTTAACTTGCCACCTGCACGTTTCATTTGTCGTTCCTACTTCTTGTATTGGTAGCTCCAGGGAGCCATCATTTCCTCTTTGCCTCTTCTGTGCCAGTCATGATTTCAGAGATCTTAATGACCTGTTCCTCACAACTACCTGTTTCCCAGGCTTGAGGACTGCTAGACTGTTATGTTATTCATTGTGTGGAAGCTGTTCCACACCCTTGATCATGATCATTACTTTTCTTTTTCCATTCTACATTATATAAGATGGAGAAATGAACATTACAGTATTTGACCTGTCAGTTTTGGCTGGGAGACTGTTCAGCAGAGAATTTTGTTTCTTTCCTAATATGTGCTGCCTGTTATGGTGGTGGTGTGTTGTTTTCTGATTATATCAGTAGAATTCTAGTGCCTCAATTGTGACTGACGTGCTGTAATGTATTCATTATCATTTGGTGAGTTCTTCCTACTGTTTACCCAAAATAACCTTGTTTCCTGTTCCAGCTTCCTCTACTAATAATCCACACACCTGCACTTGGCCAGGCTACTGACAGAAATGACCAGTGCCATTGTGAACTTTGGTGTTTCCTGATCTGAAGTGTTTATGTAGAAGCTAGAACAAATGCCTAAACCTGTGGGACTAACATGTCATGTCAAACATTGCATGGCTTTTTTAGCTTTCCCTTCCTATATTCCATTCCTTGCTATGTTATACTTCCAAGTTGTCTAGAGCAGAAATCTTTTCTCATATCATAGCCCTTCAGCCAAAAATAATAAAATATAATGTACAAGAATAATTAAGATGCACTAATACAATCCTGAAACAAGATAATAAATATCATTTTGTAACTAAAAAGATGAAATAAACACTGTATATGTGCCGTCTATTTTGCTTGCTGATATAGACAATTTTTGGTCTTCCTAATCTTGTTGAGAGTGCTGTGAGTAGGAGAACCATCAATCATTATCACCTTGGCCTTTTTGCTCAGGTCAATACCGAAAGCTGCTTTCACAGTTAATGTGGATGTTTGCCAATGGGAACTGGCTTAGACCCCCAAACTTGCTTTACGTAACTCATTGAGTATCTATGCCAGCTACCAGGATCTTGACATCAGGTTAGACATTAAAGGATCTATTGTCCATGCAAATCTCATGATGAAAAGTTATTTCTTTATGATATAATATGGCAATTGCTCTTGTGAACTATAGCAAATGTACTTGTTTCCCTTTGAGAAACGTGTCTTGCAAGCAGCATTCCTGTTCTTAGATAAAAACCTACAAATGTGCCTTGCAGAAATAATTGTGCTATGTAATTGGATTCTATTACTAACTCTATTAGATTTGCATCTCTTTGAGAGTAGACTTAACCTAAATGAGGAACTGCACCAGATTCAAATCTATGAGTTAGGAACGAATCAGTTAGGAACGTTTTTAGACCACAGGGAGGAGGGAGAGTGTTACCTTTGCAAACAACTACTTGCTTGATCTCTCTGGATCTTGCTGCCTCTCCCTTTCCTATAAAACCAGATTGTTCTCTGAAATGTGGTTATGTGTTTTTGCTGCAGGCAGCAGGCTGAGTTACAAGTAAATTGCTGCTTTCTTCCATACCTATCTTTTAGATGAGTTCATATATTTGAGTATATTAAAATAAACAATGGAGACTATTAGTGGAAGACAGGAAGGATGGTGGAGGGAAATTGCACAGGAAAGCTTTGCTGCTTTTTTCCCTTCCCCCTCTATGGCACAAGAGATGTAAAGAGCAAAGCACTAGGTAAGTGGTGACAATCTTGATATCAGGTGGACAGTGGCTAGCTTGTTATTGAAAATTCTCACTGCAATTAATAACATTCTTTCCATGCAAGAGGGTATTCTCTACTAGTGAGATAGTCCTAGATAGATCTCCATGATTTGTATGCCTTTCAACTTTCTGGGGAGGAAACTTGTTTAGAATATGTTTTTTAGGAAAAAAGTCAAAAAATCGCTAGCCTCTTTCAGACACCATTAAAATGAGTTTTTCTTGAGTGGTCTTTGCTTTTTCTCTGGGCTAACATCCTGCACAAATTGTTGAATTTAATTCTTATTAATTTTAAAACCCAAAACATTCCTTAGTTTCATTCTCCCATCTGTAGCTGTGATAGTCTGAAGTAAGAGTTTAAAACAGGCAACAATTTGATAAAGGCATTGTTATTAAAATAGATTCTTAGAGTCTCCTAAGTAAGCAATGCATTTCACATACCATACCATTAAAAAAAAAAAAAAAACACTTTAAAATATCAGCTGTTTTCTAAGCAGCTTCCTACTTATGATGAAAGAATCTTCCAAACAGTAATAACTTTTCACAAAGGTTCTTTGGAAGGAAGAAGGTTGTGTGAGTATTGAACATGACACTTCTGTGTTCAGCCATAAGATTTTCTTTCACCCAGAAGTTCTTTCAGTAATGTGGGGAATTTGAGGAGAGTTAAATTGTAAGTAGATAAATAATAATAGTATGATGCAAATAGAGGCTGATGGCAATTTTCTGAATTCAGAGTGAAAAACAGTGATGATGTTGCAGAACATTTACTGAAAGTCTTGCACTAATCTGCTTGCAGGGTTTTGTTGCAGTGGGCCACCTGGTAGCTATGCTTTTACTGCAGAATCATTTGTACTGGTATCCCACATTTAGCAATGTACTTGTCAGGATAAAAATTGTTTGCCGTCAAGCTGCACAGACTAACTATGATCATGTAGAGCTACTAAGAGGGAATAAGTTTTCACTGACAGATAAGATACTAGTTCTTAGCTTGGAGAGATTATTACTTTTCACTTAAGGAGTTTTCTGATCTTTGAAATGTTCTGGGAAGGAGGAAAGCAGATGAACTGGAATACCATGGTCTAAGCCCAATCAAACCTAGCATCCATCCAAAAAAATCCTACAGATGTAGAAGTGCAACTGTCAACAGTTAGTTTAGTTTAGTAAGTTGTTCAGGTAATGAAATCAGAAACAAGCTTAGGTAGCAATTACAAACAAACGTCATCTCTTGTTCTTATTTCTGTCTCACTAGCACACCATTTTGACTAAAACCAATGTGATTGAACATTTCCCTGTTGTCTGGCTAGTAGTTGTTTTATGGGGGTGCAGAGTAGGGTTCATTAATACAGACTTGCACGTGTGCTCTCTTGTGCCAAAGGTCGTAGTCCTGTTTATTTTTTTTCAGAGCAACATGGAAACTTTGACAAGGTGTCTGCTTACTTATGTCTGTTGGAGAGAGCAGGGGCGATTAGCAAAATCTACTGCAACTTCATAAGCCTGATGCAGGTCAATGGCAAACTGGCTAATGTCCCTTCTCCCTGGTAGCCAGGAGGAAGCACTTTGTCAAAAGTGGCAGGGTACACTAAGTGGTCAGTCCGGATAGCCTTTGTCCAGCAAAACCCATACATATGGAAACAGCCTCTTGATTGCCTTTAGGGACCTATTTAAATGAAACCTGCAGGTAATAGTTTCTAGTCATAAAGGAGCCTTACATTCAAATTCATTTTTCTACTCTGTGTTACAGTAGCTGAAGTTTATTCATGCTGTTCTTTAGGCACCCAGAGGAATTAAACCTGCATAGCCAATATTTTACTGCAGTTATGTATCTCTTATTTATGCTTTCTGTTCTGATGAAGTTTTCCACAAATATATTGGGGGGAAAAAATACTGAAGCAATTCTACTGTGCAATCTTCTTTCCTGGCTTAATTAAAAAAAAAAAAAAACAACCGCAAAACAAGCACAAGGGAAACCCCACCAACCTCCAATACTTTGATGTTAGGTTGTGAAAAATGTGGCTGATCTTGATACTTAATTCAAAGAAATACTCCCAGTATAAAAGATTGAAGGAGCTTCATCTTCACTAGTTATATAAAAGGAAAAGAGGCCATGATGTATAAGTGGGGAAAACAAACAAAAAAACCACCAGAATGCTTTTATATCCAACAGGGAAACAGGGATAAATGGCTTATTTTGAATAGCTTTACATGCATGTATGGTGATAAATGCAGAGACTAGGTGATATGTGCTATGGAAGTAACACTGTTCAAGTAGCCCTAAGTTCGTAACTGTTCTATGAATTATCATTGGTATTTTAAGTTTCCTAATTCTCTGTCTAAAAATGATGATTCTGGATATTTTACTGCTGTTTGCAGGTAGTCTCTCTTATCATAACTCTTACTCCAAGAGTTCTCAGTCTTGAAGTACAAAAGTCAGTGACAGCTCATATGGGCACAGCAGAAATGATTTGCTCAGGTGTTTTGGACAGTGAAAACTTGTTTTGCAGAGTAATGAAGCACAAGTGATACAGCAGTTACATTTCTTGCTGATAGATAACTTTCATACACCTTGTTTGATTGCCTTTTTCCCTCAGATTGAGTTTCTAGTAAAGGTGTATGATGCACTGTGCCAGGACTTGCCTTCATGGTTGACAATTTTGTTAGTTCAAGCAGTCAGAATAGGCAGTGTTACTTGACAGCCTTAAAAACTTACTGCATCCATAGCTAAGTGTCATGTATGTTCTTGAAGTGGTTTTTTGGATCATGAATGAACATGAGTAGGTCTCTGCATGTGCCTTGTTTACTAGGAAGTATGGCCACAGCCACCTTCAGTTACACCAAAGGTTAGAGATGATGCATTGGGGAGACCTATGTCAGAGTTTGAAATTTTTGCTCTTATTTAATGCTTGAAAGTTGGTATTTATTAGGCACCCAGTAATTCTTTCTGAAAAACTCTGTTAGTTCTTCTGTCTGAAATTACCATGTTATGGTAAAAAAAAAAAGTAAATGATATTCAAATTCAAGAAGATGATTGTTAGAAACTTGCATAGAGATGCTATTTACTGAGTTCTAGACGTGTAAACTTGTGTAAAGATCTGTTCTGTAGCATGAATTGAAGCCACAGAGATTGATGGCTGGATTTCTAGGCTGAATGTCCAACATTTCTCTGCATTTCAGGCCTGGGAAGCCTGGGGAAGAGAATCATGTAAATGTGCCATGAAGCATCTCTGCCTGCAGTTGCATTTAGCTGGAAGTGTTGCACAGTCATAGCAGGGGGTTTAGTAATACAGTGGTAAAGTGTCCTCAGTACCTAAGGAGAAAAATTAGAAAAAGCCTGTTGCTGTTAAAATCATTTCCATGCACCGATGGTTTATAACTTGAACAGTGAATCCCATTTAGCTTTCTGGACATTAGGGATACAGTAAAAAGTTTGAACCTGTGGTACACTTGTATTCCCTGGATAAACTTCCCACCTTCAGTAGATCTTGAAGAAGGCATAAAGCCTTTTCTGGGTTCTCAGTCAGGATTTACGTGAAACTGAAATGGAGCATAGACCATAGATTGGCGTAGATATAATAATGATTTTCATATGTAGTAGTACACTGTATGTAAATATGGATAAAGCTTTGCAGTTTGAGGTGTTAATGTCTGTGAGGCTATGGTTTGCATATCTGAAAGTCATGGGGACATATGATACAAATAGCCGCCTGAAAGATAGAAGAGAGTGCATCCTGTGGGGCTTTCTACCAAATCCTTAACAGCAAAAATAACCTTAAGTAACTTTATTTTACCGTTCAAAAGAATAGAGCCTACTGATTCTATTTACTAGACCATCTTGTTAGTCAACTGTACAAAAATTATATGAAGAACAAACATACAAGTCAATTATTAAAGGAAAAGGTTACACCCTTTTAAGGCATTTTTTCAGCCAGGAACTCTCTCCATAGTAAATATAAACACTGAAAAATGACAACGGTTGTCCCCTTCCCTTTAAACTCCCACAGAGAGGAAAGCATGGGTGTTTTTCAAGGGCCTCTTCCTTTCCTGCCTCATTAGGTTCCTTGACAGAGGTGAAAATTAGCCTTGCATGAGAGAATTTAGAAATGTGGCAAGTTTTGCGCTATTACTTCGCATCAAGGTGAAATCACATCAGACACCTGACTTCCTCAGCATGGTATAGGGGATATGAAAGTTGCTGGCCTGTTTGGCACAAGACCGGTGCTATGTAGAAACTTGCGATCTCTGTGAAGTGCTCTGAAACTACTTCTGAGTTCCACTCTTTCCAATGGATTGAGGGAGTGCTTACCATGAGGTTATTGCAAAACCCTGAGAAATATTTTTGGTAGCTGAGTCTCTGGCACCAGTAGAGAATTCAGCTCATTTTTTTCAGAATGCCGGCTCATGTTACAGTGGAACGGGTTTAAAATATCTATCTGTCCCTGCTTTTATTTTACAAACCCTCAACGATTTAGCCTGCCCATGCATTGTGGTCTAAGTCATTGTGTGTTTTGGATTGTCTGAATTTTTTTTTAAAGTACGCTATTTATGTGATTTAGGATTTTTATGGCATGCATACTGATTGTTTAAAAAAAAAAAAAATCCATCAGATATTACCCAGTAGGCTAGAATGGCTCCTTCAGGGCTGTTATGGTCCTTCAGGTAAATACATACTTTGGAATGCATACTAATGTCAAAAAACATGAGTTATTTACCCAAGAGATGCTGTTCCAGTATACTACGCAAATATGTATCTAAATTTTTTTAACAGCTGATATTTCATTTTTTCATACTGGGAAGGCTATATCAATTTTGAGAAAGCTGCCATGACTATTTATTGGAAAAATATACACACTTTCAAAACTAACACATGTGCCAAGCTGCTAAACTGTTTGCTGTTACTAATATGCATTTATACAGCACTGTAATGTTGCATGTAACAACCTCTAGAACCAGGTTCCTAATAAGCCCCTATATTACTGAAGTCTTACATACTGCCGGCTTTGTTTTACTGGTAATTGAGCAGATGGATTGCTGTCACTCACTCCCAAGCACTTTGAGTCTTCAGGCTAGCACGGTGTCCCCGTGTTCATTCCTCAGTGCTGCCGAAGTCTTCATGGGAGATCAGATACAATATAAATAAATAGTGTGCATAGTATAAACAGTGTGTTTTCTGCACATTAACCACTTCATCCCTGCATCTTAATTGTTTACACTTTGTTTTGCTTTCCAGCTGAGTAGTCTGTGGTATCGAGAGATTTTGCCTTGTCCAAGTTTCACCAGCAAGCCCTGGTGTGGAGATGGAAGGTGCTGTTTTCTCACAGTAAAACTTCCTGGGCTTTCTGTACATATTGTCTCATCTCCTACTGATTTAAAACTAAACATGCAAGTAATCAGACAACAGATGACTTTCGGAGCACATCACCAAACAGAACTTCAAAAAACATTCTTTGAAAGCATCTGAAATTCAGCATTTATATGGAGTGAAGCATTTGAACGTGCCCTCTGAATTTAGATGACTTTTTTTTGAACATATTCAATCTACATTTTGGTGGCACTCACTGAGGTACCTTTGAGTGTGGACCCTGTAACCTTTTCTCCTTGATTTTTACTGCCACCTCTCTGCTCTGATTTCTCAATAAAATAAATCCAGCTATGGCAGTGGAGGGAGGGAGGGGAAGAGTCCACGGCAAGTGTCATGAAGCAGCTTTTTCCAAAGGAATGCCAACAGCGTGGCCATGTTAAATTATATAGCACTAAATCCAGAAGATCATTTAAAATGGTGTGAAAATTCCTTTGTTGTGCAGTTATCTTTACAATGTAGTAATATCTGTTGATGGCGGAAGTGTGACTTTAATTCATGTGCCAACCATGGACTCCAATGATGATAATACTACACTCATAAAACCCAATTGCTGTGTGCATGTTCAGATCAAGTAAAGCAGATCAGCAGATAGGATTGTGATTATAGCCCGAACCACAAAAGGAAAAAAAAAAACCTGATATTTGGAGTAAAAATTGAGGGTAATGGCACTACTATGCAACATGTTCAAAGTGTCATTACAAGCTGGTAATTTATGTTTTGCATGCTAACTGGACTGCCTTTCTTGTGTGTGTTAGTTTGAACGACAATGCATTTTTTCATATGGGAGGAAGCAGAAAAATAATAGAGTGAAATTAACCAATCAAAATCATGGTAAATAAAAGTCTCCCTCTCTTTCTTTCTTTTTAAGACTCAAGAGGCAGCTGGCACTTTCAGGCTTTGTTATACTGAGGAAAGAGAACAGCAAACTGCATGCAGTATAGAGTCAGTCTCATTGAAACTAATGGCATGAATGATCTCACACTATTGTAGTAAGACGGAGATTTACTGTTCTTAGTAGAGAACCCATATTATGGAGAAAAGCATCGATCTACTTCCACATTTTATTCACATGAACGACAAACAAGTTATTCACTACTATGCAGTCACATTCAATCCCTTAGTGTCTAAGTCACAATGCCTTCCAAGTCCCTCACACTTTACAGCTGTGCAGAGCACCTAGCCAATAACTACTTGTTTCCACTTTACAGCCAACAGAGAAGGTTTATTAGCAGCTCTTACTTGACCTGTTTGTAGTTGCAACTTGTGCTTGCTGGACAATTTTAGTCCTAACCTTTGATTCCTACAATAACAGATCTGCTAATGCGCTATCTTCTCCCCTAACCTGTTTTTTTTTTTTTTTTTTTTTCTGGGCGTTATTCAGGTGGGGAGAGTTGCAACTACGTTGCCGGTTTCACTTTTTTTGATCAGGTTATGAAACTTCTGTGGCCTAGATGTTCTGCTTCCAAAATCCCATTGTCTAAAGAGAGGAAAGGCAACAAGAGGTATTTCGTTCAATATGGGTGCTTTGCTTTGGACCTCCATACTGACTAACCTCACCTGATAGAGGTAAAAAGAAAGGAAATATCTAAAACTTTGCTATTGTAAAAAAAAAAAAAAAAAAAAAAAAAAAAACCAACCTCAAAACTCTGTGTTACATTTGTAGCATTAAAAGAAAGTAAATGATGGTAAATTGTTTTACTTCTGTTTATATTTTGTCATTATTGAAGAGAGACTAAATCACTGTGGGGAAAAATAGTTGAAAAGGACATAGATAAGCCACATGCAGAATACATTTGTGCTATAATTTCTTGGTTCACTACTTTGCAGTACAGCATCTGTGCAAGTCCTTAGCCATAAGAGGATGCTGTTAGTACACGAGCTTTGAGTGATTCAGAGCTCCAGTCACCATCCTCCTTTTCCTCATTTCCAGTGTAGCCTAAAGTATGGCAGACTGACCATCTGAATATCTGTGTATCATTACCTTTCCTGATTATCCTAATTGTCATTTGGGAAACATGATGTTGATCTATAGAGCACCTTTACATAGCTTAGTCACCTCTGAGCCCTCCTTCTTAGTCCTGCTAACCTGTACTTCAGTTGATATCATTGTAGCATCAATTATATAAGAGTACATAGTGGTATTTTTTAATAAATAGTTGCACGTTTCTTAGTGGCACATTTTCTGTAATTTCTAAATATACTTGGGCAAAAACCAATTGCAGAAAACTATCATTTTCTAAAATTAAGCCACGTGAATTCTACAGCTTGTGGTTATCATGTAATTCATGTTTACTCTTCACTTTCAGGTCAGTCATGCTTCTTTGGGAGTACAAGCATAACAGTTTTCAAAATCTTATAGCATTAAATGATTTGTCCCAAAGGAACTGATGGCCAAGTCAGGAATGGAATTTGTCTTTGAAACTCCTGCTCTCATTCTTAAAGGCTGTTCCCTTGAGCTTCTACACCCTCTTGATACATATTCTTAATACAGTGTGGAGTAGATGAAAAGATGTATTAGCAAACTCAGTGCTTTAAAGTATCGCCATGTACGCTGCATTTCTGAGTTTGTCTTTTTAGTGTAAATTTTGACTGGTTCTTTCATCCCTTTTCTCAAAATAGCATTGAAAAAACTATAGGATTTTGATTATAAGAGGGAGAAACTTACAGTTTTCAGAACTGGCTCTCTGTTGGGAGCTGAATGCGGAGATCTCAACATAAGTGAGATCTGTTGTTACATTTTTCACTTGTAGAAAACCATGAACTTACATGATTTGACTTTCATGCTGTGCTATTTCATGATTTGGAAACCCCTGAGATGCCTTAGAACTGCAAATGGAGATAGAGGAAAAGAATTTCCCGTCTCCAAAAACAAAGGTTGATTGCTCAACTATCTTATCAAATTGATCAAATTGTTTAATAAGGGAAAGTAAGCTAAAAAGAATTCCTAAGTCGTCAGCTCTAGACACAAGGTGCCTCGTGCTTGCCCTTTCTGAGGGGAAAGAGACTTTTTCCTTCTTGTTTGACAGGAAAGAAACAGTTCTGGAACTGAAGAAGTTTAAGAATCTAATTTTCAAATGAAAACTTTCAAACCTTTTCTCTGTGATTAAGGAAATATTTAGGAGCACAGGCTGCTGCAAAAGGAGCTGACTGGTACATAGTACAGCCTCGCTATTCAGACATGTATTTTGTGGTTGGACTTGTACTTGAACATAGGTCTATGCTTATGCCTGGGATTATGCCCAGTTTGAAGGTTTAGCTATAAAACGCAGAACTTGTTTTTCTTTTTCTAAGGCTGAGCATGCTCTAGAAAACCCAAACTGCTTTTAAAAACAAAGCTGAACTATGCACAGGCTTTTGAGGCAATGCATGGAATATAGATGGCAAATACTTGCCTTCAGTTCTGCAACAGGTTTATGAATTCTGGTTTCCCAGGCTTTTTTCTTTATCTTTCTCTCATCTCAGTTATTCTGTATTATTATTATTATTATTATATATTACTGATCCTAATCCAAATGTGATGTGTGAGTTGCAATCAGTTAACAGTTCGGTCCTCATTGTGCAATTACTTCTCCTGTTTTTCTGACATCTTCCGTTATTCTTTTATTCTCATCTCCCCAACTTAGAATTGAAGAAAAATAGGATTGGAAGAAACCTCAAAACATCTTCTGTTCTGTCCCTCAACCCCATGGGAGGACTGGTTATAACTCTGTCATTTCTGGCAGATGTTTTTCTCCTTTCCTTTTAAAGTCTTCCACTGATGGTTATTCCACTATTTTTCAGAGCATTACACTAACTCTTCAACCTAAAATAGAAACTCTATTGGTGTCTAGTTTTATTATATCACAACACTACAGAGGACTGAATGTAAATGTGCTGTGGTACAAGACTTAAATGGGACATAAATTGCCTATAACCTTTGGGCAATTTATCTCTACAGGGGGCTCTCCGTGAGACTGAAATTTATCTTTAATGAACTCTGTGTTATGAATCTTACACAGCTTTTGCTATCCTTTTAAACATGATAGTTCTTGCCATCTGATTACAGAAATTAGTTTAATTATAGATTGATGTCAGACATATGATGAAACACAAATATACACTCAGAAAATGTAGCTACAAATTCCTATCCTCTCAGCAAACACAAATGGATGCCTCTTAGATAAACGTGTGTTTGTAGGAACTGCCATTTTTATAATTCTAGCTCACTAGTAAAACTAGAACACTTCTGTGCTGAGGGAGAAATATTCTTAACTTTTGGTCTAGTTAGCATGTTTTCTAGTTAGATTAAATTTGTTATTAGAAATATGCTCTTGCTACTGCACTTACGATACAGCAATCTTCTGCAGCTGAAATGTGATGCTTCTGAAGCCAAGGGTCTTGGGTGTAAATGGTATAATACGTAATTTTCTGAAAATGCTTAAATTTTATTAATAGAAGTATATTAAGAAGAAGATAGAAATCAGTCACTCTCTAAATGGGAAGGCTGTGAGCTGTTATTTGTGTTTTGGTGCAGAGGAATGAAAGAGAAAACCTACATTCTCTGAAACCCTCACTCTTGGTCTGGAAGATGACTAGAATTCAGGGCTTGATTTATTATTTAATGTTATCCAAAATTAATTAAATGTCCAAGGCTTGTATGAACTGTTAAAATTTTATAAAGAAATTTATTGGCTATCAGTTGCAAAAACTGAAAAACTAACTTCTCTATTTGTTGAACTTGCTTCTTTGCTTGTTGGTTTTCTTCTGTATGTTGCTATGGTTAACTAGAGATGGTTCCATACCCATTTCTCTTTCCTTCCTTCTACTGGGTGTTTTCAGTTTTCCTAAAACTATATTCCTGTTTGTTCTTTTATTTTCAGTAAGTGCTTATCCCCATTGTGATTGGAAAAGAGTGTATGTGCTTGCTCTGAGGCTACCTTCCATTCACAATCTTGCTGATACTAGACTTACTCAAGCCAAATGAAGCATAAAAGGTCTCCTCTGGAGAAACGGATGGGATTTGCTTAGGTCAGGGCAGCCAGTGGCTATGAAACTGGTCTCAGCTAACAAAATTGGCTTACTCTAGAGTTTGCTAAACATCAACTGAGAGTCCAGGAGTACACCTGGATCCATATACCCTTTTTCTGTTGTTCTGCCTCTGCAAGCTCTGAATGTGTTAGTGGCTTCTTGGTGGTAGACAAAAGGAGGAGGAGAGATGAGAAGAATGCATAGGTATTACTCAGTACACAGTACTCCAGTGACTTGTTTTCTGAGGCTACTGCTTAGCATTCGTGCTATAGCACTATACAGGAGGGTTCTTTGGACAGTAACCAAGCAGCACTGCCCTGGAAAGCAGCAGATACCTCAGTGCCTCTTGTATTTAGTTCTTGAAACAGAACAAGTTCCATTGGCAACATAGTGAGAATGGAGCCTCAAAGCCTAAATAGCCATTCTTCTCTCTCACAGTAGTGCTGTGTTTAATACCGCTTCAAGCTAACCTTCATAAAAATCTATCTATGTTTGCAGAGGAGTAGGAAGAAAAGAGTTTGCTAAGATAGAAAATGTATTTGATGTGCTAGAAGAGTGAAAAATTCTACAAGCCAAGTGTTGACATATCTTATCTCAGTTGTCAGAAGTGGCCTGTGAAATACAGTGGATGAAATCCATGCTTTACAAATGGACCATACTCACATTTCTTGAACTTAGTCTGCCTTCATTGGTTAGACTTCAGACTTGCAAAAGGCGCTTGCGGTGACAAGCATAAGAAGGTTGATCTTCCTTGCCTTTCAGCTTGTTTACTTTGTTACTTTTCTCTCTACCTCCACATTCTCCTGTTCTGTCCTACTTTCTGACAGTCTGGTATTGTTGCCTTTCCATACATTTAATAGTTACAAATTAACAGGGAATTGAACCAGCAACTTGTAACATCCTTGGTTTGCTGTTGTTTCTCACTTTTTCCTTTAGAGACCTAGGGAACTTCTGAAACATAAAACACAAAACCCTAATATCTAAGGATGGAAGAGCAGTCAAAAGGACAGTGAATTGAAGTGACACAGAAACTAACAAACAAGCATTAGGTAGGCAGGTAAGAGTAAAGCTGAAGTTACATGAGTGCCAGTTAATGAATTTCTAATAAGGTATGCAGACGGTATCCAGGAGGGCTACGCCTGTAGGGAGTGTAGGTCCTAAAATGTATCAGCAGCTTCACGAAAGAAGGTGCAGAAACATCAGTGTGACAAATGGGTTGTTAAGCATGGTGCCACTGGTGGAGAAGGAGCTCCGTTGCTTCCATCATTTAATTAAATATGTTCTACACTTGTAGTTTGTTGTACATAGGGAGTTTGTTCTACACAGGTAGCTTTTTGTTGTAAGCTTTAAGATATTAGATATTGGAATAGCTGCGTGTGATAACATTGCATCAACAATGAGCCTGTTCTATAGTGTACCCAGGCAGATCTTTCATTCAGGACAAAGGAAGTGTGGTTTGTGTTAAAGATATAGCTCAACTTTCATAATAAAGCAAGTTGTGAATGATGAATGAAGGCACTTATTGAGCTGAAAGTACACGTACCAGATTGAGCAATGTTGATCTTTGTGCAATAATCAGCTGAGTAAGAGAAAGCAGGGACTGAATTTTCAGCTGTCTCAGCCTGACCTTCATTTTATACTTTTTTTAGCTGCAAATTAACATGTCCAATTGTTCGGCAAGTGACTACTGAATTTTTCCCTCCTACTTATTTGATGGTACAAAAAAGGTATATTTATGAATTGCACTCACAAAAGGGAAGGCTGGTTATCCAACAGTAAAAACAGTAAAGTCTAGCTGTATAAATTGATATGCAATAAATATATACAATTATTCAAATTGTTAATTTAGAAGGAAAGTTTCCATATTCATTGACTGACTGTGAGCAATGACTCTCCCCCTCTTCAACCCACCCCCTCCCCATTTTTTTCTTACAAAATCAAACAGTGTCTTTTTAGTAGATTATTTACCATGAAGAAATACCTTGATTGGAATTCAAGCTGAATCCGATTTTAATTTACAAGGAGTGTTTGAAACAGATTTTCAAATGGCATAGCAACACAAAGGTAATTCACAGAGGCGTGTGTTTAAAATAAGGGGCTAGTTTATAGGAAAATCCGGAATGTGGGCTGGAACATGTTCCAGAATTCCACCCTCTTGTCCTGGCTACACAAACAATGTGACCGAGGCCTGCCAACAGTTGTCATGTTTAAATAGAGAGAGAGAGAGAGAAGGAAAGTGGCAAGAATTCCCTCGGCACCATAATCCCTGCAGCCTTGCTACTTAGCACTTTTAAGAGAGAGGCGGATACAGGAAGCAAGAATAAGACATAGCACACTCCATCTCATCTCTGCAATAAACACTGCTTAGAATTCCTTCTAAGCTGGTAGAATAAACATTTTCAAGGCTTTTCTCTGAACATTTGATCTCAGTGACTACAACAGTTTATTTTTTTTTTTAAATCCCTCTCAGCTTTTCCACACTGCAGTGTCAGCTTTGCACACCTTACTCTCCAAGACATGAAAATCAAATCCTGGGTTTTTTACTTAGAGGAAATCCTATGGACTTTAAGAAGATACTGGCTTTAATAAAACTATTAGTCTCAGCATTGCATCTGCTGCTGAGTTGACAATTATGGAAAAAGTTAAAGAATCTATCAGTATGGCAATGACTGTTACATAAGGGAGACTTAACCTGTGTTGAGCTCAATTCCTCACGTGGCAATTAGAATTGATGAGTCTTTATAACCACTCAGCCAGAAACAAATGCATAATGCACTGGCACAAGAATGTCCATCCCCCCCGGAGGCTGGCAGGTATCTCTTTTATGAACTGTTTGCTGCTTTATAATTTATATGAATTGAATGGTTTTCTAGTCCTCTTTAAATGTTTTTGTAAATTAGCTGGCTGTATTTTACCATTATGAAAACTGTTTGAGGGATGTTGCAGGTATTCTTTTTTTGGGTTGTGGCAATGAATAGCAGAGTGTTTGAAAGGTTTGACATTTTCATTTTAATGCTCTCTGAATAGATATATGCTGTGCAACAACTGCCCCCTTCTCCCCACCTATACTGTAAGTTTTCCACCCACCGTGTCCTTCACAAAGTTTTCCTCAGCTTTTTTTTTTTTCCAATAATAATGCCTCTTCAGACATGTGAAAAGATCAGAGCACTTCCCTTGGTAGAAGTTACTAATGCAGAATGTCTCTTGGAAATGGGCACGGAGCTTCAAATTCATGTAGGGAACAGCAGATCTTTCTTATTTCCATGTACCTCTCAATTGTGTGCCTTCAGTCTTCCTTAGGGCATCGAAATGTTTCCATCTTCTAAACATTCACCTTTCTACTCCTAGCTTGTAAGGCAAATACAGGAGACTGGAGAAATCTGGGTCTGTGATGGGTTTTACTCTAGACTTATTGTTAAACGGGTACTTTTGCCTTTGCTTCTTCATCTGTAAAATGGAAAAACTAGTGACCAGCTCTTCCTCAAAGCTATTGCTAGATGTAAGCAACTAATGCTGTAAATGATGTGAGATTTTGAGTAAAAGACAATCACTATGTTAAGTGCAACATAACTATTAATCTCCAGGCCAGATTTTTCAAAGAGCTGAGCAGTCAGCAGTTGTTGTCAACTTCCAATTCAGCTCCTAAAGGAAATGCCAAAATAACCAAAACTTCTGCTGGACGCCTAGTGCTTCAGGAAGTCGAGTCATCTGATTCAATGAAGCACGTAGGCAATTAAATTTTTCTGAATAGCTGGCCCCTAATGGCTATGTTTGAGGTTGGCACATCCTTCTTACACAACTGACATATTAAACATTTTGAAAAAGTCGTCTTTCATTTTTCTCTCATTTCTCAAAAGCAAAGTTTAAAACACAAGCCCTGAATGTATTTCCTTCTTATTTTACTCTCTAGGAGACCAAAGTCTCCTATTTATGAAGAGAATGGGCAAATACAGCCCACCGTTCCCCACCCAGTTCTACCAGTATGCCTGCATCCTGACCTGGGGGTTACAAAGCAGTTGGTTCTTTATGTCCAGTCAGTCCTCGGCTTCTTTCCTCAGCTATCAAGAAGTGCTATCTTTTTTTCTCATGCAGTATCACTAACTACTAACCAAATGGAAGCCATTAAACGACTTTGCACATGTATTGTTTGGTAATGACTTAAGGTTGTCAAGTGAAAGTCTCCAGAAACCATTAACATTTTGAAGTAGTCAATATCTCTCAAAATAACTTCTAAGGCTTTTGTTTGTGAATTGATTGTGGCATAGTCTTCCCCTTTAGAACCAGAACATAGAACAGTGTTGTATGGCCACTGCTGTAAGCGTGTGAAAATTAGTTGCCATGCGTAACATTCTCTATCTCTAGTCAATTTATAAACAGTGCCAAAGGGTTGAATTGTTTTTCTGCTTTACTGTTGTAAGTAGAGCAAATCAGATGAATAAATACATTGGAACTGTAACCACCAGTGGACCCTTGCTTGTATTAGCTTTGAAATTGTTTGTGTTTGTTTTGGAAAAGTGTACATTCCAAAAGATCAAACACTCAGATCTTTGTTAGGAAGAACCTTTGTTATGCCTGTCCTCAGTTGAGAAAGCATGAAGTTTTTTCACAAAAAAAATCTATAAGAATGAACTATTAAAGCTATGACTGATGCTGAGAAAGGTGAACAAGTTAAACTTGTTCTTAAGAACTTCCCATTTCTCTGAAAACTTAAGACTACTTCATAATGTATAGCGGGAAATGTAGTAGTATTCATGCTCTGATATTATCTATATAAAACAGAAGGAAAGGGTCTCCTATCCCTTTTTTCCTCCCTTGCATTTCCTGTATTCCAACACTTTTTTTTTGGTGACATTTATATGCATTATGCTTTGCCATTTTGTTGGCAAGAGTGTTGCTTCCTATATTTAATCTTCCTTAAGACCATTCAAATTGTTATATTAGGCATGCCTGTTACGTTCATTTTGAGTGCAGAGAGAAGGGCAGCTGCTTTAACAGTTGGCCTTTCTGTTACAGTCTTATTGCAGGAGCTATAAAAATATGGATGTCTTTCTGTATGCATAATTTTATAATCATGAATAAGCTTTGTGCTGCACTGATTCCTGAGGAAAATTGGAATTGCCACTGTAGGGCTTAGTGTTGTCAAAAGCACATGTGTGTATGTGCACCCACAAGCACCTGGTAGACTACAGAGGGTTGCTGCAAATGTGTCTCAGTCTTCCTTCATACATGATATGTCCTTTAGGTGGTGCCATTGTGTTTTTTGAGATAAGATTGCATGCTCAAGAACGTGTGGGACACAGTAACAAAAAGGATGCAGCGTACAATACATCCTTATACCCGAAGTGACTCGGAAACATCTGAGTGTGCAGAGCCATCTCCACATACAGGATGTAATGTTGTTAGAGTAAATATAGAGCAGCTGATGTCAACAATGAGGAGAGCAAATGCTAAAAGAAGAATGGCAACTTGAAATAGCCAGGAATCTCTTTTTCATGACAATTTTCTGAGATGCAGTTCAGCTTTTAAATGATAATATTCCTGAGGAAAGACAAGTGAAAAAGCAGAGGGAAAAAATAATAGCTCTAAGCAATGGGTGTGATCCACAGAGGCTGGGTACGAACTGCTAGGCAAACCTAAACCTATCCAAAAAGCAATCTGTGGACATGTCAGCTGGGTTCAGGTTACTCGTGCTTGATGATGAGTCATGAGGAATCTCAGAACTATGCAGAGAGAAATTTCTAGGGTGGGTCTCAAAGCAAAAGTGAAATTAATTTTGTCCACATTTGAGGCAGCTTGTTGCTAAGTGGGCAGGCAGCGTTGCCTCATAGCAGGGGAAGCAGTAGGGAAAGTAGGAGACTGAATGCCTGGTTTCATATCTCTGTCTGGCCACAGTGCTCTTTTAATACATCTCCTAAATTGTGTTTCAGTATGACGTGGTGTCGTTCGCCTTAATGCAATTTAATGTATTTTAGGTGCTTTGAGAACATTGGATTAATGAGATCATAGGCATACAAAATGTTATCATTTGTTTTTTGTTTAGACAGTGTTTTCTTAAAATTCAAGGCGCCCTCTGTCCCATGTTTTCTCACTACATACAGGTCAGAAAAGCACAAAAGTACTGTATGTCTGAAACATTTCCAGCAGCTTCCCTGGACCTGCTTCCAAAGCTCATTGAAATCTTGTTAACAGAACACTCTACCTCCCTCTGATACCTCACACTGCAAAACAGCTTTGAAGGCCTAGACTGAATAATGAAGGAAACAAGGGCATCTGGGGTCCATTATTTACCCCATTTCATAAGGCGCTTCTACAAAGTCTGCTGCCTGCCTTTTCAGATCCATGACAGAAATAAATACAAAGCCTGGAAAGAGCAAGCAAGTAAGAGTTGTCTGCTGCCCTCTCCGCTGCCCCCCTCCACTTTTCTTCCTGTTTCACAGGACACATTTGTTTTGTCTCAGCTAAATGTAGTTCACTTTCTGCCCAACACACTTGTTCTGTTTATTGCAAGGAACTCCTTTTTGCTTGGGAGGTATCTCAACATCTTTGGATGTTTCTAAAGGAGACCAGTGTGAAACTTTTTTACAGATATTTTTCAGATTTTTTTCTTGTCGAACTCTCAAGAACTTGAAGATGTGAATTGTGATCGTGGCAGACTTATGAAAACACAAGTGAATTGTCAGTAAAGTGAATCCCATTTCAGTGTGCTAATTCACAGGAGGGTATTTTAAAGTAATGGGAGTAATCTGAAATGTTAATGCATCCAAAAATCTGGAGCAGTTGTGGAAGAAACAGGGTGTTGAAATTTCTTGCAAATTCTAGAGAATTTTAAAGAGGGTTGGCCCAAAGCACCTCTATATTTATTGTGAAAATAAACCCTTTGCAAATCTGGAAGTTGAAAACCTTTCAGAATGCTTGGTCAACATTAGAGCACTTTGTCTTGGCACTTAACAGGGCTCATATAGGTGAAGTATTTGAGGGACTGTGCAGTTGCAGTAGGAATGTAAGATGTAAACAGTTAACTTATTTTTTTTCCTTTTTTTAACTATATGATAATTTATACTAACTAGTTACTTGATACTGTTTGATGTAGTTCTCTGTGTAAGTATTGGCACCTGCAGCTTTTATCTACTCACTTTGAGGTGTTATGTAGGGAGAGACAATTATTTGCAAGTTAAATCCTGCCCTTATTAAAGTCCTTTGCGAGAACCATCACTGAAGTTCCATTATTATTTTCTTCCTATCCAGGTAGGACATCTCATTTATACACTGAATTCACTTTGAATTAGCTGAATTGGCAGTTCCAAATTAAGTCTGATTCTTGTTTAGAAGCATGTCTGCAATCCGTCTGAAACTGACTTTCCTTTTGTCGCAATTCAGAAATTGCAATAGTGGTATTAATGTGTCCGAAGTGGACTGAATGAAAAAAAAAATAGGAAAGCCTTCAAGCAGTTATTTAAGCTCCTAAAACTAGCTCTAATAATAATTTATTTGTCCTACATGAGAGTTTAGGTCTAATAAGTAAGCTTAGACATTGCGTGTTCAGAGTTTTAGAGCTGCTACAGCCTTCACCATTCAGCCATTCTATCCATTTTCAGGAAAAAGATAAAGTTTGTGTTTCAGTCCCCCTGCCTATTGTTCAAGGAGCACATGATCTTATGTTCTTTAGTTTGGGATCAACTTTACTGGATCCTATGTGCCTGAAACACCATCCAGAATTAATCTGTGAGGTGCAGAGGCTGTTGCTGATTTCTTCAGAGCTGCTTCCTGGTTATATTTATAAAATTAATATGTTACACTTTTTCCTCTCAGAGAAAGTGACAAATCTCTGAGTTCACCAGCATGTGTTTCATAGGCAACTACCAACCTATGATCATGTGTATATCATCTAAATAAGAGACAGAAAAATCTCCCAGAAACAACATGAGTATGGTTTATCTTTCCACCATAATAATTGTAGGCTTAGTCAACAAAGTAACTCACAGGATATTTAGCTGAGAGCCCACACCACCAGCCTCTGCTGAATCATCATCATATTACATGCCCTGTTCCTATTTCTTTTACTTTAGAGAGTACGTTGTTTTGCCACTAAAGTAACTGTCAGGCAAAACAAGTCATTCCTTGTAAAAAGCAAATTGAACGTTTATGTTTAATTCAAGCGTGACATCTCTTAGTTCTCAAGCCTCTGAAGTATTACATAAAGATTTACCTGTCTTCAGCAACGTGCTAACCCACCAATTTCTGTTTCTTCACAAAAACATGCCCCAAAGAAAACTCCAAAAGCATAACACTTCCTGCCGAGTAGCATTCATGTTCTGCTACCTAGATTTCTTGCTCAGACAAGAGAGGAGCTGAAGATTTGCCTGTTCTTAATCAAAAGCTTTTTGTCATATTCTACCACTTTGGAAGTATGTGTAAAGGTTGCTCATGCAAGCCACGTGAGGTGGATTTAAGACATTTACTCCATTTCTTGCCACTGAAGTTAGAAAAATGTCAAACTGTACAAGCAAAAACCAGACATGTAAAGATTAGCGAGGTTGACTTGGACATGGTACAGGGAATTGTAATATTCCATGTTTGACTGCAGCCTTCATTCTTATTTGTCTTGTTTCACCATACTTACTATGGAGTAAGAAAGGTAAATGGAAACATATTAGTGACAGTGTGAAAAGCACTGTGGAAACGCCAGGCTTTATTCCTTTAGTCAAAACCTAGTGGATGTCCCAGACAGTTAAATCAAGAAGACGATAGCAGTCTAGCTGTCATTATATAGTTCTTGCTGGTCTGACTATCCTATGTATCTCTTTGTGTACATGTTTGTTAGGCTAAAGCTAATGTGGTGGTGAGTGCTACGTATTACTACAAGCTTTGCAGATATTGTTGCTGTGTTATTGCCTGGCAACTGCAATTGCTAGATGCTGGGACATCACCAGCACGTTAACTAACTCTTGAGGGAGCTGTGTGGCATCCTACTGTTTCCTGGCCTTAGAGTTGTTGAGCGTATGTGTGCATTGTTCCATATTAGCTTGGCTTTTCCTGCAGCTTACAGCCTTGCTTTGCTCTTTGTTTTGTTAGTACTCTACAGTTTCCATCCTTTTTAACATCAGTTTTTGAAATAACTTTGGTTTTTTTTTCTGTTTCAGTGTGATCTTTGCTAGTTTCCTCATATTTGCTATTGCCCTTCTTGTCCATTGGCTTTTTGTTTATTTCTTTGTCACATTTAAAGTAAACTTTCTATTTTTTGAAGTTCTAGCCAACTTTTCAGAAGTGTGTGATGGGCTACTTACTAAGACCCCATGAGCTGTAGAGTTTTCAGTTGTATCAATAATTTGTTCCAGTTAACAAGAAGATGTAAAAAGAATGAAGAACGGGTACATCCCTAAAATGTTATGACCGCTATCTACAGTTATGTCTCTTGCTCTGAGATACTCTGGTAGGAACAGAAGTATTATCCATGACTATGGTCAGAGAATGCTGGTAAGAGCTCATCTTGTCCATATTCCTCCTCTGGGAATTGACAGTCCCCATGGCGTAGTTAAGCTGTTTAATCTATTAGTCTGTTTTATTCCACGTTAAATTGAGAAAATATTAATTATCTTTTGAAGTGTTGTCAGCATTAATTAGTGCTTGGAAATGAAAAGATGTTTTTAAAACACCACGGTGGGCAAGAGAGGAAATAGTGAAATTTGCTGGAGTCATCCCAAACGCGATGACTACATCATATTTACCTACATGTTTTTATGCTTCTCTTCATCTTGGCAGACACTTGACTTGACAGTTTGCTTACAAATCTCAAAATACACTAATACAGGTGGAAGAGTGGTGGGGGAGGGACTAGGGGAGAATTTAGTGGAGGGGACAGAAGAAAGGAAGAGTTTAAGTCGTCTGGCGGATCAGGGATACCCCAAGTAGTCTGAACTTTCACAGACCTTGGAGCATTAGCAGCAGACTAACTCACTCTTGGGGGGCTGTGTGACATCCTACTGACTCCTGGCCTTAGAGCCGTTGATTGTATGTGTGCTGTGTTCCATCTTAGCTTGGCTTTTCCTGCAGCTTACAGTCTTGCTTTGCTCTTTGTTACGTTAGTAACCTACATTTTTTTGTCCTTTTAACCTCAGTTTTTGATATAACTTTCCTTATTAATAGCATCCTCCTTTCACAGCGCACTTGATTTTGCCCTGCTGAAACACACGTTTTTTTTTAAATAGAAGCTGTGACAATGACGCAAGATGTTATTGGAGCTATTTTAAACTTTTCTTTTCTCCTCCTTCATGACCTACTTGCCCCTTTTCTTTTATCTCAGTCTTCCACATCTTTCTTAACTGCGCTTACATCATCTCGTCCTTACAGTTTCCCTTCCCTTTTGTCCATGTCCTGTTATTCATCCTCCTTCTCCTTTCCACTTCCAGGCTACAGGTTAATCTTATGACTGCAATCTTCCTACCTGTCCTTATGCCTCTGTCTCCTGTTTTTCTTGCAGAGATATACGGTATGATGCATCCATCATGTGTCATTCACACACCTAATCTGCTGTTTGCCCAGTGATTCAGACTGGCCAAGATACTGTTTGATAATTGCAGACTGAGGTACTGAATGCAGGATTAGCTATAGATGGCTGGATGGACCAGACTCACAAGCACATCTTGTTAAGATTGAGTTTATCAAATCCATAAAAAGGTTGCTCAAATCCTCTGTCCATCTTTTACAGGCTCTATATCTCCTTGTTGCTAAAATATTTATTAACTGGTCATATCCTACCTGGTTTTCTGCATCTTCTCTGTCTGTTTTAATGACCAATTTCATCATCGTGGCCATGTGTCCCTCTTGAATAACAATGACTTCTTCATCTTTACCACAGAAAACTCTGCAATATCTTGGCCTTTTCTCTCCACCACGTCTCTGCCTTTCATGGCTCACAACTGCCTTCCCCCACCTCTCTGCAAAATCTCTCTCTCTTAGCCCTGCCTTTCAACCAATACCTTTTCCAAATTTTGCCCACCATTTCATAACTCTCCGGTATTTTCCAGAGGCTTCTTTCTTCAAATTCCTGTGGTGTGATCTGCCTTTTATTCTGCGATAAACTCTTGCTCATGTAAGCGGTTCTAGTAAGTGTTCTCTTCAGTCTGCAAAGTCCCTGATGAAAAGAATTGATTTTGCAACATGTATGCACATTTAGAGTAACTATGTACACCATTTGCAGGTCCTGGCCTGCATAATATTGCTAAATGCATGGGTCCAAGCATTGCCTTATACTTGCCCACAAACAGTGCTTCCTGTGGGCAATTAGTAATGGTTAGAATTCATCACACGAGAAAGTGCCCTTCAGTTCTTTGGTTGTCTGTGCTCAAGGTAACATACATTACTAATGTGAAAGGACCCATAAACTCAACTGTGTTGTCATCATAAGCCTTTTATCTTATTTTTATATGTAAAGATGATGTGAACAAGTAAAAAGAGGCTATATGTTTATTATGTACCAGAAATAACAAGAGTACCAATTTACATAGATCAGAGTGCCTGTAAAGGGATGGAGGTGATTGTGTAGATGCTCAGCAGGAAGAGTAACGTCATGCAAAGCAACTGAATCTCCTAATGTGAACCAATACATGTATGTGCAAGTTGTAAAGTGTTACAAATAATTGTACTATAGTTAACAGCAGTTACCTGCACAGAGTAGGAATCTTGTGTCCGTAATGAGTTTAAGCAGGTATGTGTAGAAAGCAGGTGTTTTCCTACAGGCACATCTCACATGCAAGCATGTGTTACTGGATGTACCACAGATCTGACATTCTTCTTAGTGAACTTGGGAGAAGAATGAGGTGGAAGAGGGAGGGGGAGCAGAAACCAATCAAAGAAAGCAATACTTTTTATCAATCATATTTGATGCTATTCTTTCTCTCTCTTTCATCACTTTGATCTCTCAAATAAAACTGATACTTTGGATGCTTTCCAAACTCTTAGCTTTGCAGTCTGAGAAGGCTCTGGGTTAGCTGCTGAGGGTATGTGTTTGCAATTATGCATTTGAAAGTATTTTCCCCTCCGCTGAGATAACATTCTTTTTGTGTTACCACACACTTCTGCTGTCTCGTTTTTCTTCTCCCATGGCACTGTAGGCTGAAAGGCCTCACTGCATTTCCCCCTCCTCCCCCAAACTTTGCAACTGATATCTGAATAAAATACTTTACTCTGCTGGTATTTAACCTGCTGAGCCTTTCACTTTCTAGCTGTGAAACAGACACAAAAGGGTACCATGCAGAAACATCCTGGCAGTTTTATTTTGTAATGTGCTTCCAAGGTAAGGAGAGATTTAACAGGAGTGGGAAAATTTATGCCAAGGTTAAGGCTCTTCAGCATTTTATTTATAGATTAACATTCATTGAGAAGAGCTTCACAGTTAATTTTCAAATGCTGATTTTCCATAAAAGAGGACAAATTTGGAAGCTCTTCTATATTGTGTATCTGGTTGCAATGCATTAGTTTTTTAGGAATTACGATTGGTCTTTTATAGGACAGACATTTTTTATTAGCTGATATATTTTTGCTTCACAGTAATAAATACATGGAATTATGTCAATTATTAGCATAAGGTTATAGACTCTTTTGCATTCTCTGACAAACAGTCAAGTTTCTTGAGTTGAAAAGCCAAATTATTTGTGACCCTATGAGACCTTTACATGACCACCTGTTCTACCAGTCTCCTCTACCTCCTGCCAGTCTCCTCTTCTCCAGGCTGAACAGTCCCAGGTTCCACAGCTTTTCCTCACAAGATACCCTCCAAGTCTACAATAATCCTTGTGGTTCTTCACTGGACTGAGATGTCTGGTCATTTCCTGTCTAGGCCAAAGCTGAAGACATTTGAAAGTCTTTCTAGTTTTAAACAGGAAGCAAGGAAGTATTCTGTAGGCCTGAATGTTCTGGAAATGGGATATAGACTTCTCTGTTCATCAATTTAATGAAGATCTGAGGGGTATTGGCGCTTTAAGCACTGGGTAGAATAAAACTATTAGTTCTAATGAGATTCCCAGCTAAATATCTATGATGTTAATGGCAAAGTGTATCCAAAGTGAGGGCAGGATTCTGTAAAACTAAGACCAAACATCAAAGGTTTTCAAGTTTGTTTCTTAATAATGATCAATTTTAGTTTGTTTTTTTTTTCAGAACTCCTTCATATCAAACTTTACCTTGAAATTCTCTAAAGGAAACATAAATCTTGGTTTAACACAGGTTTGCAGACCAGTTTGGCTTAAGGATTGCTCACATAATAGTCTTCATGGATTGGACCCAGACTCAGTAATTTGGATTGGGAAAACCCAAAAGTGTTATTCTAAATAATTGGCAAAGTTAACAGTGAAATATCTGTAGGATGTGACAATGATAGTCAATTAAAGCATAAACATTTTTTGGTCATAAGTCTTCTACTGTTTTCACCCAAGATGTGAAATGGGTGAAGTAGAAAATCCATTTCTACTGAAGTCTTACAATTGTCTCCTTGAGTGATGTTAGGCTCTCTAAAAGCAAGAAGTCTGTTCAGAGAAGTAAGGATGGGCTGAGAGGGGTCTTAGTGCTCAGTCTTTCTGAGGTGTTAAGTGTGTTCAGCAACCGTTGATGTTCACAGGAACATATCCTGTTTTACTGAAGTCCAGAGCTGGTCCTAATTGCGTTAAGTAAAGCACAGCAGGCTGAAATGGAATTGACAGTGCTGAGTCCTTAGTAGCATCTAATCTTAAAAGGCAAGCTCTTTGTGGATGAGAATCTCTTCCATGTTACTTAGTCTTGGGAGAAAAGATGCTGCTATGTATTAGAGCAAATAGCTCAAAGTAATAGCCATTTTGAATTCATATTTTGCTGATTTACATCAACAAATGATCTGTCCTTGTTCACAAACCTGCAGACTGTTTATTTGATCTCAGTACTGCTGCAAGTCACATTTATGGTATGCCACGTGATAAAGGACATGATGCTGAGCATCACTGAGCCTCCCCTCCCCCGTTTCTGAGTAATGTCTTTTCAGTGTGGGAGCTGAATCCTGATACGCGTGACACAAGCAGAGTACGTGGGAATTAGTTCCATTAAAGCCATGCCATATGGCTCGCAGGGTGCTCTGTGATACCACTGTGCTGCTTGACAGTCCTTCCTTATGGATGGGATCAGTGCATATTCCCTGATTTGCACTCTTTTTTTAGCGTATCAAACAGGGACAGACTTTTAATTAAAAATGACATCATCACGCTGCTGCTAGCTAGTTGCAGGCAGTCCACATATTAACGCTGCTTGTTTCAGTTTTCAATGATCCTATTATGAATTGTAACCTCATTACACAAACCTTGCTGTACAGTGGAATTTCAAATGGGGTTTTGTGGTTTTTAGAACTTAAACAGCTAGAATAAGCACAAAGGCAGTTGCGGTCAGGCAGCTTCCTCTCTTACCGCAGCAGTTGTGGAGATGCCATTCCAGTGACCACTGTTTCTACAATGAGTCAGTTTCATTTTTAACAATCTGACTCAGTTCTCTTCAAAGGGGGCAGCATGTTATTTCTGCATGATTTTTGTGTGCATGACTCTGTACAAAGGGGTCAGTGCCAACTTAACCCTTTGAGATGCAGCCTGCAGGAGCCTGACTGCTGCTGGTTGTAGGGAGATGCAGCCCATGCACACTGCACTGCTGTGTGTGCAGCTGTTTTGCCAAACATGCCTCATGTTTCCAGCCATTAGAAAAGTTGGTCTTCAGCACAGCTACTTCCACGAGCAAGCCAGTGCTCTCAGGTGAGCTCACTGCACCCTGCACCCACTGCCAAAAACTCTTGCAAGAAGACAGAGGTTAAACTAGTGCCTTTTGTAAATGCAGACATTAAATAAAAATGCATAGATCCTCAAAGAAGTTAAACAAAAAAACCCACACAAACAAATTCCTCCAAAGGCTTCAAATGGGATAAGCAGTGACAAGAGGTAGTTGAGCTGTCTCCGCTCATGGTGCATTACGAATCTGGAAGCCTCCATGAGTAGCTGCTAGTCACCTTCTAGAATCAGTGATTAAGTAAACAGGAGTTTATGGAAGTTCAAACATTACCCAGCATTCAGCTGCAAGCTCTTAAAGCCCATTCATGTAAATTTCACAAACGAGGAATGCAGCAGTTTTCAACCTTAATGAAATATAAGAATGTCTTTTTCATTCCACATGACTCAGTTTCATTTTGAAGTTTCTGAGCTTCTCTTAAGGTTATGGAGTGGTCAAGCGAAGCGGAACAGGGTTTTTGAAATCAGGAAGCCTGGGCGCTGTTTCATTCAGAAAAAAAAGGAGTGAGGGAGGGAGGGGGAAAAAGCCCTATTCCTGTGTTTGATTGAAAAATAAAACTGCTGCTCTCAGTGAACCTTTGAAGTCCCCCAGCCCAGTAATTGTTTCACGACATTTGCAGCTTGAGGCAGCAAGAATGTTTGTGGTTGTTTTAAAGGCATCTGAGTGTGGATTCCATATGGTTTATTTTTATTTTTATTTTGTTTTTTTTCCTAATTTTTTCCTTCCCCATTCGGAGCCTCAAGTTCTTGTTCACTGTGCGATCCTCAGACCCAGCCTACTCTGCTCCTGCACAGACTGTCTGTGAAAGAACTGAGTGCATGTATTGTAGCCCAGAGATTCAAGCGTGCTTAATTCAGACAAAATCTGTGAATGCTTGTTTAGGCAATAGTTGATTTTATCCGTGCTTTATCAATACTATATTTGGAGTGTGGCTTACTAAACAGTGTACAGTTTGCTTTCCTGAACAAAAGACCTCTTCATATGGTCTATACTTAGAGCATGATACTCCAAATGCTTACTACAGAGCATAGTGCTTGCTGTCATGCTTTCAATAGGTAGTTTGCAGTAGGCTTGATAGTAAGCCATTGGAGTCAAATAAAGGGCCTGATTCACCACTGTGTTCCCCCAAGTCTTAAAGCAGTGAAACTGTTTTGTTCAGTGGAACAAGCTGATTCAGATCCAAAAATTGTGAAAGTATGCACTATAGAAACTGAAAAAATCTAAAATGAATTTGAGACACGCAAACTTGGAAGTGTCAAGTACACTTGCAACTCCTCCCCGCCCCCTCCCAGAAAAAGACTGGCCATTATATACGATATAATAGGTAACACTATATGCATTGATTATGTGTATTGATGGGGTCCAGTCCTGAGCTTACTTATAAATTACTGTTTGCAAGCCTTCCTTTGTACTTTGCAAGACAAAACGCAGGAGTAAGTTATAATCAGCTACATGTGGAATTTGTAGTTTGGATGGCAGTTGTCTCTGATAACAGTGGAACTCATTCATTTATAATCAGGAGCAGTTATACTGAAGACCAGTATTAACCGTTTAGACCTGTATGGAACCAGTTATAATGTCAGGAATTGAAACTAGTCTGTTCTGAGAAGGGAGTCAAACCAGAGGGCACTGCAGGCTTGGTCCAATGTGGTCTTTCATTTCCTTTGAGTTGTTAAAGTATTTCTAGCTCTTGGAACCTGACCCGTCAGTCTGTGCAGTAATTTTTGCATCAGGGTGACCCCCAGTTCATGAATGGCATACATGTCAGAGACCTGCTAGTGAAAGACTGTGTTCCTGTTAGCATACAGTGCAACACAACAGATTTCCAGAGCAGCACAGCTCGTGCTAAGGTCCAAGCTGTTTGCATTGCAGGCCTTCAACTTTGGATGGGAGCAGGTCTGTAAGGTCATCTCTTCTTGAGCAGAGTATGTCAGTGCACTCCCAACTGTGTTTTCTCTGAAAGGGTGGGTGAGTCCCTGCTTTCAGCTTGTTGTGTGATGGGAACTGAAGTGCAGTAACTGGGATCAGTGAGGATCAATTCACATCAAAGGCACTCCTTTTCACTTGTGAGTTTACGCTGTTGTAAAGGTCATTTGGCATAGCTTGGGCCAGCTTGTGCTCTAGGTAGTTCCTGAGCAAGCCTGAGAGTTAAAAGGAGCCACAAGCTATTTACAGTAATTAACTAGAAGTGGTCTACCTGCTTTGGTGTTTCAAGAAGGTTGATAGCGTGGGGCTGGCCCAAGAGTGTTAGCTGATATAAAGGCCAGGGAAAGAGTCCCAGTAGTGTTTTTGTGCACAACAGTAGACGTAGTCTGAGTGTCCATAAATGTTATAAGAACTGTTGCCTACCATAATGTATATCAGATGAATAAAGTAGTCAGGTATGTGTTAATCAAAGAGACATGAACACAACATTCTCAAACAAAAATGTTATAAAAGCAAAGTAATGTTTAAGATGATTAATGTCCCTTATTCATGGCTATTTGTTAGAGGGAATTCTGCTGTTGTTTTATACTTTCACAATACATACGCTGTGTATTACCTTCGTTCCACTCATGTTGTCCTATTTAGTGAAAAATTTAATAAGAAAATAGTGCAGGAGTCTCTTAGAAGGAATCAGATGATGCTTAGAATCAATAGCAACCACCAGTCTCAACAAACCTCCATTGAAGTTAATGGTGCTTGGATGTCTTTGACCAGTGAGTTGACTCCTAAGTGCTGAAAAGAAAAAGGAACTTTGAAGAAACAGCTTCTCCCAACCACTACTGCTTTAGGTCTGCATTTGCCAGAATTAGGATTCTACCATAGTTAAAGTATAACGGTATTTCTGGTACCGAGCATGATTCTCTCCACTTCAGACCTCAGAATAGTCAATAAGTGCTGATTAATTCAGCTTCAACTCCTGAGTGGACAAGTTAGATACTGAGTGTGAACTTACTTGAACTGGACAGAGAAAACATCAAGAGGTTTACCCAATACAGCAAAGGAGATCTAGCAGAGTCTAGAAATACTGCTAGCCTGAAAAACATTCACTGGAACCCATAAAACTGAACCCTTGCAGTTTGGCCACACAACTCACTAGAAGCGTGATTCTGGAACCACTGCTTATTTTGTAATTGCATCTCACTGGGAAGAACTTGCTGTGTCAATGCTAACGTCTCCTACCTTGTATGCCATTTGAGCAGGGGATGTCTTAGTCCAACATCCCAAACAAATGAAGCACTTCTCACAGAGAACTAATCATTTGATCAGCTAATTACAGAATTATCAATAGAATATGAAACTAAAAATCCACTGTTGTGTGGACTGGAGTCCATGATTTTTACCATGATTTGGTAATCCATAATTTAGGAGAGCTTAACAAGCATGAGGACAGCTGTGCACTTCTACTGAGTACAGGAGCTGGGGATGTAATGTCAGAATGTTCCATGGATTAAGATAGAGCTAGACAGACACAACTTCTGTATAATATACGTGTGGTCCATGCATACTGCATTCACATTGACAGAACCCTAGTACCTTTTGTCACTAAAGATGACACTCTGAAGCCCAGCAGTGCTTTCTTAATTTAGGCAAACGTACCTGATTTACTCAAATACTTAATTTTTAAGATTAAAGGCCCTCTGAAACAGATGTGAACACATACTTGAAAAAAATGAATAGTTAAAGATACTGATTGTGATCTAATCTATATCTTTGTTACTCTTGGCTCAGAGAATTAGAAGGTGACAAGTTTCTGTAGCCCCAGAGCTGAATCTATAGCTCTGAGGTGTTTTTAAAGGTACGTGGCAGAGGTGAGATGATACTCCAAATGGCAGTTAAGCAAAAATCATTAATGTAAAAGTTCACGGCTTTGTTTTTCTGTTGTAAATTATGACATTATATACTTTTGGAATGTTGGAGAAATATTATGAATGTCAACTCAGCTTGTTATTTGCTTAAAAACTTCCTAGAGAGTGACAATTATGTAAGCACTCACACACTAATAATAGCATTAATATTCCAGTGGAGTACAGAATTTGGTGTGTATACGTCAGAGATTAAATCTGCAATTTTGAAAACAACAAACAGTATTTTATTAAGATTTAAGAAATTTAACTTCGTTTTTAAAAACTGGAAAGTAAAAATGATAAAAGAAAAGGAACAAAATGTCTATCCTGTGCATAATATTAAAAAGTGCCTAAGAATGTTATCAACGTCACAGAACTTGATCATTGAATAGTGGGAGTCGAAAGTGCTTGCCCGCTAGTTTTTTTTTTTATGCCAAGCCTGCAAGCAGGTGAAGCTGTCCAACCATGCCCTGGGAAACCAAGACCAAATCTAGGATAAACAGTGGCATTTCCGTGAGCTCTGGGCAAGTGTTACATTGCTGAGGTCTGCATGAAGAGAGAAAAGAGGCAAGCCCAAGCTGCAAGTATAACACAGCAGCAGATGAAAACTCTTCCTGTGAAGTAGTAATATAAGGAGGGGTTAGCCAAAGCTAATCTGTGTGCCACACTGCTAAAACACCAACTGAGCGAGATAATTCAGACCTTGTTCTTTCAAGAGCTGTCTTTACTGTCCTTACTGCAGTTGTAGACAAACACACAGGGTAAGAAATGATTAGCGTAACAGCACTTGAGGATCCACAGCACAACAAATGGGTCTGAATCATCTTCAGAGGACAAGCACTGGAGTTGCTATGCAAATTGCAAAACTGTTAGTCTCAAGGGGAAGAGAATATTTGTAATACTATTGCATGCTGAATGAAAGCATGGGGCCTGTTGTAAGGATTTTCCTTCTTCTAATGTCAGTCATAAAATGTACTCCAAATTATAAATTGCACTAACATTTGGTAGATGGGTATCCACAAGGGTCAAAGGGAAAACTTCGGTGCAGACACTGAGCTGTAAATGGCTAGTGTCAACCCTTTGTGGCACAGAGGAGGAGGCACCAGTTCAGGCTGATGTAGTCTTAAAGACTAGGCTAGTTTTCTGGAAACTTCTGCTAATTATAGGACAATAGTCTCATAACTGTATCTCTGACCGTATGTCCAAAGGAGAAACACACATGTCCTATTCAGGAGAGTTTTGGTGGTGGAACAATATTTTAAGATGCAGTCTCATCATGAAGCCCTCTCCCTTTCTCTCCTTTTTTGAGATGGAGTGTTACTTTTATGATCTTCAGGGCTCAGAGTGAGCCAGTTGATAGAAAGTAGTGCTTCAGAAAAGAGCTCTTCAACTCACATCCATTTTAATTGGTGTGGTTTAACTACTTTGCTGTACTCTAAGATAATCTAACTACCCTGGACAGTAGGTCTGAAAAAGCTGTGGGGGGCTCCGTGGTGGTTGATCAAGCTAGGAGATGTCTTATAAAAGGCACACTGTATCTGAAAAGATTAGACTACATTTGTTTGGTATTTTAAATTCCATTAATTTTTGCATGTCTTTGAATTAATTACTCTTCTTTCAACATCAGAGAGAAATAGAGAACATTTTTACTTTAACAGTTTTGTGTTATAATACTCTGTTGCCCCAGTGGTAGGGTTGCATGCTTAGGAGTTTTAGATTACAAAAGGAAATGTAGCTAACGCAGGTTGATAGAAATCACCATTTTTATTCTTTTTTTTTTTTCCTCAGCAATGTATGCAATGTGGGTCAAATCCTGCAAGGTACTAAGTTTCTAATATCCATTCACTGCATCTGAAATTGATGGGGAGTTGAAGACATCTTGAAAATCTGTCTTTAGTGATGCATGCTCACTGATGATTTGTTATATGAGCATATGTCTACGGAAATGCGTTTCAGTTAAGACCTTGGATTACAGAATTCCTGACCCTGACAAAGTTGGGTTCTAGATCTAAATATTCTAGCTGACTTCTTTCTCTAAAATTGGCAGGAAGAAGCCTCAGGATGTAAACGTTGTTTTAAGCGTGGGAAAGTTCATTTCAGTTCTAGTTCACCTTTGCATAGTTCAAAGCCTGTTCTACTGAACAGCACTTTTTTACCCTTCAGAAACCATGATGATTCATTTCTGTGAAATGTTTTGATGAGCACTTAGGTTTAAGATGATCCTTTTGGATTTCATGCAGCTCTCCATGCCTCTGTCTCTCTGCAGTGTGCACAGTTACACTATCCTTTTCCTCCAAATCCATTCATAAAATTTCTGTCTTTCAGTTAACATTCCATCAACAGTTTCTCCCATACATACTATGTGAGGCTCCAAAATGGAACCCTTAGAAACTTGAAGAGAAACACCAACAACTGTGACATTATTTATTTCCTGTTCATGATATGTTGACAGAATGAGTGAGAAGAACTCATGTAATTACACCTTCCTTAAGTTTTCTATGGCATTTATTATATTAATTGTCTACTCTTCTATTGAAAGTTAAAGCAAAATTGAATAAGGAAAAAAAAAACCAGTTTCTAATCTAAGTATGCATCAGCAAATCTTGGGAAATTAGGAGTGCATAAGAAGTTGTATATGCAATATGGATAAGTTTCTTCTTACCTAATCTGATTTTTAATTCATTATTTGAAATAACTTCGCAGGTACAGTATACAGGCATATCCATTTTATCTCTTGAAGACTTATTATATAAGAAGCTTCATCACTGTGATTTCCTACTGCAGTTTTTGCTTGCTAGAGGTGGTCACCTGAGTTTCCCCTGCTCCTCACTCAGCCTTCTGCTGTGTCTGGGAGGGTTGTAACCTGACATCCTTGACCAAGACAGGGGTTGTACTTTACCACACCAGCTGTCGCATTGGTTTCTGCACTTGAAAGCTCATCGGGCTATTTGGGGACTTGTTTATGTTGATGTGAAAGGTTTGAGTGACTGGGAGGGAGTGTAGAAGGCAACAGATACTGGCTACCCTTTTCTTGACCTTGATCAATTTGTGTGTGAGCGGTATGATCTGGGGCTTCCTGCCCCTGACAGCTGCACCCTAGGCAGTAGCAAAAAGAATGATGGAGCTAGAAGAGGTCCAGGGAAGGAAGTTTATGCAGCATGGAAGAGTCATATCCTGAGGAAACTGAGTGGAGTATGTGTGTATAATTATATAGATAAATATGAACTTTGATTTTTGAGGTATTAAGAACATTAAGTGGAAACAAGAATTGGTCTAAAGAGAGGAAAGATGGAAGCAACAATGGCAGTAAGCCTAGGGTCTCTTTTACTGGAGATTATGAGATAGGTGTTAAGGGAATAGTGAGGATTGTGACTAAGCACAGTTTCTGAGTTGTATTTTTTTTTTCCAATATTAAACTATTTTGTAGCCATAAAGTTCAACACGGTACTAGTTTGTACCAATGCTGGATTTCATCGGTTGTTTTCCTTTTATTCCATACCTCTCTTTCATTGTAATTTATATGTTTTCTGTAATCTCTAATTTCCTCTTGACCCTGCATGTCAGCTCTCTGTAGAGACCTCTGGACTTCAGCTGGTGCTGAGGTGCCTCCACATGGAAACATGGTGAAAGAAAGAAGCCAGATTTCTTGTATGGGTCATGATGCCCTGTGTGCCAGTTGTACATGTGAGTGCTGAGGCTCTGAGTGACACATTTGGGCACTATGTGATAGTCTTAATAACAATAGTAAGGATAAACAAGGGCATGCCGTATACTGATTATAAAAGAAAGCTTTTTGCTGTGGGAAAGCTGACAGGCGTGTGACCAAGGGCCAAACCCTAGCTCTTTATGGAAGCAGCGAGGGAGAGCTGTTGCTGGAGTACTTGCTGGCTGAGAGCTCTCTCCCATACATTTTTGTGTGTACTAACTGCTGTTAGAGGAATGTGGTTGATGCAGCTTTATCAAATAGGTCATGTGAATTTCAGCAGCAACATATGATCTTCCTTCCGTTCATGGAGCGTAGCTTGTACTTCACTGTTAGCATTAGCTGCCTGAACTCTTTCACATGATCCTTCCGAACCATGGCATGAAGTCATCTTTTGTGCTTCTTCCTAAACACACAATACACACCTGCAGTCTTGCATACTCTAGCTGAGAAACACAGTTAATGGGAGAAACATTTGCTGATGTTGTGTACTATCAAGTGTGCACTGAGTTAGTGCAGGAAGTCACTAGGACAAATGTGGATCTAGGGCAATCACAAGAGACATCGGACAGAAAATCATGATGAGTTTTGTGGTATATAAAATTTCTGTATGAGTATGTGAAAGAGTACAATGGAGACTATCAATTGGAAAATATGGGTCTATAATGTGAAATAAAGGAAGCCATTGCCAGAAGATCTATTTCTGGTCATAATTAGTACTTAATTAATAACATGCTATTTCTTACGATGCCTGAGGATCTCTGAGTGAATTGCTTAGGTCTTGAAGGCTCCTCGTGAAACATTGCAAGAAACTCCTGTTTTGTTAGAAGCCAGCATGGGCATATCTGTATGTTTTACACTGACTTTTACCAGTTCTGATATACAAAGAACAAAGCTAAAATCATCATGGTCTGGAGTCCTATTGTGCTAGCAGTAGAAGTTTCTGCCCTTATTTGAAGGAAACTTCATATTGTTACTCTTACTAGTTTAGAGAGATTTTTCATAGTGCTTGACCTGTGGTGGTATCATGCATGCTGTTGTTTCCGAATTGTATCACCATCACTGAGTAGATTGTTGTTTCATTTTGAAAAACTGGGAGTAACAGGTTGTTTTCAGAATTTTGTTGTGGTGAAACCAAAGAAAATTCCCCAGTGAAAATAGAGAGGGATAATCCTTTGATGATAAATATAATCCTCATCTAAGCTGAACTGATGTAAACCATAAGTAAATGTACCGAAACCATTGCAATTTATTCAATGTAAAGCCATAAGGTAGGGTCATCGTCTCTGAGCGGCTGTGTACGTGCCAAAAGACAATATGATACAAGTGCCTCTTACAGTTTCAAATTTTTTAAAAAAATGTAAAAGTTCTCAGAGAAAACTGCTGAATGAAAATAATTTGAGGAAGGAAATCTGCTGTTATAAATTACAGACCAATTTAGTCCTTATGGTTCCTTTTCAATTATAAACACTTTTGACTATCTGGGGTATTCCTTTCCAAGGATGCTTTTTTTTTTCTGCCTGATAGATGGTTATGAAGTCTTAGAAGTGGAATACTGTGAGTGGGTAGGCGTGGGAAGACAGTGAAATCATTTTCAAGTGTGGAAGAACTGAAAAAAGTCTTCAATAATTTTATATCATTTCAACAGCGCTGTCTCTCTCAGGATGCCTAGGAATTAAAGAAAGGAAATATTTACATTGTAATTATATTTCTGTTTATTTAATTAAGTTATTAAGCAGATCTGGCATACAGCAGGCAGCTCCTTTTAGTCCTAATTGTTTCTCCTAATGTTGCAATTACAGCATTATTGAAAGAATTCAGCGAAGAAAGGCCTGCAATCTCTGTCAGGATGCAGCAGGAGGGCTAGGGGGGATTTGTTCCATGGGAAAGAGAAGCAGTGAGACGGATTGCTCAGCTGCCCCCTCTGAAACAATGCAGCAAATCAGTTTTACAAAAAGAGACAGAAGTCTGTGAAGGGTGAGGGAGTGAGAGAAGAAAACTTCTATCTGAAAACTCTCTCTTGTTATTAAACAGTTTACATAGGTCTCCATAGGAGGAGTTGTTTCCCAGACCTTCCATAGGGCCTTCTGGGATAGTAATTTTTATGTCAAGGATATTTATATTAAGAAGCCCACAAAGCTGCTGTCTACTTTCCATATACATAACATTCATTAATCCATATACAAAGTTTACATTAAAAAAAGCATAAAGTGTTGTGTGTACTGATTGAGCTATCACTTTTACTTATTTATATTTCTGCTCACTTTTCTTGAAGATCCCTTTCCCATTCAGGCAATCATAGCAAAGAATGTGAAGTTAAGGTACAGAAGAATTACCGTTATGAGTGCCGAAGTATCTCCACAAATGTGTTTTTGTAGTATTTCATGTTATTTTTTTAAAAAACAATTTTCTTCACTAAAATTGAGAACTATACATATGTATATACATCTATGGATTTCTTAGTGCTTTTATGAATTCTGATCCTCCCACCTTATCCTGAGGCACTAAGGCAGATGTTCATTTCTCTAGAAATATTGAACTGAAGCTATTTATCAAGTAGAAAAGAAGCTTCTAAAAATGATGCTTTTTAGGAGGAAGGTTGAAAAGATTAAAAATCTTTTTACTTTTCCGAAGTAGGAAAACTGCAAAACTGAATGGATAGGCATCTTAACTTCCTTTTTGAGAGGCAGATATTTCACTACAGGGAAGAAAAACAAAAACAATTTTAATTTTTAAGCTATGCTGAAGAGGTATACTTTTGTAAACCATTCATCAGCATTTCTTATGTCTTTTGAATCAAGTGAGATTCAGTAACATCACAGCAATGAGCACCTCTTTTCCCTCAGTGAAGGGCAGGGAGCCATGTCGTGCCACTGGTTTTAAAACAGGAGCCCAGCAGGAAGCCACAGGTGGAATCTTCTGCGCATCACCAGTGACAAGTGTTTCGCATTCTTGCTCTGTTTCCTCATATACTGGACCAAGGGCACGTGATGCAGGGATCTGCAAAGGACTGTTAAATCGGTTGCCTGATGCTCAGCAAAAAGGCTGGTGGCAGAGCTAAACCCACAGAGTGATCATGGAGGATGGAGAATTAGGCTACCTCTGAAAGTGGCGGCCCATTACATGCCATCCCACAAAGGCAGGTCCAGGTGCCCCTCAGGCTCTGCTGGCTTCAGGGCAGTGGAGCCAACGGCTGCCTGCCCCCTCTCCTCCCAGATTAGTGACTAGCAATGGTTTGTCAAAGCAGCTTGGGATCTTAAACTTATGCAAGATTTGATTTAAAACAAACAAACAAAAAAAAACACATGTAGACTTTGTGAAGTGCCAAACGCTGCTCAGAGCTGAAAATGCCTTTAACTTTCAGTGAAGCTGGGAGTGACCCTTCTCAGGTCAGAGAAGGGCCAGAACAGCTTATGCTCCAGGCTTGTGCTCTATGAGGAACACAATGGTTTGTATGGAGCTGGGAACTTGAAGACAAGTGCAGTTGCACTCTTCTGAGACACAGATTTGCCCACCATTCTCGCTGCAGGACATCTCAATTGCTGTAGGATGAGCATAAGGGGCTGGATCGAAAGGGTTCCCATTTATGCAGTTCTGCTGCCACCCAAGCTGACAGCTGCCCGCTTGGCTAAGAGTGTGGCATCTAGTAGTAGGAGAAACTTCTTGTTCCAGCTGGCACTTTCTTATCTGACAGTCAGAGCTTTGTAAGTGTGGACAGCTGCAGTTTCAGAAATTGGCTCTATCTGTATCAATTGGATTTGTGAAGTCAGTGAAAGGGCATGAGGCAGATTCATGGGATTTCCTGTTAGTATTAGTAAATGGAATCTACTGCTGAATTTTAAAAGAACAGGAGACTCAGATGATGACACTGAAATGAAGTCTGTGGTAAAGGAGGGCTACCAAAAAGAAAAATCGCTGGTCAGAAACTATGCTGGGCATGACAGGCACGATTTCCAGAAACCTTAAATCATCTTGAAACAAACCCAAGAAAAAACTCCAGTGTCTGTCTGTGTAGCCTGGACAGCAAAGTAATCATTAGAAAGCAGGTGTTGCATTAAGCCTGGTGGTCAGCCTGTGATGCAACCATATTTCAGGTTTTACAAAGTATGTGCAAAGTATGGCAGGAATTTGGAGCCTTAGAGGGGTTCAGCAGGGGCTCTGTTGGGACCTGCAAGCTCTCCTCCCACCTCCGCCATTGGTTTGCTATGTAGCCCTGAGCAAGTTGCATACCTTCTCTCTATCTCAGTTTCCCAGCCTTCAAATGGGTTTGGTCATGCTGAAGGCTGGGAGGAACTCTGCAAAGGCATGACACAGTTATGTAACAGTGCAGGAAGAAACGGGGCCGCTGTACTGCGCTCCCTGTTCTGCTCCTGCAGAAGGGGGGAGGAAAGAGAGCACTGCAGTATTCCTGTTTACTCCTTAAATATTTCTACTGGTGCTATATAGAATTTCCCCAGGCTGTACCAGATGGACTATGAGGGAAATTGTTGACAATGCGTTTAACTGCTTGGCTGGGGGTTTCCTGTTTCAAACTGAGTGTAATACGAGCAGTTTGCAGCAGTTCCTATTCATATTTGCTTAGCTGGGCCTAAACTACTGTAAACCCAGTACTGCAAGCACAGGCATTATTCATACCAGTGCAGATATTTTCCTGGTAATGAATGGAGAAGGGGGGAAGCAACTTTTGAATTCGTTACTTGAATGTTTGGCTGTGAATGAAAAAGTCTTACTGCCTCCTGTATGATATGTGAAAATTGGCAGACAAAAAAGAGAGATTGCCTGTACCGAGAAAGTCTTATGTTTGTTCTGATGGGGTTTTGTAGGTGTCAGTCTTTTGCCCCCCTCTAAGCCCCATGGCAGAGGCTTGCTCTCCCTTGCCAGGACAGCAGATGTGTGTCTGCACCTGCCACCTTTATCAGCAGCTTGAGCAAAGGTGCAGAGCTGCAAGTGGCAGAGGCAGAAGGGCTGGCTCTGCCCAGGGGCTGGGAAGAGGGCCCAGGTGGAGAGCTAACAGCAGAGGGGAGCAGTGGCTCTGGGTTCTGGAGCAAAGTTGCCTTTCACAGCCAATGTCTTCCCATACTTTGCAAATTAGTGGTGAGGACAACCACGTAGAGGAGGGAAGATAGCAAGTCCATTCCCATGGCTGCTTCTAAGTTGTATGCCCTGGTCTTGATGTAATCATAAAATATTATTATTAATATTAAAGATCCAACCCCTCTGCATGCTAGCACTAATCAGAAGGATTTGAAATCCAACTGTAATAATTCCACTGCTTTCTATCACTCGATTAACTTCACAGTACTGACACTTCTGAAGCCATGCTTTATCACGTGTGACTTCGCATGACCCGTTACTTTCTGACAAAGGCTCACTGCTGTGTCTGTAGGAAGCCACAACTCATGGTTGTTGTCCCATCTCCCAGGAGCCCAGCAGGAGGATGTCATGGCCTCCATGGGCTCAATCACCTGAACCACATGGCTGTGTGATTCTAAAAGCAGTTATACATTGATATCATAAAAGCTGTCATCACTGCTATAGAGCTGTAAGACAAGGTTGTCTTTTGGTCTTCCCACAGCAACAGCAATGGTACTTTTTATCACATGATTAAGTAGTGCTGAGAATTTTAAAGAATATTAATCAGCAAAGAGGAAGTTACCATCAGCAATTTTTTTTTAAGAGCTGGATAGCTGCTCTTATGGGCCCATATGTTCCTCTTGCAAGGGGCTGGTGCTGTGCAAGTTTAGGATCTGCAAAATGCAAGCTTAGAAAATTGCTGCATAACATTCCTGGGGCCAGTGCGAAATCCTATGTAACGAGTAGCTGTAAAACCCGTGGGGTGCAAAACCCTGCTGTCTACATGATTTAGATGAGGATATGAGCCTCTGGTTACACACACACAAAAAAAAAAGTACACCAAGGATGTCAGCACATACCTTAAAGCTGGACTGAAATCCTTCAATCAACAACTGAAGCACAAAATCTTATCAATATCAGCTGGACCTTCTCCATGTGGAAGGCCTCTGACACATGTATATTTAGCACCAACGACATGCATGTGATTACCATTTGCATTGCATTTCTCGTGATAATCCAATCTTATATAGTATTTTTCTGACCAGCACCATCTGTACCATTGTCTGTACACTGCCATTTTTCCCTTCGAGCTTTCTTTGGCATTGTACCAAGTAGGACGTTTTCCTCTGTTTGGGCTTTCTAGGTTGCATTTGGAGGACATGAATATAATCTTCTTCCAGCAAAGTAGTACTGAGGCTGCAGTACAGCAGGAAGGCTTGCTAAAAGAGCAGCCACTGGCTGTCAGACAGAGAGATCTTTATTTTAGAATCATTAAGGCCAGAAGGCAGAAAGAGCAAAAGTCTGTGTGTGGGGGGGGGAGAGGTAATGCACAGTCTTTGTGTCTCTACCTCTGTGCCTCAAAAAATGACAGCTGCTCGTGTGGATATTAGACACTTAGAAATTTAAACGTGCAGCATATGGAAAAGAAAATAAGTGTTTTATAGATACATCCGTGATGGGCAGGTGGATAGGAAGGGTTGCTTTATACGCCACATGTGCTACATATGGTCCAGCACTGCAAAACCTGTATTCTGAACAAGCTTTGGGCAGGCTTTTTACTTGCTTCTCTTGTCTTTCTTACTTTTAAGATGTGTTAATCTGTATTTAAAAGTATCCTGATCTCACAGCTTCCAATCAGCAGGGGCCTTGCGCTCTTGGCTCCAGTCAGACACCAGAGTTAAAGACCTGATTAAGCTTTCGATCAATTGAGTTGCTCATAAACTTCAAGCTCAGAGCGTGTGTAATTGTTCTGTTGGCTCCAGGGCAGGATGCAGAGCACCGATTACAGCCACGTTCCTACAAACTTAGGATATCATTGCTTTCCGTGGGAAAGGCCTGTCTCTGGGAGATGTTACCAGAGTAGCCCAAACTGTTCTGTCTGTCCCAGGAGACAGCTCCAAGCGCCGTGTGGGATCTATCTTACATGTAGCTGTATACCAAGCCCTACTGCTGCATCTTCAGCTTCTATAATTCTTGCGATCAGAATTTTCCCTTTAATAAATAGGTTTTCTTTTCTGTCTTGTCCTCTATTAATTTGGGAAAAAGTATACAAGCCAACCTCAGGGGTTATGTTTACATCTCTGTTGTTTGAAAAATTGGGCTGAAGCACTGTTTGTAACAAAATTCAGAATGTGATATGTTTTTCATATTTTGGGGGGGGGGATTTGGAGTGTATGTGTTGCACAGATCTAATGTCAAATCTAGCCACTGCTCAGGCAGAGTTTGTGCTATCTGCTCCTGCAGACTGTATCATACTGACAGTGATGCTGTGAGGCTGAGCTCACTTGGCAGGCAGCCATCTGACAGTTAAGCATCTGATGTTCTTTTATCCAGCAAAGCTTTTCTTTTTTTTTTTCTTTTGGAAAATATGATTAGGGAAGCTCCTTTTTTGCTACTTATTTCCTCTGACTTAGTGCAGCCCTTGGCTGTCTTCTGAGCTAAAAGCTGCAGCTAAACAGACTTTTTCATGCTGAATAGCATGTCTCAACGTTTTCCTCTCAACCATCATGTAGGTCTAGTTGCATTGTTGATTCCCATTACATGTCTGCTGGGATGTAAATTATTTCAATTCCCCCACACCCCGCCCTCTGTTCTTGTACTTTCAAGGGGTTTAATCCGTGAAGGGGACTACTTCAAAGCTCTCACAAGAAACTCATTTCTTGATGGATAGAAGGGCCAATAAAATGAAATTAGAGTTTTATCTCATTGTCTCTATAGGAATGAAGTATAATAATTATTTCAGGCAAATACATGTTGGAGACAATAATTAAGATCGCTATCGTGTCTTTAATGACAAGCAGATTCTAAAATAAGCATTAGTAATGGGATTAAACATTATTGCAGTGCCCCGGATCTCAGCACTGCCAAAGTGCCTAACACATCAGAGCGTATGAACCTCGTTCTCTGAAAGAAAAAGAAACAAAAAAAATTCTGCATTTCACAGAACCTTTTTGGCTTGTAGCCCATTTAAGAGCTGAGGCCCCAGTCTGCAAAAAAAAATAATAAAAAAAAAGTCTTGGGTGCCTGAAGGAAGCAGAAACGAGGAGGAATTTAGTATCAGTGTCATCAGCAGAGTGCAGAAAGTCTGCTGCCTAATGGGTTACGTGTCAGCGTTTTTCCCGGTGAGATTCCCAGAGAATCCTTCTCCTGAGCAAAATTGCCAGTGTCTTGGCAGGGCAGTGTGGTTTGCTATTACGCTCCCTTGGTATCCACGAAGTACATGTTCCTGTATCTAAGTCTCCAAAAGGCTGCAATGCTAGGAGACTTAGTTAAATGTAAGCATCGTGTAAAGTATGCCACTTGTAAAATATTTATTTCAACCATCTGGACAAAGTTTGTAGCAAGCTGACCCTCAGTGCGGCAGCAGGCCGAGTAAATGCTGAAGATGGACGTTTTCTCTTCTCTGAAGTTTCACTCTTTTTTTTTTTCCTCTTAATTTGCCTGTATCAGCTGTCTGTGTGGCTTTCTGTCTGTACTATTCCCTCACACAATTCCCTTCTACCTGATATCATTGCTACCATGCTCTAAGTCAGAAGCATTTTAACTCTACATATATTTGTTTTTGTGTGGAAGGGTGTTCAGATCCCTCATCAGATTTAGACCAGTGAGCTGCTCAAACGGAGAACTCTTCTGTGGAAAGATAACAGAATTCCACTCCCTTACTGCGTAGAACTTGGTGCATGGATTTGAACTATCTAGCTGGTGGTATTGGCTTTGATTTATCATGCTGTATCATCAACACACCCAACACCTAGGTATTTGACTTGAAATGAGTGAGAGCTCTGCAGTTTCTTTCTTTCCAGCTCTCACTGTCTTCTTCCCTCCTTCTTTATCCAAGTCGTGGCTGTGATAACAGGTATCATCTGCCATCTTAAAATCTGGCCCTTTAGTTTAGCATTGTTTTGTTATTTTGTTTTTGGTTAAATAAGGAATTTCCATGTTTGCTTTAACAAACAAGCTGTCAGCAGCCTTCCTGCCTTGCTGTAAAATATGAACTCCAGAGGCTGAGCTTTTTTCTGAATAGTTTGAGGCACATCAGTGGAAGCAGCAGATGGAACTTGGTTGCCCGTACCACTCATTCATACTGTGAGTTTCAGCCAGCTCTCCCTGCAGGACAGATAAAGAAATACTACCAGCTGGTCTGACCTGCTATCCGAATGCATTTAGTGAACTTTTTCCAAATACTGTAAAACAAAATTAAGTGGCAGCAGTAAGCAAAGCTCTAATTTCAACACTCACCTCTGTCAACAGAGCCCGCTACTATGTCTAATATCTGGGTTGTTTAGAAGACAGGTAGGCCCTAGGGGAAAGGGAAGAGCGCAGACTGGACTGACTTGTTACAAAACATAACATTCATTCAGTGGCTGTTCTGCAAAGCTGTTTGGAATTAAACATCAAAAATGAGGGAAATTAATTTGGCAGGTAGGAGAAGTTGGTGCTTGGTAGCAGATGGAAGACTCCTACAACACCACAAAGCCGGACCTCACCAGCTTCAGTGGGTTGAAGCTCCCACTCCATTCCTAGACTCTCTTCTTTCTCCAGCGTGGTATTTGTTTTGGTTTCTCCTCTGAATGCTGCTTTCAGAGCAGCCTGAGGACAACCAGGGGTTAGAGTCTCAGTAGTTGAATTAACTGCCAAACAGGGCTGCTTGGGAATTTGGCCCAAGAGCAATAATAACAGAAATACTTAGCACTTGCAAAATGTAGCTCTGTGCTTCTTCAGAGCATGGTGCAAAAGGTGAGTGTGCCAAGTGCTGCATTGTTTCATCAGGATAACTATCTTCTTTCTGGAGGGGATTCTTCCATTTCTGTACCTAGGGGACAGAGACAACACTGAATTAAAAGGAGTGACACACTAAGAATACGGGAACAGTCATATAAATTGTGGGAACTGTCAAAGAACAGTGTAGACTTTTAGTATCATTAATCGTTGAGACAATTATGTTTTGGCTTTACATTGCATTCTCAGTGAAAGCAATGATTGCTGATGCTCTGGCAGTAGTACTTACAAGACCAGCACATGCTATGCTGCATTGTTCACCTGTGCTACTGGAGCTGGTTTCCTCCCATGCGTACAGAAATCATGGCTAACATTCACCAGACTAGATTCCGTGACAGGAGGGTACAAACCATCAACCATTAACAGCGGATCTCTAGTGAGACCATGCCATCAAACTGTGAACGTGCAGTAACTGACTTGGTTTAACAAGCTGACCTGGTATCTTAGAACAAAGATTGTCAGGGTCACAGAGCAGGTTTTCTATGGTCTATGTTTTTACAATTTTCTTCCACTTTTCCTGTTTAGCTTGTAAACAAAAATGGAGTGAGGCTATAAACAAGACTTACAGGTCAAAGTTTTTCTGGCACAATTTCTGGTGATGGCAAATGCACCCCTCGATGATCTTGCATTGTCTACTTATCTTTATAAAGATGTATCCTTTTACATTCTGTAAAAATGTTACAGAGCTTAAAAGCCTCTTCAGATAACCTGAGAGCCTAATCAAGAGAAGCCCTGAAATACTTCTTTCTTTCTTTCTTTCTTTTTTTTCTTTTTGCTGTTTAGGGAAGTCTGATAACTACTCCTTTGGCTTATAATCTTAAACTAGTCTGAAGGGTGTATAAGCAAAACTGGTATATGTGACGCTCTGAGTGGATAAACTAACAAGCAGAGACCAAGATGTGACAACTGAGGGACACAGTTCAGACAGCTTGCTTCAGAGCCAGCACCATGAAGGATTTTATCTGCAGTAACTTGGAGATTGCTAATCCTGATTCTTGCTCAGTTTGAATGAATGAAAGAGTGGATGAATGAATGAGTGATCAAATGAATGAGGGAGGACTGGCAGAGCTCAGGATGCTTTATGTGCTTAGCAGCAGGAGAAGATCCCCTCCCAGGTAAACAGGAGAGACCTGTTTCTCTTTGTCATCAATGCAAAACAAGAGTTTGGGCTCATACCTATCTCTGAATTGGAAGCAGTTTAAAAAAACTGCGTGCATCTGCCACGTGCCAGCCTATGTGAAATGAGATAGACGGTTTCAGTCCAGTTCCTGACAAATACGCTTTCACTGGCTGAAACCTGCAACCACTTATTAGTGATGGTTACCTGTCATGTTCAGAGGGACAGAATCGGAAAAGAATGAATCCAGTCTTCCCACGATCAGTGAGTGCTCCTTATAGGTTTGGTGAAAGTCTATTCCACTTTAGTGTTTACTACACGGGCCATTTACCTTTGCTGTTCATTGTTCCTTCATGTTTTCAAGCCTCTGAAAATATGCAGCGAAGTTCCACTCAAAAAATAAAACCAAGTAGTAGCTGGAAGTTTCAGAAAGGAGTATGACAAAAAGCCAATTGACTCATCTTACTGTACGCAACATGGTGATTTTTAAAAACTTGTCTAAAAGTGCATAATGTAATGGCAGGAGAGAAAATGAAGCTAGATCTAGTCTGAGCTCACATAACAAATACATCTCAGTCAATCCTTCATGAGAACAAAGTCGCATCTTCTGGAGAAGTATCTTGTCTTGATCTGAAGGTGGCAACATAACAGGGACTTTTGTGCTCCCTTAGGAAGTTTGTTTAATTGGTTGATTGCTATTGTTTAAAAAAAAAAAAGTGAAACATAGAACTCATTTCTGCTTTTACTTTATCTGGATTTAATTTTCAGTCATTCCGAAGAGCCTATTTAGTATCCAGTTTCTTTTCCTTGTAAATGTGATTATACTTCATAATCAAAGCATTTCTGATATTTCTTTTTTTGTGATGGTACTAAGCAGATTGAACCCCTTAACCCCCTCTAGCCAAAGGACTTTTTCTAAAACTTGCTGGAGTTTTAGGACACTTCCTACTGATATCAGTCTTTCCTGGATAAGCCCTAGAAAATACCACAAATGAGGTTACATGTGAAAAAAATCTGTACAGGCGGGTTCCTGATAAAAGCAGCTGGCATCCTAATTTTTGGTTTGATATCAGATCTAAGGGAGCTGTTTCATCAATATATGCTAAGGAGAACTGGAAAGATTTGGTTGTGCCTTTGAACATACTAAGCATTTTTAGAGGGAGAAGTGTGGGGAGGGGGGGAAATACAGGCAGCTGGAATTTGGTTTTTCTTTTTTGTTGTTGTTGTGTTGTTTTTTTTACTACAATTTAAGGTTTTTGTTTATTTTTTTTAATAGTGTGAATGTAATGCTCATGGAAATGCTCACTATACACTGAAATCTTCTATGAATCAACAAAACATGTACCAGCAGTACAAACTTCACCTTGCCTAAACAATGTACGTCTCAATTCCGACTTGAAAAGACCACCTGTAGGGGAAAAATGTTAGTTCGGTATCCAGGGGCCATTCATTCCTTTGCCACTTTGCTAAGACTGCCAATTAGTGCCAACTTGTGGTGGCAGATTTTGTGATGTAGACACATGTTCTCTGGAAAGTGGGCTGAGATATTCGACTCATTTCACATGGGGCACAAAGAATTATTTGCTCTGAGCTATACAAATGAGAATTGTCCAAAGCTTTCCTCTGTGTTAGCCTCTGTACGCTTACTGAGTGTAAATACAGGGGAAATTGGTGTTATTGCAAGGACAAATTAGCACCAGAACTGAGTTGTATTTTTTTTAACGTGCTGCTAATTGTGCCCAATTTGTGCTGGAGTACTCACTCAAATGCAAAAGCACAAAACCAACTGAACACATTTCAGGGTGCCAAGGAGAGCTTACACATTTCTCTTAGCAAATTATCCTTCTAGTTTCACACTGCAGCAAATGCCCGTTGGTCCCACTAAGACCTTTATCCAAAGTAATCAAATTAATGCTGCATGTTAACAAATTGGGTTTCACTTACAATGGTTTATATTTGCTGCAGATTTGAGCATTAAAGAAAAGCATTTTCTAAGTTTTACTTTAAAATTTCTTACGAGTGACGTTGATTCTGTTTGTAACGTTTTAAAAGAGTGACCTGCTGAAATTGAAGAAATGAAGCCAGATCATTGTTTGTATTTTCACTTCCAGAGAAATGTGAATTTGGAATTGCAGAAGTTTCTAAACTTTAAGGTACAACTGTGCAAACTGGAAGAGGTTTATTGTTGTTTTCCCTTTGATTCACAATGGGCCAAATGTGTCATACCCAGGAGATCACAGGGCACGTAGCTGTCACTGCAGACAGGATTCAGCTGCATACAGCCATCAGGCACATCAGGAAATTTGCTTCTGCCAAAAAGTATGCCACTGACAGAGTGGGAAATGCAAAATGCTCCAAGCATAGGAGGGAGCAGGACTGCCAAAAGGAGAGGAAAAGAAAAAAAGACAGGCTAAATTTCGTTTAGGAGAATATCTACAAAATCATCGGGGGTCAATTTCACCCACTGAGATGAATTAGTTAATGTTTGTACCTTCTGAAGATTGGTAATGCAATTGTTCAGTATTATTGAGACTTCTGCTTCTAAGATTGTCTGTTCTTTGCCATTTATGAAACTAGCTTGAAGATGGATTATATCCTTTATTTTATGAGACTGGTTTTAGATAGAAAATTATTAAACACAGAAACATGTTTGACAGTAGGCACTATCACCTTCCTTTTAGTTGGAGGACTTATGGAAGCTCAAGAGTTGAGCGTACAGAATACCTTAGCGTATCCTGCTGGTTTTTTTTTGTTTGTTTGTTTGTTTTTTGTTTTTTAAAAAAAGAGCAAAGGAGTTCCTAGCTGGTTATGAATAAGGCTGTCCAGAAGCACTGAGAGTACTGGAGGTAGGCCGTTCAGTCATCCCGTGACTTCAGGACACAGCAGCCTGAGTCATTATATTCCACTGCTATCAAGCCTCAGAATTTATTTTGAGCACAAAATTCTGTCAGGTTACGTAAAGTTCACATGTGGAGACTAGATGGCTTAGTTTTGGTTCCTAATTTTGAGGTCTTGGACTCAATCTCTTGTTTCCCAATTCAGTGCCTTAAGAAGTGTGCATTTGTAATTTCTAGTCAGTGTTACAAATTAATAAATCACTTCTAATGGCTTCTGCAAATAACTTCTTAACAATTGCACTGTTGATCTGCTCATCGAAGATTGATATCTCTGAGGTAAGTTGTTTTATTGCATCAGATACCAATACGTGATTCGAGAAACAAGCCAGAGAGGTGGTGGGGAAAGCAGGACCAAGGAGGCCACAGGGAACAACAAGTAAGCAGCAATTAGAGCCTTGCTTATCTGTCATAAAATGGCATGAGATAGCTGTTGAGCACAACAATTGGCAGCGGCATATGATTCGGGAAGTTCCTGCATTGTTAATTTCCAGAAATTGAGAAAGAAGGCCAGGGGAAAAAAAAATTCTTTCTATGTATTGTAGCTTTTATACTCTTTGGCTAAGCTTCCTCCAGTGGCAACTGCTGGGGACAGGATATGGGACTACTTGCAGCTTTGGTCTGACTCAGAGTGGTCATTACGTTCCTAGAAGATACTATCACTATCCTCCTCTGATTACATCTACAGGAGCCGAATCATATATATATATATATGTTTATATGATATGTTATATATTACATATATAAAAACACGTTTTACAATTAAATAGGACCTCAAGCTTTGTGGAACAGAAGAAACACTTCAAGTTTGCTGAGCTGGATTTGGAATGAAAAAACATTTTTTTAGAACAGTCTCTGAAGTTAAGCCCCCTCCCTGAAGTTTATTGCATGAGCCAAGGGAGAGAGCCCATTCTTTCTAACAATACCCTTTCAGCTACTTTGATGCTAAAAATAAAAAATGTTTGATAGCTATCCAAGCAAAGAAGGTGAAAACAGTAATTTCCAGCTTTTCTACAGCTCTTTGGCTATATACGTTTGACAGACAGCAGTCACCAGCAGATGAAGTCAGATTGTTTTTTCCTGCTTTGGTACGTCTGAGCGCCCTTTCACTTCTTCTAAGCCTGAACCATCAGAAATAGCAAGTCTACTGAAAATTAACTGAAAGTGCCTGCTCATTAACAAACTTGCAAAGCAACACTGTGTTGTTCAGTGGATATGATGCCTGTTGCTTATAGTTACTGAAGTTTATGGTTTGGCAAAATTTGTTTTGTAGCTGCCAGAACTGTGCCTAGCCTGAGGACAATAACAAGAATTCTTCTCTTAGCGTTGCCAGTCATACGTTACCCTTTTTAAGATAAGGCTGGGAGAAAATCTCAGGAAAGCATTTAGTCACTGGTTTTCTCCTATAGATCTAATTTTGCGGCACCAGTGGCAGGGCTGAAATGGCACTGCACTGTCAAGTAGAGTTACCAGTGCTTTTGGTTTCCATGCAATGATGTTAGAAGTGCAAGAAATTAAACCAAGCAGCAATTTATTTATTTAATTTTGTAGGAATTATTTCTTTTGTCAAGCTTTATAAGAAGGGATTCTTTCAAAAAGAAACATGCTTATAATTTTGTTCAAGTAGAGAGTTCTGGAAAAAAAAAAAAAAAGGAAGTATTGCACTCCCTCCATTCAGCCTCTGTAGTGCTGCAGGAGTTAAAAGTTCTTCTGTCTTGTCTCCTGGGGTAAGACTCCTGAGGAGGTGTCATTCTGACAAGGTGATTCCCAACACCTTGCACCATCTCCCCGGGCCAGGGTGAAGTCCTGTCCCAGAGCCCACGCCAAGGGATTCTGCTGGCATGATGCCCAGCAGGAGTAGCTCTACAGCATCCGAAATGTCAGCATTTCATTTGGAGGGAAAAAAAGTACTGTCATTTTCTGTAATAGAAAAAGACCTCAATTTTCCAGCCAACTCAGTTTTAACAATGTCGACTTATAACAGTTTCTTTTATACACTTAGTTGTGTAAATACCATCAGTAATATTGATGCTCTGAAAAATAAGCCATACTTGTGTAACAGACAGGCGGTGTACGTGCCTCTCTTGCTGACAGGCAAGTCTCCAGTCACTCTAGACTAAGGCTTTTCCTGCCAGAGGAGTGCTGGCTGCTGCACAAAATTTTTGATGGGTCGATGATGATAAATAACTTGTGCTGACTAGGATGGAGATGATCACATTTATTTTTCCTTGTTTTGGAGCAGCAATCTAAACCCAAATCTCTGAGAGTAAACTTCTGTGTATTCGCTCTTCTATTAAGACTCTTTCATCCAGACCCAGAGTCTGTAGCAGGAGTTGTAGCTAACGCTGACTTGTAAACACATTTCTCATTTCATACGTAGGTTCTCATCCTCTCTATAGAAAATAAACTACTCCTTGGAATTAACATGTTAATATGGAACAAATAGGGCTGCATTCCAGAAATATCTAATTGCTGCTGATAACTGGTGTTTGCTTCTTGCATGCTGTATTTTGACAGATTTCTCCTCAAGGTTATGGAGACTTGAACTCTTTGTATTGGCCAAGTACAAAGGCTTGAATGCTTTGCTTCACAGGTTTGTTACTGGATGTTTAGATGGTAAGGAGGATGCTCATTACAGAGGATAAGCTAAGTGTAAATAAAAAGGGGTATTTTGCTTGTGCATGAGGAAAGTTAGGGTGATTTGCTGTGCACTTTTAAGAGGCTTAGGTTTTCAAATTATAATAATTTTAAAAAGTACAGTTCTCAAAAATAGGGATGAGAAGAGGTGGTCTTTCAGCCACTTCATGAAGTGAAGTGCTCTGATGTGAACCTGGGAAAGGCTGCCTCTCTCCATTGACTATAAAAGAAATATGGGATGACTAGCACCTAAGTGAGGTAGCAAGAGGTATGGTGCGTGCTTCTCCTTGCTGGCAGCACCAGTTGCTTTTTTCAGACTGAAAGGTTCCTTCAGTCTGTCCATTTCAATTGCCAACTAACAGAGTTTTGAAAATGAAATTTAGCTGGCCAGGTTAATTTGCATGCGTAATTATGATTTGTTCCCTCTATTTTGACCTAACCTGCTTTGTTCTAAGGGCTCTTTGCAAGGTTGGAGGACTAGCTGAAGGAAAACAAGTCATTGTGTTAGGAAAATGAAATCTCACTGAGAAGGTTGTGAGTTTGTAACGCCTCACTCATGGTGGGCCTGGCCTCTGCCCAGCATGCAAACTGACTGAGCACCGGGAGGCCGAGCAGGCACTGCTCCCCTCACACAGCACTGTGCAAGTGCATCCACAGCTGTGACTGCACGGGTCTGGGCATTACCTTGCTGCTAAGAAGCCAGCATGTAAATAAATTCACACCCTTGGGATAACTTACTCATATGCTCATATCTTGAATCATAATTTGATTCTTCCTCTGATCCTCTGGTAATCATGTTGGGCTGGCTTGCCCACTGCCAGTGAAGCATTTCTCTCAGGACTTCACAAAAATGTTCTCACTCTTGGAGCATTCACAATGAAACAAAAATAAGAAGCAATCTCGTAGGAGGAAGTGTGAATTCAGATGCCTACCTGTTCCATGGATTCAGGTTTGGAAAGTTACTCAGCAGATGGACAGACTACAGCAGTGCCATGAGAAGGAATGATTAGTGAGAGGATGGTGTGATTTCTGAAATTCAGATCAGGAGCTTGAATCTCTCAGTGATATTCTGATTTGTGCTATCCTAGATCTGTGAAAGCAATTCATCTATCTAAGGGCATTTAAGTGGGCAGTGTGGATTGAAGCCCTCACACAGAGGAGGGAGCTGAATCTCTCTACCACCTCCTGAGTAGATGGTAGCTCAAGTGAAGTCCGTCATCATCATCTCTCATCTCCAAAAGCTCACTACATCTTTTATTGCACACTGGCACTTGAAGGAAGAGTAAAAATGTTATTTTTGTTTTCAGACAGTTTTTAAGTTTCTGTGTGGGTAAGGATCTGAAGCTCCTTGTTCAAGAGCAGGAAGAAAACATGATTTGGATCAAACTGGTTTTGGACTGACTTTTTTCTTCTCCAAATTTCACTACCAAAAAACCTCAAAAGTTTATGGGGAAAAGCTTTTCACAGTCTTATATGGGGAAAATTAGTAAGGTTTGCTGTATTGTACCACGCACCAGAAGAGCATCCTGTCACACTGTTATCTCTGGGATGCATTGTTTGACTAGTGTACATGAAAGCTGTTCTGAGCCTGGATTAAAGGCATGTATTAAACTGTCCCTTGTATTGGGGAAATTATTTGGGTGAAGAAATGCTGCAGAGATTGGGTGCTAACTATAATTTGCCTGGGAGGCTTGTACCTCATCAGCAGAATGAGTGTGTTCTTACATTTGATAACAAGCAAGCCTCTCAAAGGAAAGCTTAAACTAATCAAACCAATCTGTTGATAAATGAAAAACTCTGTAGTTGTGGAGGTGAGCAGAAATATTAAGACTTCTGAGAATGTTCAGGAAAAGAATATCAATGGAATATATGGAATAACAATACCATCACGCAGTTTTCCTCAAATCTTGAGCAAGAACTATTTGATTGTTTTTGTGGTCAGCTCCAAACACTATCACAGGTCACTATAGAACTAATCAGCTCATCAATATATCTATCAGGACAGCATCCCCAGTTCATGCTAAATTAGAAATTTCATCAATCTGCCCATATTTTTCTGTTGCTTTATGAAATACTGATAAGAACTCTGTTTTAAGTCTTCCCTCCCACCCAAAACCTAGTTTGCTCCACTTATTCAGGAAATGATCTCTAGTGCTTGAACACTATTTACATTATCAAGATTTACTTATCTTTTCTTTTTTTCCATTGAAACGCTAAGCAGCTCTTACATCAATGTAGGTGTGTTTGAGAATTATGAGAGCCTTCAATTCTCATACCAGACTACACCCACACAAGTCAATTCCAGTTCCAAATGACTAAAGGTCATGTGAATGGCAAAAAGTAACAGGTAAGAACCTAATTTTGCTATTAAGAGTAACTGAATTTGCAGTTATGGTTTATTAGTAAAAGGATTAATGACACGAGCAGTAAATCCTTTCCCTACCTTACATTCGTTGATGTTTGTTCTTGCAATTCCTATTATTTTTAAGATGATACTTATGGAAGAAAAATAAAAATATGATGTGTGAGAATGAGGAGTTGGAGGAAGAGTATGCCCGTTTACTTTTAGACACAACAGGGAAGGTCAGAAACAACAGTGCACTAGCTACCTGCCAGGGGATAGGTAGCATTTGCTGTAGAATTACTTCCAGACAGCAGATGTTCAAGCAGTGGAATTGTGAGGTTCTCTGAAGCTGATGGCTTCCTGTTTGTGCATGATGTCTTTCCCAGGATGACATACCTAATATTTCTTTGGTTCATCTGAATTCTTACATTAATTTAGTGGTTCCAGTTCATAGCACTGTTCTTTGTCGTCTTTCAACCAGAAATTCCCCAGGATAGCAATCTCTTTTATACATCTTTCTCCCAAACCATACCTGTTTTTAATATGTTTAATCTTTGCTGACCACTTGAGTGATTCGTTAATCTAGTAACTCCAAGATAAAAGTAATGAGGACTCTGTAAATAGTAGATGCTGTAAGGATGGTCTCGGAAAGATTTTGCCATCCTTGGAGATTTTCACAGAAGATAGATACAGTCTCTAAAGGGAGTATGTGACTTCCCTGTTTTCTGTGAGGTATAGGCTATTAGCCTCCACTATTCTCCTCAAAATTACCTTTTGTATGTGTGCAAGATGTTACACTAGTTAGGAAACCTAGTTATAATTGCTGAGAGCAACATGAAAATATCTTCCAGGAATTTGGGAGCAAAGCCAGGTGGGTCTGTGTGGTGGTTTTGGGAGATTGTTTTATTTTCATTTAGGAAAGTACTATGTGTTAAGGGACTTGGCAAGTCTCACAAATTACTTTAAAAATAGGATAATGAACTTAAAGAACAGGAAGAACGTTCCGTGTATGGACACCCCTCTTCTGCAATAAAATGCTCTCTTCTGATTGGAATAGACTTTTGAAAACAGAACATTAGATGTGGATAATGTAAAACTTATAAAATCCAGTACATTAACAGCCTTTCTTTCTTTGGTCTCTGTTTCTTCTGATTTTAGTTGTATACCAAAGGGAAGAGACAGTGGTATTCAGAATGGTGTAATTGATACTGTTTCTGTCTTTCCAGCAAAGTGATGTGTGACACTCCTAGAGTGCAGTGTTCAGTTTTCCTTTAAATTACAGCCAGCAGACTACAATTTTCTTTCCTAGAATAAGGGTAGGACTTGCTGTGAAGAGGACCATATGTAATTATCTGGACAAAACGAAGTCGTTCTGAAGCTCATCCTTATTATTTGTGACTGTTACAAGGCTCAAAGGTCAGGCTTTTCTTCTATCACAAGACTTGCAGTAGCTTAAGCTGTATATTTAGGGTAATTGTGAGCAGGGTAGTGTTATTCCACCAGAAGGACTGAGCTTGTTTGACAAGGCATGTGGTTTTCTCAGATGCTTGACTGAGCTATCAGTCCATCCTTTTAAATATATGCTGTTGGGAGATGGAATATAGTTAATTCAGTTACATACATTGGTAAGGTTTTTGTTGAAATCCATTTTAATTCTATTAAATACAAAAGGTTATCACAGCACTCTGTTCATAACAGGGAGGCTAACCACTCAGATTGGCAATGTCAAAAAGAAACACAGGAGGCATCAGAGTAAACACAGGAATGGCAGAGAGAAACTGGAGAAGAAAGAAGGGCGGGGAATAAGAATGTCTGCTCAAAATTGGACTGAAGTGTATTTTATAGTGCATGTTACAGACAATGACAGTTCAACAAAAGAGCACATCAAAAAGTAAGCAACTGAAAATGTAAGGTTACATAAAAACGTATATCTCACAATGAAATCTAAAGCTAGTGTTATATCTAAATTTGTGCTTAGTTTATTACAATCTATGGTATATCTCTTTGCACTGAATGAATTTCGGTGTCTTCTTTCCCAGTAGATGAAAGAGTTTAGACACTGTCTGCAGCCTTTCGAATGTGTACTTTCTGTGCATGACTGTGTCTTGTTATTCCTAAACAACATCTTATACAGAACAATTAGATACAAAACTCAGTCCTACTTTCCAACGCAGTTCTCATCTTCCTACCATGTTTATCTACACTGCCTTGGTGGTCTTGTCTGTTCTGGTGGCATGGAAAATAATAGCTCCCCAATGGCTGCCAAATCCACTACCCTGCTCTCAATTGGTGTTGTGCTACTAGTAATTGCATATATCTCCTAAGACACAGTACTCCAGTAACATCAAAGTTAAGTTGTTGCTTGAAAGAAATAAAGTTTACTGAATTTTGGTTGGTAGGGACATGCAAAGCTGCCTTCAATTAGATAATCTGTAGCATTAATAAATAATAATAATATGATTGCTGTTGTTGGCACAAGGCTTGATAAGATTTTCTTAGCAGGGAAAAGCAATCCTTTCTAGTCCAAAAATGAGTGGGTTATATTCCTTAGCTTTCTGTATGTAGTAGATCGAGATGAAGGATTATTGTTGTCCCTTCTGATCTGTGGAGGTCTTTCAGTACTTTGCCCTTTGCAGATCTAGGTTGGGTACCTAATGCTCTTAGAATACAGGTGAGTCAGGATTTGTGTAGCAAAAGGAGCAGCAATAACGCCATAGTTCAGAATGCCCTGACAAAAAAATCTGTGGCAGATAGCCTAGAAGCAGTTGCAGTTGAGGATCTAATTCACCACCACACTAGAAATTTTCTTTCAATACTTACTAAGTTTCAGATTCAAGATGTTACCTTCTCTGTCAAAGTTATCTCAAGTTTTCCACTGTAATTTGGAAAATCCAAAAATGAGAAGATAGCTTGAGACTTTTCAGATATCTCAATAAATGCAGTAATGCGGAAGATTTGTTTGCTGAATGATTTGGAAGAGTTTTAACTTCTTCAGATGGTCTTTAAGTAGGAGAAAGAAACAGGGAAAAATACTTAAGATAAAAGGCTTTCTTTCCAGGTGAAAGCAGAGTTTAGACTACAATACTTGGTGATTTTATTTTGTGTGTTAGGTAGAACTTTGGTTGCCAGAAGCTGTTACCTTCACACAGCTAGAGAAAAACTTGATGTGCAGAGCTGGAATCCACTGGGGGAACTGGTGGGAGTTGTTCGATCTTGGGCAAAAGGAAAGCGATAAATTTGTCTCAGCATCTGCAATGCACTATCTTATGGTCGAGTAGCACTATGTCTTAGATTTTTGGGTTTAATTAAATTTTCGTATCTTCTTGTCTATCTGAATAGGATTTATTCATAGTAAAGCACCATAAGCTCAGGACCAAGGAAGAAACCTGCATAAAGGAATGTGGTCCACTGAACTATTCTTAGACCTAGCTTAGGTGAAGATTTGGCTGCTGCTTTTGTTCAGGAAATCTATCAAGCCACCAAATACCCTAGATGATGCTTTTTTTTTCATCCTCTCGGTTAACATAATGAATTGAGAAACCTTCCAGTGATATCAGAAGAATGACTCTTGAATTACACTCGTGTCACTTAATATCTAGCACACAAACCAGGCAGAAATCTGACCGTATTTTCAAAAAATAAATAGAAGAAGCCAGTGTTTATGAAGGCTAGTAAAAGTCAAATTGAATGTCTTCATCAATGTCACAAAATTTTAGTGGGCCTGTACCTGCTTTGTACCTGCTGTATTTTTATTTACAGATGAAAATTGAATATGAAATCACTGTTTCTGTTTGCAAAAATCTCCATTCAAAAACAATGGTGTTCGTCCAAGAAGTTTTATCCCAGTTATCTGTGTGCTGTCATCCAGTACTGAGAAGTTTGTTACAGGTCTTAACGTGTCCTATGATGTTCTGTAGTAATGCTGTTTTGTGCTGTCAGGAGCCTTTTGTCATCTTCAGAGATGAACAGCTGTAGGGGCTGATCCTTCAAAGTTTTGACTGAAACCATCTTAGCTGTCCATTTCCCTATCTAATGGAGCTTTTTGGACAGACAGCATGCTGTGACAGAGAAAAAACAGTCTTTAAAATTTCTGTTTCTTACTGCCACTGATACCTTCCAAGTATGGAGTTGCGGGAAACTAGTAAATTTTGTGGGTTAAGGGAGTCATGACTGAAATGTCCCTACAAGAGCCTATGTCATAACAGCATAAGCTAATTACCCTTAGATTTGGTGAGACATTAAGACATTTTAGCCAGATTTGCATCTAAGTGCCCAACAGATAGTTAGACCTTGGTTCATTAATACTTTTCCTGAAAGGCAGAGAACAATAGCAAAAGAAGCCACCCCTGGAGCTAGCTTTATCTCAAGGGGCCTCTGTAAAGGGTGCAAGGTACCTAACTCTGCCTGCTGAAGCTTAAAAGCCTGATGGCTTTATCATACGCTGTGAGACCCAGCTGTGGAACAACAATAAGACCGCTGCCATAGGTCAGACAAGGGAAAAAAAGTTGTGAGAGTCACTGACTGATTAAGCAGCCTGTTACCAATAATTGATTTTAATGATGTAAGACAGTAAATATGTGCCGGATAAATAAAAAGTGAGTCAAAACTGAACTTCTGTCTTTTGTTGAGTTACAGTTATAAACCAGGGAAATACTGTATTGTATTTCTGGTGTTTTCATTTATGGGTGCAGATAGGAAGAAGTTGCTTCTCTTTACATTTGGAAAATGGATATTGGACTCCTAATACTCTTACTAAGTTGAAGTTAAGTAAGTGGAGACAGCCAAGCCAGTAATAGTATAAGTAAATAGACCTCCATTACATCAATCAAGTTGTGGCTATTTATTTTAGAGCTGTTTTTGGCTAGTGTATTGTGCTCAATATATTGCATTATGAAACGTTTTGACTATGCTGAAGATTAGTCCTTTAAAGTGTGTGGTGAAAATACGCATGCAAGATGTAAAAGCAAATGTGGCTTGGTTGTATCGCAGACAGATTTAATGCTCCAGGACTTCACAGAATTCTGAATGGGTTCACACACAGCACGGTCAGAGCTTGCTGTCATATATTGAGCTCTTATAATCAAAGCGCAACTTCTACCATCAAAAAGCTCTTTAAATAGTATAGCTTACATCAGGTCCAAAAGTGAAATAGACTGCTTAAGCGGAAACTGTTCTGTGCAAGTATAACCGCATTTCAGGTTTTTGTCAGAATGGAAACATCTACATTCAAAAATCACGCCACTAAATGATTAGTACTATACCAGCAAAAGCTTCTACAGTTAACCTAGTCTCAACCAATTCTGCAGTGAGGTTATAACCATAGGGGAATGAACCTGTGGGTACTTTCCAGCAGTTTGCTGGGTTGAGAAATGAGTGGAGCAGAGGTTTTCCCACCCAGCCTCATTTAAAGCATGTGGGATATCAGTACCCATATGGGAAGCTTCATGATTAATCATTGTGGAGATTTGTCTCTGAGGAAGATGTTTCATTTAGCCCAGGATTGAAAAACAAAGGATATGTTGCTGCCACACTAATCAAAAACACAGACAATCTGCTGTTCATATGTGCCAATTGTTGCAGCACTGTAATGTAAATGCACTGAAAGATGAGAAAAATAATTACTGGCAACAATTCTGCAGAAAGCTTATAGGAATATGGGCTCTTTAGGGGGATGCTTTCATGTGCATAAAAAGCGTTTGACGTTCTTAACTCTGGTTGCCAAGCTCTTTGTGCTTGCTGTTGGTAAGTACGTCAGGCCATGACACCTGAATCCCAAAAGTGTCAAGCAAAAAGCAAATTTGTAGTCAAGAGGTGAGGAAGGTCAATGGAAAATCCAAATATTAGATGTTTTTGTGTGCTGTGGTGGTAAGACTATGCATAAACATGTAAACTGTCCCAGATAACCATATTTGTTTATAAAGATAAACACAGTAGGTATAGCTGTTCTCATATTGCCACTCTAGTTAGTTTCTCAAGTTTCTAGGTGAGAGAAAAGTGTGAGCAGCGTCATTGCAGAGTATCAGTAAATGAATGGCCTCTTTTGTAGGTTATATGATGTGTCAGCTGTGGGTAGATTAAACTTTTGAAAGGATCAGCCATGTCAATGATCTGATTGGTTTTGTTCAACAAAGTTTCAAAATGTGTTTTGTAATATTGCCTGTTAATGTTCAAGCTGTGGCTGATCTAAGATTCAGATTGTTGCAGTGTGAGAAGATAATTTTATGGCCAGTATTACAGTGAGAACTGTACTCTCCTCCTTTACAGTTTCAATAGTTTCTTCTCCCTTCTTGTCCCAAACAAACGGTGTGGGCTGTTACCTTCACAGGTAACCTTCACTTTTACCTTCTACAAGGAGTCTTGATGAGTCGCCACTACCTCATTCTGCAAATCTGTACTTCATCCAAAACTTGAATACCTTGTGTGAAAGAAGAAAAAAATATAAATAAATCAAAAAGACAGGACAACAGGAATGTTCAAAGGTCTGAGCAAGAGGCATCTGAATTGCCTAGAATTCTTCAGTTCAGAGAATAAATGAGTAAGGTAGGGTCTGACAGAAGTCTACAAATCATAAGTAGTGTCTGTGGTTGGTTACTGGTCACCAGCTCTTACAGTACAGGGACTAGGAACCGCTCAGTTAGCAGTAATCATGTTCAAAACAAAGAAATGTATATTTCTGTAAGTAACAAATGCTTTGAGTGGGGAAAAAAAAGAAAAATAAAGTCTCCATGGCTTTAAGAGGAGAAAGGCAAGATAGGGCAAGTACCTGGAAAAGACAGCTCTATTGAAAGTTCCTCAATGACCGCACCAGGATCAGGAAATATTTGAGCTTAAAATAATTACAGACTGGAAAAGTACTCAAAATATCGTATATATTTGTCCCTGTTCTTAACTTACACAAGAGGTCTGCCTATGGCCATTGTTGACGACAGGATGCTGAACCAGATGGCTGTTCTGTAGCTCTTACATACCTTTTTGTTATAGTTAAGCTTTTGCCAACGTATTTTAACCCTCAGCATCTGAGACCTTGATGTGTTTTCTTACTTGGTTGGTCTTCCAAATGCCAAATTTAGTGCTGATATTTGCAGGCTTCTTCCAGATCATCTTGCTAGTCATATCTGCACAATTAATTCAATGATATTAGATGTGATTGGAACAGGAATTTTGAAACAAAAATTCAGATGGCACTGTCATTCCCTCTGCCTTGAAATACTATTTTGAAAATGACTCTGTCTACCTTTGCTTCTGCCTGATTTTTCTGTGGCAGTACCTTACCAAATATGCTGGAAAGAATCATGGACTCTCTGTATTGGCAATTACTCATTAATTGCTCTGCTACTCGTGGCTATACACCTCTCAAACTTTCTCTGTAGGTGCATAAGTCTCAGTTTCCAAGATAACTTTGACTTAGTCATTTTTATCACAATACTAACCACTGTTTTTTGTTGTTAGTTCTGGGTTTCTTTAGCCTACTAACATTTGGGAGTCTTACAAGCAAAATTTTGATCTGTGATATGTGTGCTACATGAGCAGTGCAAGTCTTACATAGACAAGTACATAAAATGCTTCCTTATTATAATGCTTACTAGTAAGCGTTACTATTAAGTCATCAGCTAATTTCTGATTCTGTGAAAGAAGCATGTTTTGGGCAGAAATTTTCTAAGACTAGGTTTGTTACAAAGTAAATTGTTTGCTGAGTAAAAAGCTTTTAAGCAGATAGACAGCTGAAAGGACTGAAATTCAAAAGTTGCAGTTTGCATGGAAATTGTCTTTATTGTGATGTTCTCTATAGGTTTTTTGTTTTGGCCTTCAGTTCCAGTTGTCTCCTTTGCACTGCAGCAGCCATCTTGTTTAGTTTTTGCCATTAGAAAACAAACAGAAAAACAGTGTTGCCAAGTACAAATGCATCTCATTTTTAAGGTTCAGCTGTTTTTTTCTTATATGAATAATTTTGTAGAGCGGCTGCTGCATGATAACTTTCAAATATGGCCAGCTCTGCCAATTCTCATGAAAGGAGTGTTTTGGCCAGACATTATTGTTGTTGCCATTACAAGTTTCACCATTGCCAGACCTTCTGGGCTAAAACAGCACAATTTTCTGCCTTCGTATTTAAAGAGCTAACTGGCATAAAGGAGAAACCTAGCATTTGTCTAGGTGTACAGCAGAAAGAAGCAGGTGCATATACAAGACTGCAGAGGCTCAGCAGGAGAGAGTCAGTATCTCTGAATTTCCAAGGATTTCCAAGGTTGTCTGAAAAACCTTCTAGGTAGAGCTGGGAAATAGCTGCAGATTAGATTGCATCAAATGACAGAAGAGATTTAGCATGTTACACGAGATTGAGAAGAAGCAGCTAACTTCATGGGAAAAACTGAGCCCAGCTGAGAAGCTAGAGGAAAGCAGACGTGAATATAGAGGTGTACAGACCCGATCAAGAAGGTATCTGTAGAAGGTTGTAGGCTGAACATTTGGCAGGTGGAAATTAGTAAAACCATTAGGTATTCTAGTTCCCTTTAATTCATGATGATGATGAACATGCTTAGTTGAACCAACACCTGTCCTAAGCCATCCTATAAAATAGGCTTCTGGAAGGGCTGCTGAAGTTGATTAACTTTGTTCTCCCACCTTGTTTGCTTTTCACGCATGTTCTGCTTTCACTCAGGGCTGGAAATGAGAATCGTCAGGAAGGCTAGTTTTGTGGTACACAAGGAAATGCAAGAACTTGCCAATGGAAATCTTTGTCTGGCTAGATTTTTCTTTAAACATACTTATATAAATTCAGGTGACAAGCCAAATTAGTTGAATTCCTCATTTATTTTGTGAAACTTTAGATGACATGACAACCTGAGAATGACACGGGGTAAGATCGCAATCAAACTCAGTTGTCACAAGCTGACTGTAAGACAAGCAGCACTTCCAGCACTCATGTCCCTGATGTCAGAAGGCAAACTGTAGCTAGTACCTGGCAAAGTAGACTCATTCTCTGTTTCTGCCTCCTCCCTGCAGCTGGTTTCAGGGAATCAATATTTTTAAGCTGACAAGACGTAGGTAGGTTTTCCTTATTGCCAAACTGGTGAAGTGGCTTCCAAGTGAAAAGAGAAGGGGGGTATTTTGGTTTTATAAGTTTCTGCTACTAAACATTTTTCCTTGTTCACATCCTTTGTGCTAGACAAACAAAATGAATCGGATTTAGTAGAAATTGTGCTCAGAAATCAGAATCTTTTTTTGCAGCATTTATAAGAGAGTAATCCAGCTGTTGGCAAAACATAACCTCATTGTTTTGGCAATGCTGTTTCATTTACTTTTTTTTTCTTTTATACTAACTTGTTTGCTCAGGTATTGGAATTCAGAGTTTTTCCTTCTTTTTAGAAATTCACACCCTTTCTGGCAAGGTTTGAACTGTTTTTATTGCTTGCAATTATACCTACAGGTAAAATAAATACTTTCCCACGGATGCGCTGGAATCTGGTATGGTTATAAGCTGATGTAGTTGTAAGAGTGGAGTTGTACAACTAGTATTTCTGCTGTTCTGTCTTTTCCTTCTAACAGTTCTTAAAGACACAGGCTTTGAATCTGCTCTTGCTCTTGAGTAATCAAAGCAATTGTTTTTAAAGGCAGCAGGGTTTCAGCTATGCAAAACTGATGTGGATGAGAAAAGAACCAAATGACTTCTAAAGACGTCTAAGACAAACCTAATGCAGACTTGATTTTGTGACAGAAATATTGCCATGGCCTTTAAGTGCGTAACTCTCTTAACTTAGCTCTGTACTGTGCGCACAGAAATGACATTGAAAAAATGTTTTGCTGTCATAAAGTAAGGCATAGAAAAGCTAGGAAATGCCCTAATTAAGGTTGCCTGTGTAATTCATTATGATTCATTTTTTAATTATCTGATCGCATACTATTTTTTCCGCAGAGCTCTCTACCTCTGTGCACAGGATGTTCAGAGTACTCTTAATGAGCAGCTATGCAGTAGTTTGTTTTATCTTCATTGTTCCATGTGTGGCCCAAGGCCTTATTTACTTCATGCTATTAAATCCTGTTTTGAGGGCTAAATCCATAAAAAGACTTTGGCCTGGTGACCTTGTGTACTGAAGTATCGAACTTTTCAGCCCCCTGCTGTCTAGTGTTGAGAGGTTGAGTTTATGACCCAGGTGTGCTGTTGCAGCTGTATCACACTATCAGAGCAGGGCTAACTCTGGTCTGGTGCTGTGATGTGCTGCATGGATGTGCCATTCCAGTCACCCCTAGCTCAGGTAACTTTTGAAAGTACATGTCCTTCTGTGGCACCAACCTACTGTTATAAAAAAAAATCAGTAAGTATCTCCGTTCATTACTCAGTTAAACAGGAGTCTAGGATTTGTGACTCATGCATCCTGTTTTCAGCAATGTCGTTTATGTGCTAAAAAGTCTTGGAAAAGTATTTCACTAGTTGTGACCCAATTTTCCTCACTGTAAAATGGGAATAATGGCATTCTCCGAACTGTGTCACAGAGGTGTTCTCTGGCTGCAGTGCTTAAAAATGCTTTGGAGTCTTGGATATAAAATGTTAGGGAAGGACAATGTATTGCTTGTGCATCCGAAGCTGAATCTCAAAACTCTGAGAATTTTCCCTACTCTCACCGTTTACACTAGAATACTTGGTGATTCATTTTTCCATATGAAAATGGGCTACTTCTAGTGATCTTCAAGCTGGGATCTTCCAAAGTCATTCCAGAATTTCCACAAACATGTATGAGAGAAGACGAGAAAATCTTGGAGAGATAGTGAACGGCCTTGAATCCATGCCATGGTCCTATTTAGTTTATAATATAGGCATAGCTTAGGAGGCATATAGGTTGCTCAGCTTGCTACAAATATATTTGTCACAGTAAATGTAGGTAACTTTTTATGGTCTGAGATGTTTCATTGTTTTACCTCAAGGTAGGTCTAGATTATACACTGCAATTCCTTGTGATTAGATCTGACTAGAAATGCTATGATGTAATGACACTAAATCCAGTGCTCTTTGATTGAGTTGTGGAATTGTACCAATTCTGATGTTTTATGCAGGAGAAATCTTGCAACAGAAAAAAGGCTTTTATATTTCTGAGAGAGAGTCAGGAAGAAAATTACTAACAGAGTAAAAGATTCAGGCTCAAGTAGCTACAGTTTGGGTGACATCCAACCATGTGTCACTTCTTATATGATTATTTTCTGTTATGAAACTTATATGACTATTTTCTGTTATTATTTGGAAGTAGAGGTGGAAAGGATGGTTTTCTCTCTCTCTATATATATATAGAGAGAGAGAGGTTACTGGAGTTTTTCCTTAATAGGGTTTTGATGATGATTTCAAGGGCAGATAAACAATTTGCTGCTTATTTCTACCCTGAGGTCCTGCCACTCTGAACCCATGTTCTTTTTCAGCCGAAAGCTACATTGACTTTCTCCACTGATTTTCTTACATTCATGTATAACCTGAACTCAAAAGGGTGTAAACGATAGCTGAATTGTTCCTCAGGTGTTAACATACTGGAAATTTTCATTGCAATGACTGAGAATATGCTTCCAAATATACACACACATAGCAAGAAACAAAATTTACTTCCACCATTAAGGACCTGATAGCTCTTCAGTTTAATCCCTGATGGGCCAACACATGTGAAACAAGCTAGAAAATGCAGAACAATTCTGTGACCCCACGAGGTTCAAAATGCATATTAATGCAGGTTACCAATCTCACATAATGCAAAATTGATCTCTAAATCCAGATAGATTTAATAAAATTAAATTAAAAAAAAATGAATGCAAGAAAACCCCAAAATCTATCCTAAAAATATTTTCCAGAAAGGGAGTCTCAGACCTGAGTCAAGCTGTACTCTACTTCTGTTATTCTTCCCTGAAGTCCCTGGTGCTTTGCCTCAGACTTCCTTCAGACTGATCATAAATTGGATTTCAGTGTCACTGGTACTGCCTATGTCCCTGTTCTGTACACGGATTGGTGAATCTGATCTGAGGACCTATGTTCAGCCTGAAGGAGTGACCGAGTGCTCAGATACTTCCCTGATATTCCTCCGAAGCATTCTGAAATTCTTTCTATAAGCTCCTTTCTATAAATGCAATGATTCAGCCTGACTAGATCCTTGTTGAAGGCTATGACACAACTTGGGTTAACTTCAGAATCAGCCCTGCTGGCAGAACAGACTTTCTTGCTAGATTTATAGTACTTCCTGCTTCTAGCTGGGCTGCAAATAGAACAAGAACAGCCTTTCTCATAGTGTCTTGGCACTGCTCCTTCTAGAGGGAACCCAGAACAAACAGCATACAAAGAAAAATACCAAACTTTCATGAACTTCTTAAAAAAAAAAAAAAAAAAAAGAGAGAGAGAGAGAGACTCTGCTTGTGGTTCTATTTGCTGGACATTTCTTTGGTTGTAACATGCTTTATTTGTGCCAGTTCACTCACAGTTAACTGTCATGAAAGTATATATAGTGAATACATAAACTTTTATTTCTGAGGACTACATATCATCCAAGTTGCCTTGAAAAGGTGGTGTTTTGGCACATCAGACTTTTAATGGCAGCAACATTTCTAGTAACATTCTCGCTGCTTTTCTCAGTATCTTATTTGCACTGACACTTTTTGTATTTGAATCCATCATTGGATATTATTCAATCAATGAGCTAAAACCTTTAAAACACGTTCCTTTACATGTGCCTTAGACTGGGTGTAAAAGAACATTCAAGTGACCTGATGGAATCTGCAAAGAGAGGAGCAGAAAATCAAGGACTATCAAAATCTTCTATTAGGTATAAAAGACATGATGAAAATCCACTGAAAGGAATAGACTTTTTTTATTAGCTTAATTAGCCTTCACATAAAACTCTGAATACCACATGTGACTTTCTTCCTGTGAAATATAACATAATTCCTTAGAGACACAGGCAAATTTAAGCTGAAAACTAGTATGATGTGCAACTTAAATGGTTGCAAAATAAGAAATATAAGACATTAAAAACATTATTTGAGTCACCTGAGTTAACAATTGCATGCCTTAGCAAAAAAATGTTACTAAACAGGTTAATCAAAATCAGTTAATTCACAAAGTTTAAAACTGATCTTCACTAAAAACACACTTTTCAGTTACCAGAATCAGCTGTTTCCTGTAGCAATCCTTTCAGTTTAAATTACGGGTGTCCAACCTTTTGGCTTGCCTGGGTTGCATTTACTGACTAGAAATTGTCTTGGGCCGCATACATGTAGGAAATTGTTTCAAACGGAAAGGCGGGAGATTAGGTTGGTTATAAGGAAAAAGTCTTTTACAGTGAAGGTGCTGTGGCACTGGCACAGGTTGCCCTAAGAGGTGGTGTGCGCCCCGTCCCTGGGGTTTGACGTGCCTAGTTTAAATCCTGCTGCTCAAGTACCTCTTACTCATCCTAGCTACTCAAAAGGTAGTATCAGGATCTGTACACTTTCAAGTGCATGTCTGAAATGGCTATAAAACAGCTTTGGTCTCTCATGTTATTGCTTTAAGGCACCAGCGTAAAGCAGCTGGGAGCTAGGCCCAGGAGCCAGCCCGTAGCAGAGACCTGGGTGGGGCTTTAACCTAGATGTCTGGCTGCGCTCTTCTTGATCAGTAAGGACACTTCCCTGACTGGAAGTCTGCCTATACTGGGCACCATGTTGAAGTGGTGGTTGGGGTGATGCCTGAGCTAGTACAGAGCTCAGTCAGACAGATGTTGCAGCTGTGTCAGTGCAGGGCAAGGGCTGAGCTAACAAACCTGGCTGAGAGGCCTTTGCTAGCGAGGCCTTTGCTCTGGGACTTGCAGGGTTAGAATGAGTTCTTTCAGTTGTCATGGGGGCAGCTGGTTATCGCTACACACCAGCTCGTCTCAGCTGCCTGGATTTCGGCTGATCCCTGTGCTTCCTCTGCTAATCCATGTCATTTTTTTAGTTCATGTGAGTTTTCTTTTATTTGTTAGCTCATTTTTAAATACCGTTGTCAGTTTAGATACCTCTCAGCAGAATGTTCTTTGTTTGATAGAGGACTGCTTAAGATAGCTTTCTAGGTATGCCCTTGAAGAATTTTAGAGTTGCACTTTTCTCTCAGTGTTTGGACTGTCATGATACCGTATCAGTTTTCTGATGCTGTATTAATTTAATGGTAATGGATCATTGCAGTGGTGCTATTATTTCAGCAATGAAATAGGTGACACAGTTTTAATCTTTGGGAAATTAAAGCATTCAGGTATTTAAAAGAATATTTTTCAGCACTGAGGTAATGCAGAAGTGTAGTGAGCTATTACTGAAGTGTATTTGCCATTGCTAGTAATGCAGTGGCTTTCTATTATGTAGAAGTTGGCATGTGATTCTTGAGGTATGCACAAGAAAGCATAGAATGTTTTTAAGTGAATTATATTGTGCTCTTAACAAGTCTTTCTTTGCCCAAAATGTCTCTAGACCTTTACTGATCAGAAAGATCACTGTTTTACCTCTCATTGGTACATTGCTCCTGAATGATACGGATCTCTTACACCACTGGCTTTGGATCAAGTCTGTGGAAAGATTTATGTTCCTAACTCACTCTAATAAACAGATTTTCTTTCTTAGAAAGCTTCCAACACAGTGCGTATGCTGAGCCAGTTTACATATTTTCAAGCTGGTAGATTCCTCAGCTGAGAATTAATCAGCATCTCTTTCTTTACAAAAGCTGACTACGTTTTTGGGAGGCCTACTCTCCCTTTAGTCTCCCGTCAGACTCTGACCATAAATTGAGAACCTTTTCCATTGTATCGCTTCCTAGTCCAGATCACATTTCATACTCTCTTTTCTGCTGTAGTATCTGAGTTTTTCCCAGTAGTGAGTTAAGCAACATGACTAACATCTGTCACGTGTGGTTAGTTCTCTCATCCTGCCTCCAGGGAGTCTTTCCATTGACTTCAATGGGCTTCAGATCAGGCTCTAAATTAGTCTGAGGACTTTGGGATAAGTGTGTTTTTGTTTTTTGTGTTGTTGTTGGTTTTTTTTTCATTTTTGTAAATGTCTACTAACTTTGCCAGCAACCAGCAAGTGGTAAAGACAACTAGAGGGAAAGAAAGAAAAGGAAATTGGAAATTGTTGCTAGGATTGAGGCTATTAGATGAGAAGATTTTTTTCTAACTTCTTGCAGCTGCAGCGGTCTTTGTTGATGCTCTGGTACTGGCCTTTCACTGCTTTTCTGTCTGTCTCAGATGGCGGGGAAAGCAGGCTTTTACTTCTGTCTGCTAGAACTTCTTCCCCACTGCAATAACAGTAATCATATATTTTCCATAATGGAAGAGAATTTGTGGTTATTAACCTCCATTTGTTCGTCTGCGTCTTTCCATTAGCACACTGGTTGGGCTCATCTTCCTTAAATAATTTCTTTACTTACAGAATTTCTTTCACAACCATTTTAGCTTCCTTTATGGGTATAGCCTTTGCTTGTGTTTTCCCATCAACGTTCAGTGGAGCAGAAGTTATAGTTTACAGTTGATCCTTTGCAGTGTTCATTCAGACGAATGCAGGGACAACACTAAGGTTTGTCTCTCACTTGTATATATCCGAGCAGAGCAACCTGATGTTTTTGGTTTTTTTTTGACTGAAGGATTACCCAAGCTTTTCTGAGGGGGAAAAAAAAATTGATCCCCATATACAGTGTTACCATAATAGTTTTCTTCCACAACCAAATCTTCTACTGTATCCAGTTCTGGGCTCTCTGGTACAAACAGGGATCTCCTGGAAAGAGTCCAATGGAGGGCCACAAAGATGGTAAAGGGCCTGGAGCACCTCTATTATGAGGAAAGGCTGAGCAACCTGGGTCTGTTCAGCCTTGAGAAAAGACGACTCAGAGGTGATCTTAGTAATGTTTATAAATGTCTTAAGTGTGGGAGTCAAAGGGACGTGGTCAACCTCTTTTCGGTGGTCTGTGGGGAAAGGACAAGGGGAAACGGCCATAAACTTAGCATAGGAATTTCCACACCAATGCGTGAAGGAAGTTCTTCATGGTGAGGGTGACAGAGCAGTGGAACATGATGCCCAGGGAGGTTGTGGATTCTCCTTCTCTGGAGATACTCAAGACCTGCCTGGACACCTACCTGTGCAGCCTGCTGTAGGGAGCCTGCTTTGCAGGGGAGTTGAACTCGATCTCTAGAGGTCCCTTCTAACCCCTACAATTCTGTGATTCTGTGATCTTCCTTTCTAGCTATATGTGTATACAGGCATTAGCAATTTTGAAGGCTGCCCTTCAGTGTCTCAAGACTACTGATTTTAAAGGAATTGAGACAGAAATTTTCCACATAAATCAGTGGTATCCACTGGAAAACCAATCTTTTCTGAGTATTGACTTTTCACACTGCATATTGTGTTGTGAGCTCTAAAATTCCTCTTGCTGAGAACTGTTGCAAGATTTGGAGTACCAGTTACTGATTGCCTCAAGCTGATTGTCAATTTAGAAACAACTGACTTTTTTGTTGAGAATAAAAGCAATTCCTGACACAGTTTCTGATTTGTTCACAGCTTTTGCACGGTAGCTAGCGCTACTGAGCTGTAAACTCTCAGGTCATTGGGGAATCCTTAAAACAAGGAAAAAAGAAATATTTTTCCATGCTCTAGTGAACATTGTAAGAATATTGGAATCAGGTCTTCAGTGTTTTTCTGTGCAGCATATCCCATTAAATTTTACAGTTTCCTATTTCATATGATGGTATGTTTCATCCCAGAAAGCATCTACCAGAAGATAACAGCTTGCGTATTCTGCAGCTACAGAAATTCCAGATTGTGTTCCAGCATATACACATGGATAGGCATCTGAAACACAGCTTAAGAAAACTAGCAATTGCTCAACATGCAGCTTTTGGCCTGTTGAAAGAGTGATACATTTTTCCAGCCGGTAGTGGTTATAAATGTAAATGTACAAGGATGAATTATTTGTGCTTCATAAAACAGTAAATTTGTCCAAAAGAGATCTTCATTTCATCATCATAGAGAACTATAACTCAGAAGGCACGTGTGAGAAGGAAAACTTGCAGCTGAAAGTCTGGCTAGCTGTAGAAATAAGGTATTTTGGACTTAGGTAGGAACAAACAGCAAAAAAATGCATATAACCTCTCTCCACAGAGAGATGCTCGGTACTCTGAACCATTCTTCAGGCAACCACCTCTTAGCTGTGGGTTATGAATTATGTGTGCAAAGGTAAAATCCTGATCCTGCACTCAGGTAAGTGAGTGTGAATTGAAAGCAACTCTGCCAAAGCCAAGACAACTATTCTGGTTGAAGGGAGAAGTAGGCCCCCAGAAAGGCCATTTGACAGCTGGATTAGTGGTGGCTGAATGCTCTCCAAGTTGTGGTCAGCCTGGCTAGGTTTGAATGCTGCCATCTGACTCATCTCATTTATCTATGTTTACTGCAGTTGCCAGAGCGGTAACTGATTAGCTGCTGATACGTGTGAACACATAGCTCTTTTCTGTATTGCAATGTAACTTCTATTGGTGGCATCATATTTGCAGGGAGCAATGTTTGCTCCCGTGCAACATCTAGGCTACATCTAGACATCAGACTGTATGCAGAACTTCATTGTTGCATGTTGGTGTGTTATTAACAGAGTTCCTGCTGGGACACTTCTGCCTCTTAAAAATAATGTCTCTACCCTGTATCTCCCATTTTTTTTTTTTTATCTATTTGAAACAATTGTCTCTGTCTTTATCTTAGTGCAGCCACTGAGTAAATAATATTGGTAAAATATGCATCAATATAACTTGTTTTATAGGGGAGAAGAGCCTGTGTCAATAGTTGATATGCCATACTTGTTTCTGTTTTAACTCCCAAGGAGACTTACCTGGACTTATTACTGAAGGGTTTGATTTTGTAGTTACTTGTTGCATCAATGTATTTTTGGCGAGGTAACCTAATCCAGTGGTCAGAACCTGGGATGCATAGCCAGGACTCCCAGACTTCTTCCTGGAGCCACTGAACTGTTCTGCAACCCCAGATCACCATTGCATTTCTTTGTCTCTCAGCATTGCCATTTTTGACACGGGGAGTGTTAGTCCTTACATTCAAGACTGACCAGTCAGGATTGGTGTCAATATTCTGCAGTTTAATGTTGGTTGAGTTTTTGACAGTTATGAAATCCCAAATTCTCAGATGCATAGATTGTAAAGCCAAAAGGGAGCATTGTTTAGCAAGGCCAACCTATTAACTGGAGATGAGCCCAAATCTAGACCTTGGATGAAATATACCCGAGCTCTAGGGAGGCTCACTTCTAAATTCAGATCTGGACGTGAGCCTCATGACTCAGTCTCATTTCTGTAATCACCAGATAGGAATATAAACAAGCAATTTTGAATATAGGGAAAGCTTGGATCCAGAACTAAGCCTTGTTCTAAACTGCCCCGGCCACTATAAATAGGTTTCCAATATCTCTAGTTATAAAACTCCGGAAGTTAAATTATGTTAGTGAAGCTAACACATCTGCACAAAATATTGTCCTCAGTAAGGTTACAGCAGTGTGTGACAATGAGAATTTGATCCTCAGAATGCAGGTAAAAATCTAGAAAACCTCCATTACCTTTTGTGCTACAGATTACGATCTTGTTCATTGTCTCTCCTGCTGTCTTTTTGTATCCCCTGATTTTAGTCAACAAGAAGGGAAGGAGAGAAAAGGAAGGAACTCATCATATACTTTGAATGATGCAAACAGTTTAATTAGGAAATAATGCTGGATACTGTTTCCCTTCCTTTGCTGTTTTTCAAGCAGGATGCATCCTTCGGAAACAATAATAGAACTGAGGATTACAAAGCCTTTGTATGCAATGCAGCCAAGTGGCCACACAGGAAAGTGATATACGGACAGGCGCTTGTGTAACGTGAGCGGAAGTTATTCAACATTCCTTGAGGAAGCATAGGACTAACTCTTGGTATCAAGACAAATATTCCTGTCATGCTAAAAGGGAAGATAATGCTGGACACCATTTTGCATTGTCTGTCTTTGTGAAGTTTGCTGATTTTGTTTGCTTGAGCCTGGCTTCAAAATAATAGCATGAACTAAAAATAACTATACATCTGAGCCTTAAAATGTCTCTGTGACACAAGGTCAAACAATAATGGTCATTTCCTACTCTTTTAACCTTTGTAGCAAGCAGAAGGAAAAGTGTTCAAAAGGGGCATTGCCACGGAGGTCAACCTGAAACATTTGACCCTGAACAGTTTTGCTCCTTAAATTCTATATCCAGGAGAAGGTATGTGGAGGTCTGTGAGAAACGAGTTTTCAACTTCTGTATCCTGAATTTCTCTTTCTACTATTTACAGCTGCCACTGCATAATAGCACTGTTTGCAAATACTTATGCAATTAAGGCCTAACTGAACTCTGTGAGCCAGATCTTAAAAACCAGAGCTCGTGGTAGAGAAAGCCCTCATCAATCTGAATAGCTTTGGTCTGTAAACTGTTGATAACTAGTGATCACAGCTGGGAATCTGAACTCCTGTGATCTTCTTTATCTTCCTGTTAGTGTGTTGTATGAAGGTTAGAAAGGTTCACAGCTCTTCTGAATCTGTTTATCTCAGTTACTGCTAAGCTACTGAAATTGTGGGAGTTTTCTTTTAAAATGTACACTTACAAGTCCTTGTAGTTTTGCACTGTGTTCTGTAGAAACAGTAAGCCTTGGGGATCATTCCATTCTTCTTCTTTAGAGATAGATACCAGATATAATTTTTATACAGAGGTAGTCATCAGAAATTAATTGCAAAAGAATGCTCTGATTATACTCCCACCAGTTTATTCAATGTTCAGTATTTCTTGCATTTTCAAGTGTGATTCCTGTTCTTCCTCAGTGAAGTACTTCTGCTTTTACTGCTCTTGAATGTGGAAAAGGTGAATTTAAGGATAATATTAAAACAATAAGCCTAAAATGTTTTTCTTCTCTCTATGGATTTCTTTTGAAATGAAAACTATTGTCTACTCATGCCCTTACTACTTCACCCTCTTTTTTTCAGCTTTTGAGTACTGAATAGTACCCTCAATAGTTGCAATAACTGTTACTCTGATATTGAATACTTAGCTCATAAGTCTGCCTGCAGCAACTGTCTTTGAGTTCTTCAGTTTCTACCTTCAGCCTAGTCTTTTACTTTTGAGACAAGGCATGACTTAGAGGTACTCTTCCTTCTTGGCTTATCATGAAAGCAATTCTTCCCACTCACAATCTTTTGTGTTTTTTTTTTTTATACTGCTTCATCTGGAATGCAAATATCCACCAGGAGCCCAAATCGTCCTTTGATTTTCCTAGTATCACACAGAAGGTGTTGAGAATTTGTTTTAAACTTGACCATCCGATGTTTTTTCATAGAAAATGCAGTGAATTCCCCAGGAAACATTACTTTCACTTGGAAATCTAGAAACCGAAGAATCTTTTTTTTTTCCCCCTAGGCCAAGATGAGAAACAAACAAATCCTTGAGGCTTGGGGAATTTGTTTCTTATCCAAACCAGCATTTTTCTGCTAGACTTCTACCTCTTTGGGACATGTTTTGTTAACATGTCAACACGTAAGCAGTTCATATCAAAAGAAAGTCCTTGACTGCTGCAGTGTTTCTGCTAGCTATTCTGCTCACCTTCTCAGTCTCTGCCCAAGCCGAGATATGAATCACCACACGCTAAAGCACTTTGGGGTACCTTGCATATACAAGGAACCATAGAATAACAAACTCTTCTGTTTCCTGTAATCTACATTGAAAAGTGCATTTGCAACTGGCTGGTGGGATTTATTAAATTTTATTAACGTGATTTATTAAATACAAACCCTGATACCAAGTTCAGCAAATGGTGTCTAAGGAGCAGACTCTCAGTGCTGGGAGCATAGAAAGGGAATGCAGCTATGAAGCTGTCAGCAGCGCAGGGTGAGAACAACAGAGCTGTTCCTTGGCTCACCTTCCAAAGAGAGAACCTTCACCTCAAGGCCAGTGTTGTGGGAAGGAAGCACTGAAACAAGCAGCCCCATCAAAAAGCACAGTAAAGAGGTTCTTGCAGGTGCAAGCTTTTCTGTTTCTGACTTTATATGGGCACTTATGGTCTTGTTTTGGCTTGGAGCTCCAAAGGTTCAAAAGTTAGTTCTGAACTGGGTTCTCAGTGGTAAAACCAACTCCAAACAGCATGCTCTGCATCTCTGAGAGTCATACCATTATGCATACCATTTAAAGCAGAATATTTTTTGGGGATGAGATTATTTACTGATTGAATCGTCAGTATCTAAAGAGAGAGTAGAAATTGATTTGCTTTAACAGAGCACTAGCTATTTTGTTAAAGAGTAAACACAAATTGTCATCATTGCTTTCTGGGGCAGCTACTCATGGCAGTTCATGTACTTCTAAATTCATCTTTGTATGAATGGTAGTGTAGTGATATTCACATTGTGAGTACAGGTTTTTTATTCTTCTATCAATAGTTCGAATAATTTGATTCTCATGTTAACCTCAAGTCAGTTTTCCTGCTTTAGATTATTTATTTCTGTTGCTTCCAAGCAGTATGAAATTTTCCAAGCAGGAATGAAATGAAGTGGTAAAAAGAGGATGTACGTCTCCAATGCTGTGCTGATAATATCAGGCAAAAATGCTGCACATTTTGTCTCCAAAAATTAAATTTGTTGTAAAAACTGTAGGAAAAGTCTGCAATTCTGTGAAATGTGAATTTGAAATCTGAATTTCTACATTAGAAACAGGGTTTCATCCAAAGATATAAAGCTTCAGCTGGGACTGCTTTGCATTAGGCTGTGTGACTCACAGCTGGACATACTTATGAGATCTCAGACCTAACACCGTCACCACCCTGATTCACTTTTTCTGCCATGCAGTACCAGGCTGAAGTCTTAAGGGCCATTTGCACTGCACACTTGCACAAGTCTGTGCAACTGGACCACAAATTTAGTCAGATTAACATTCTTAGAGCAGAGCAGATCTTCAGATTACTGTGATTAGTTTTCTTCCTACGTTTTACATGAATTAGATGGACTAATTCTGGTATTTCTATGTCACTCTGCAGAGTGCAGGATAGTTTTCCTTTCAGTCAAACTATATAATAAAAGTGCCCAAGACATTCAGATAAGAAAGCCTCTGTTACTCTCAGCTAGGAGTAGTTGCACTGACTTGAAAGAGTTTAACATCAGCTCCTGTTTCTCCTGTCTGTGAACAGAGGAGACTTCTCACTTTTTGCAATTCTGGATTTTGGGGATCTATAAGCAAAAAATTCCATTTAACTAATAATTAACATAGTGTGAATGAATGATTTAAGTTAATGTGGAATGTTATTATTTTTTCTGTTTAATAAAAGCACTACTTTTTTAAAGACATGTTGAGGCAGTTGTTTGGGTTGTGAAAGAAAGTGTTGTCTTCAAAGCTGCATTAATGGCCCTTGGGGCTACACAAGGAAGATGGT